>NC_136707.1:6632610-7085110 GCF_947650265.1 Symphodus melops
ATTATTCACTAAGATTATTCACTAAGAGGACATGCAATAAGTAGTAGAGATGAATAAAAAGAGGCAGGAATACAGTCGTGGTAATTTCAAGGCAAATAAAAATGTGATTAAAAGAGTTTTCTTCATTTAGGGATTTATTAAAATGATGCATTCTGGGGGTAATTAATGACGTACTAGTTATGTACACACAATCCAGCATGAGTAGGATCGAACATGAAGATCTGCATTCAGAGGCTAAAGATAGAAATCAGTGTTTGTCTGCGATGGTTTAATATCGCATTTGATGAATAATACTTCTGATCTGGCAATATAATCAGGATTATCATGAGCAGCCTGCGCCGTGGATTCCTTTTTTTCGGCGGCAGATTTGGAGCTTAAAATTGAACTGCGTGAGCTCCGTTAAACAAACATCCTGAGTTTGAGAGAAGGCTTACCGCTCACCGAAAGGCTTGCCGGTGGGTCGGCGTGTCCAGCTGAAGGGTTTTTTTTTTTTTTTTTTTTTTTGGTGGGAACTTCAAGAAGCGCCGCTCTCTCTGCCTCGCTGGACATAAAAACATTTTTTTTTTAAAAAGACACAAAAACAAAGAGAAACAAGATTATTTGGAGACTTTCTCGACGTAATTAAGCCCCGCATGTGTGCGAAAGGGAACATTTGTAATGAGTCACGGCCAATCAGCGGTGGAGGAACAATGGGCAGAAGAGGCTGGGAGCAGGAAGTGTCGCCCGCAGGGGGCTTTTAACACTTCCCGAAGAAAAAGAGAATCGCCTCTTTCTCTCTGCCTCTTTCGCTCTGTGTATCTGCTCGCTGCCACATAAAGACGAGTGGTAAACATGAGACAGAACTGCTGTGCCTCTTTGGCCAAGAAGTGAGAAATTGCAGGGATCAAAGCAGTCCAATTATCATGTGTTTATGGAGTGCCAATTATCTCTGACAGTGGCAGGAAGGCTTCTGTAACACTCGCTTGCACTACAAAGACATGGAGGAAAAAAAAAAAAAAAGAAAAAAAAAAGGTGGCGGAGTTCTTGTGCGTACGACAGCCTCGCTGTGGGGGCGGTGGCAGCTTTCAACCGTCGCCTAACAGTCACAAAACGTTCACATGCAAGGTCAAAGGATAATGACTACGGGCTCAGACCACTGCAGAGATCACAGCAAATTAGAGCTAATTGCAGATAAAAAAAAAAAGAAAAGAAAGCAGTGAAACATAAATCCTTCCAGCAACTGGAGCGCTGTTGGAGGGGACGTAACACCAGTCTGTGAAGAAATTACATCATTCACCACTTTGTTAATGAGAAGATTATGCTTCCCAGGGCAGCACGCTGGAGTTTCAGAATGTGCCAGGACTACACCCGCTCATGCCCATGAATTTGTGGAAAGACATGTCTTAACACCTGATGATGGTGATAATTGAATACTGTTTACGCCTCTTATTGTGCGTCCTCTCCTGCTAAGGGTTACAAAAAAAAAAAAAGGAAAAAAAAAAAAAAGGGTAATCAAATCAGAAGGAAAATGGGAAAAGGCTACAAAGAAACCACTAGAAACCAATTCATTATTGGAGCCATTTGATTTCTGAAGGAGATGAGCCGAAGATCCTCCTCAGGACGCACAACGATGACAACATGTATGTGCAAGATTGGATTGTGTTGACAAAGAGCAGGAACACAACGCCAAAAGGTCCACTCACCGAAATAAGCAGGAGAGGCTGAGAGGGTGAAAAGTCACATGACCCAGGACTAAGAACAGAATATGAACTCCATCGATATAATGAGCATTCTTGCATGAACTTAATCAGACAGAGCCCAGAGAGAGAGAGAGAGAGAGAGAGAGAGAGAGAGAGAGAGAGAGAGAGAGAGATGCATGATTAAGTGGTTCCTTTCAAGATGCAATTTCATAGAAACGTCTGGTTTCAACTTCTACAATGTCAATGACGTCAATGTTCCCGAGACATATTAAATATCATGAATTTTAAACGTTTTTAAAAGACATTAAAAAATGTAAAATAAGGACATTTTGTGGCTTAAAGTGTGGGAAAAAAAACAATGATTTTACAAATATTTTAACCACAAATTTAAAATCTATTTTCTAAAGGTGACTTTTTTTTTCTACCTGGACCTTTTGCGTCTTTACATTTCGTGTTAAATGACTTGCAGGTGACTCGGCGAGATGGGCTGTAATGGCTGAAACGCGGTCTTTCTGGGCAAAGTAACACAGACCCAAAATGTCACCAAAGACTGCTCTTTAGCCTCTGGTTAGCTAAGTCTATTAGTTTATTGGAATCAGGTTCAAAATGTGATTAAAAGTGTCTGACAACAGTATCCTGTCATGTGTGCCAATATATATTCTGTTCTGTCAGCACAAATAATACGTTTGGTCATATGACTGAATGTTCCTTGCAGGAGATTAATGATGCCCTTATACAAAGAGCTGTTACTTCAGCTTTTTAAAGGCTGTGTTCTGCGATGTGTTTTGCTTTTTTTTTCTATGTTTGAAGAAAGAGACGTTTGGAAGTTTTCTGGATGAGTAAAGGCTTCTTTCCTCATCAAAAATGTCTATATCTGTTGTATTCCTTTCTGAGTTTTGGATTCATTCTGAGACTCTCAGTGGCCAAAACAAAAACTTTCTTGGATGGCACACAACCTATCCATCCAAAAGCTAGAATAAACTCGTGTTGACGCCACATGATGAAAGTGGTAAAAAAAAAAAAAGAAAAAGGAAAAAAAAAAACTTGACGATTCGCCAGAAAGGGCAAAGTCAAAAGTCAAAGAGTCTGATGAGCCCCTGAGTCTCCACACACCAAGAGGTCATGCTTTCTCGGTTTCATCCACCTGCAGCGGGTGCGTCCTACACGTATCAAGCTGCTGCAGTTCAAACATTTCTCCTCCGGCTGCTCTGGCCCACAGATCCCTTCAGGAGATCCGCTGACAGATCACAGCGGGAGGCACTCAAAATGAAGTGTCAACGCAGCGGTAAGATCCCCGTGTCAAATCCCCTTGTTTGGATCTGAGGGAGCAGGCAGCCAAAGAGGGATTGGTGGAGGAGTGCAGTGCATATGCAGTTATCCTCACCACTGCTCATGCAGGGGGGTCCTTCACTGTAATCCCCTGCCTCTAGAGACTGTGTGCAGGGAGAAGCTGACAGCAATCACCATGCAAACACACGCCCACACTTAAGTATGCATGCAGGGCCATGCACAGAAATTACACATCTATGCATTCTGCTTTTTTACAGCGCTCTATTTTATTCATTGTTCTGCTGCTGTGCAAAAAAAAATGTGGCTTGATAAACACAATGTATGAAATGAGTATCTGGATTCCTCTGGAGAAACTCTCTCTCTGACTTTCACTGTCTCTCTCATGTCCTTTCAACATGTTTAATACGAGCGAGCATGTGAGACCCCGACGAAGTCCCTCAAGCGCTGAATCTCCTTGTGAAGTTGTGTTATTTGGATACGAAACAAGACTAGCAGGGACGAGCGAGGACCTCCCCAGTGGCGGTGTCTCGAGCAAAACTGGGGTGTGAGGAGAGAGAGAGAGAGAGGTTGGCATGAGGGTGACACTTTTTTGGGGAGAGGGGGGGGGGGGGGGGGGGGGGGGGGAGCAAGCCAAGAGCAAAAAGTTAAGGAGAGGTGAGAGGGAACGCTGAAAGAAGCTCCAGCAGGCTGAGAGGGAAAGGAGGGAAAGGAGAGGTGTGACTTCTTCAGCGCTCAACCCCTTGCAAACAGAAAGGAGCGTGTGCGAGTGTGGATGTGTGAACGTGCACATGGTGATGAGGATGTGTGTGTGTGTGCGAGTGTGTGTGTAGGTGTGTGTGTGTGTGTGTGCTGAGCTCAGCTAATGCCATGCTGCCATCTCATCTGGGGCATCGGAGACCTGCTCTGGCAGAGAATCAACTGCAGGTCAGATCTCTGGCACTCGCTCTTTCAGCGAGCTGGCCGAGGTGGCGGGAGTGCAAGCGCTCTGCCAGAATACCAAAAAAGACGAGGTGGGTGGGGGGGGGAGTGGAGCGAGTGAGACATCCAAAGGGGAAAAGAGTGAGTGATGAAGAACACTGGTAGGAAAAAGAGGGATTAACAAGTATAAGCAGAAGACGAACAAAGGGGAGTCTCAGGTTCGTATCATCCTGCTAAATGCGGATGAAAAGCGAAGTTTCTCGCCCTGCCAAAAAAAGACTGAAGGTGACGAAAAAGGGGTGAGAAAAATTAGTCTCCGAGCAGGAGATGAAGTCGGGGGAAGCGAGAGTGATGGCACGGTGTTTAAGCGAGCAGGGCATCCATATTCAGGCGCAGTGCCCGGGGGCACAGTTGGCCCAAAGACGGAGCAGGTCGCCAGAAGAGTCGAAAACGAGCAGCCAACACGGGGGCCAGACTCCCATTGACCAAATGTTACTCTCTTGGCCTCATCTTCCACATGTTCAATTTAACATGCGGCCATTAAATATATTTACTCTATCCATGTAATAAGCAGGTCATTTCCAGGGTTTTCTCTCCAGATGTGCTTCCATTCCTTTTTGCCTGTGCATTTTTTAAACTAGTACAGTAGACTCCTGATGTTCTGGATCAGTCCCCACCATAGACTGTAGAAAGACATGGACCACATGATAGCTCAAAATATTTTCGACTAGAAAAACTAAATCCCAAATACACGTCAAAAGAAAATTCTTAAAAGATGTTTTGGGCCATTTTTTTTTTTTTTCATCATTCTGGTTTATGCCTGATGAGGTTTCACTTTTCTGAGGAGTTCATTTCAAATGAGTCATTTGATTTAAACAAAAATACAAATTAATGCAAACATTAACATAATGCCATGAAACTTTCCACTGACAGTTCCAACAGGGAAAGTATTAAAAAGATTCAAGTGATTTCACTTTGGATCAATTCTTCAGAACTGTGTTAATGGGAATAGTTCCTTGCAGGTCATTATGGTTCTCCTGTACTCTTCCAAATGTTTTACAAACAAATCAGAGATCGAGATTCTTATCTTTTTGGATTTTAAATTGATTCACAAGGCTTTTTTTTTTTTCAAACTAATTTTGACTAATTCAAAAAACAGAATTTGAATCCAGAATCGTTTTGAATTTGAAAAAACAGATTCTGAATCGAATCGTCACCAAACGATTCCCTGTAGGACTCGGCCTGTTTCTACGCCGTCAAACGAGATTCTTTGTCTCAACTCTTTTAGAGGACGCGTGACAACAGAACACAGCTATGAGGGTTCATGACAAACATGACACAAAGTCTTTCAGGGGAGAAAATCTCATCTCTATTGAAGATTGAGCTCTATAAGCTAGTGTCAGCACAAACATGGCTATTGACATTCTTTCTACCAATGTCAATAACCATCTGATTATGTAAAGACTAACCAATAGCTTCTACTCTATTAGCCCGATACTCGGCTGCCTCACGCAGAATGCCTGATCACCTCCATCAGTTACTGAGGGCAGCCGACTCTGACAGGCTCACAAACTGTGCTTCAATTAACTGAAACCAGGAGGAGGAACAAGAGCCGAGTCTCCGGCTACAAAAATGCTAAAGCAGCCCACACCGAAAACATGCTGTAACTAGACTCTGCGGCCAACTCATAAGCTCACTTAGCCTTTGGCTACATCACAACAAAACCATTGTCTGTGGGGGAGACTTAACTAGGAGACCATTTGAATACAAAACAGCTTGCAGCAGAGGATGAGAACTTTCCATCCATCCGCCAAGCTGTCAGAGAGGAGTCTGCAGGGGGGCAGATGTTTTCACTGGCAATAGGAGGAGGAGGAGGAGGTGGGATTTGGGGGGGTGTGGGGCTGGGGGGGGTGTCAGGAGACAAGTTACTACCCACCCAACAGCCTCAGAGGAGAGAACCAGCACATTAAGAGAGGGAGAGAAATGATGTGGCCAAGCTGAGAGTGCAGCGTGGGGATGAGGGGGGGGGGGGGCTGCTGGGTCTTCACCGCTTCCTGAATCCATCTCCATTAGCGAGCGCAGGCCATCAGAGGATCCAGAGAGAGGGGGGGGGGGGGCGCGAACTGACTGATGCAGATGTGCTCTTTCATAAGATAACGTCAAGCTGTCCACTCAAATTGGCCATTGTGGAGAGGCTTTCAAATCTCATCTCGCTGTGTTCATGCCTCCTCTTCCTCGTGACAGAGGCTTGTAAGTGAGTTTGCATCCAAACACTAAAGAAATGCACAGTCTGCCAACCCGTTCCTGTTTATAGGACATTAAATGCATTGTATCCAGAAATGTTCCCACAGTCACAGCGTAGTGTCCTACCAAACAGACACCTCGCTCCAGCTTTCTTAATTAAGGCCCTTTGTTTTTTATTTGGCCTTTTTTCCTCCAGGCCCGGATTAAATTGGATTCTAAATGATCCAGAACCGATAGAGCAATCTTTACTGCCATATTCTTAGACCGAGTGTTCACTAAAGTGTCACAAATATGCTGGCAGTTGGGTAATTTTCTCTCGTGACAGGTTGGGGCGAAGTGGAGGGCCCAGGTCTCCCCGAGGGGATTGCAGGAAGATTGGAGGAGGGCATATGGCAAGAAAAGGACGGGGCGTGCGCCGTAGAGCACGGTGTTTATAGCCAAAAATCCCCCGGAGACACGAAAAAGAGAGAGAGAGAAGGGGGAAAAGAAAATGAGATCGTCTTCACTTCACTCGGTATTCCCCCACGTTCAAGCTTTTCTCGGGTCATTTAAGGGAGAGACGCACACCAAATGGCCAAGCGGGGAAGTCAAACACGTCCGAGGAATGTTTATCACTCAGACTGCAGGCGAAATCCTCTCGGTTCTACCGCACAGCCGCCAGCGTGAAGTATCAGAGCCAGGAGAGAGCACTGTAAGGACAATAACTGCAGCGGGGTTCGTTTCTTAAACCTGGCGCCGAGAGTAAAGAGGAAGTTTTCCAGCCTTACAGGAGAGAAGAGGAATAAAACACAGAAATATATATATATATGTATAAAAAAAAGAAAGTGACATTGTGAATGTGAGGAAGGAGAAACGAGGGAGTTGAAGCACACAGGAAAAAACGATTTCCCTCTCTGCACAAGCTGCACCGCGGGGGGGCTCGTACGCACTTCCGCCTCCCCTCGCCCTATCTCCCACGCCCGCCGCCGCCCCCCCGCCCCCCACCAACTCCTCCCTCCTCCTGTGCTTCCTGTACGGTTTGCTGCAGGGGATCGGGAGCGAAGGGAGGCAAGCCAGAAAAGCCTGATAACCAGGAAGCGGTCACATCTGGCCCGCACTAATTCAATTCCACACAAGTTTGCTTTTTCCCCTCCCCATAACATAACCTAATTAAAAATTGCAGGAATTGGGAGGCAGCATTCATTTCCAATTCATCAACGGGGGAAGGGAGGCGGACGAAGACTCCTAAAAAGGTTGGGTCTTTTTTAATTAAAATCAAAAATTGCCCCACGCTACTTTGAATTATATATTTACAAGAAATGAGTCCAAGCAGCAGTGATTACACAGGCCCATATGGCTATCAATAACTCACATTATTAGACACACTCCCAGTATTAGACACACTCCCATCCTCCTACATTTACGCATTTCACAGGCCCCAAAGACACAGGTGTGACAGGAGTTTTTAATTTCCAACCTCTCAAAAGTTGGAGATATCTTCCTGCTGAACACACACGCACACACACACATACACACACACACACACACACACACACACATACACACACACAAACACAGTTTACAGGCGCCTGAGCAGCTGATGCCGGCTTATATCCGATGACAAGTTGAGAAAGTTCACCAGCGTTTGATTTCATGCTAACGTTGTGTCTTATGTGTGGTATTGATTGATGATCTTCTTGTAGTGAAATGCTTTCTCCGACTAAATGGAATCTTGAATATGCGGGTAGTTCACAACAGCCGAGAACTCAGAGGAAAGTCTGTGAGCTTTAGGCCCGAAATATGCTCAACGTTAGACACGCAGCCGACAACGCAGGATACGCACTTGCGTACCTGGCGTTGGTGGTCGCACCAAAATGCGCGAGGTACAACTACGCGTCCGCAAGTTGCAGTATCGTCAGTCCCGCTGGAGGCGCTCGTGGGCTTAATATATACAGTCGCTGGTTTCTATGGTTTCCCCGGACGGAGAGCTCAGAGCCACGTGAATCACATGACAATGAGTCTGGGCTATTTTTTTTATTTTTTTTTTAAACCAACAGTAATAAAATATTAAATTCTATATGATACTTTCAGATTAGCATGCAGAGGATAATCTATTCCTTCATAAATAAAAGGCAAAGATAGAAAGCCCAAGAGGTGGATCATGCAAGAGGTAGTCTGGGTTATTACTAATGAGAGAACATTTAGTTGTAGGCTATTTGACTCCAGAGAAACGTGATGAAGTGCAGTGAATAGGACACTGATAATCTATTCAAGAGGAAGTAGTAATGGTATACCAGCTGAGATGCAATGTTACATGTCTTTAGCAACCTGACTGAATTAAAATGTACTCTTAAAGAATGGCTCATGGCAGAATTATGTGTTTATTATGATTTTAAAAATAACAAATCCGCTGTGGATTAATGTGTGAATCCCAGACAGCTGGTAAAGATGGCGCTTGCTAGAATTATTTTTAATACATTGAGTGAAGTGAATTTCCACACAAAGCCGAAGATTTTTTTAAACTTCATTAAATTGAAATGATTTTTTTTTTTTGCTGTTAATAATGGCCATCCATTTAAAAAAAAAAGTTAATTGTTAATTGTCAGGAAATAATGAACACCCTTGAGCCAATCAACAATCAAGTATCCACCCAAACTATGAATGATGTTTGTTTAATATAAGTTTGAATAGCAGCCCTGCTTTTGCTTCACAGGGATCAAAACCAAACACTGTTTATTCACTCTATAATGGGAGCTTTCCTTTTCATACAGTATCACTGAAGAAATGTATAAGATGAAACATATTGGACCAAAGACTCAAAGAGCTTGTTTTTTTTGTCATCCCAAATTCAGCAACATGGACACATGCAGTGTATTAATAAGTCAATGTCAAGGATGCACGGGGAGAAAGGAAGCCCCTCTGCATTCTCACTGTGGATGCATCGACGTGGTATCTTAGCCGAGACTTTAACAAAACATCAATTATCTGACAAACATCTATTTCTGACGGATGCAGTTTTCTTGCTAACCTCCCTGAACTTGAAATGAAAGAAGATAATCCTACAGCTGCTGTGGATCCAGTGCTTGGAATGCCAAAATATATATTTTAGTTTTTTTTTTACACAGAAATACATCAGGCATGAAGGATATAATTTACCCAAGGGTTTTTCAAAAGATTTGCTGTGTTCAGTACATCAATGCCACGGCTGAGTCATAGTCTTTTTATGTTTACAGAGAGCAATTTCACAGACGAATCAGAGCTTTGCAAAGTGTATTTGTAACATATGTTTGTTTGGTGCGCAGGCTGTTGTGCTTTTTTTTTTTTTCAATTAGTGACATGAAACACAGTATGATCTCCATAGCTTCAAGGAGTATCTGTGTTGAACCTTTGGAGACCAAGACTTCATGAAATGTGCAGGAGCTCATTAGAGGCAATACTGAGTTTTGAAGTGTAATCTCTCAATATAGACAAGTTAACCTCATTGTACTTTTTTCATTGAATGTTTTTATTTCTTGACAGGTGTTTTTTAATTCATCATTCATCTGTGTGTTTCAATAGAATTGTTACATTGTTTGCCTGATGGTGACTTGCAGTGCAATTTCAATCTATTTTTTTTCCCCAACAAGCGTCTCATCTGAGAAACGCGCACTAAAGCTCCTGACAGTGAGACATAAATCACAGCCATACATGGAGAGTCAGAATTGTTCATCCAGATGGGATGAAAACATTTAAAAAGCCTTGTTTGGGCATTTAAAAAGGAGGATGGGGACCATTAGTTATCATGTCTAAAACCAATCTGAAGAAAAGCCCCGCTCCTCTGTAATGGCACATCTGGATTTGTTGCTAATTTAAACAGGAAACTTTTGAATCAGTCCTACTGCTGTGTTTCATTTTATCCAGGATTTCAATTCCCCCAAAAATGAAGATTAAGTAATGCAGCGAAAGTTCCATCAGAAGGATTATATTCTGCATGCTGGTTTCTGATGTCACAGCTACTCCAACATGCATGCTCGCTCATTTTCCTGTATTCTTCATTTGCTTCTTATCTCCTAAAAACACATCCATCCAGTAGCTCTTGCTCTTCTCCATCAGAGAATAGAATCAAAAATCAAGGGGAGAGAGAGAGAGTGGGCTATGACATGGGGAAGGGAGCCACAGGTCGGATTTGAACCCTGGACTCCCACTTAAAGCCTCCGTACATGGGATGTGTGCACTAACCACCGGGCTACCAGCACCCCATTTCTACTGTCTTTTTCATTGCAACTTTCTCTTCCTCCTCTTCATTCTTTCCATCTTTACATGCAACCCTCTACTTAGACATCACTGTCCAGTCTGTGCAGTTTCATCCACGTTGGGGAGGATTTTGCTGCTGCTCAGGGCAGACGTCCTTCGATCACCCCGTCTCCCTGTAGAGTTCAAGTGCCCAAGGCTCTCTGACAATTATTCAGTATCACATCGATGTCAAATTAATGTGCATCTTTCATTTGTTTTTCTTGTCTTCTCTAATGGAACGGGTTTGTTAAATCAATCTGTTGTCGTAATCATAAACTTTACTTCCAAGCTAGCCGTAAAACCCTTCAGTTACGAGGACGGCCTGATAAAAATCAGGCTAGTAAAGGTTCAGCTCCAAAGTTCTTCACCCAATCCAAGAAGTTTAGCTCCTCCAGGCAGATCCCGAGGCTTTCCAAGAGCAGGAGGGAGGATAATCCCCCCAGCGTGTTCTAGGTATCCCTAGGGGTCGGCCAGAGTTCACCGACGCCATCCAGAGCAAACCAGGGCGAACAGAAAGTTACAAATCAGCCAAATCTGTTTATCTTCACAAACAGCCTTCCTTTGCTTTTCACGGGGAACATATTAAAACTACAGTCATGATGAATGATGAATGATACTGACAGTGTGCGTCATTGTATCTAAAGGGGACGATTATGATGACCTTCCTGATCTCAAACAGAAGCTGGTGATGTTGAAGGTCCACATGTAGGAGAACTTCACCACTTTGATCTGCCAAGAAAAAAGACGCAGGCCGGCCTGAAGCCAGATCCCGTTATTTATATTTTCTTTTTCCTAGTCTATACTGGTAGGTGGTGTTTGGTCAGCCCGGACTTCAAAACCGCACATCAAAACTGCCTTTCATCTTAATAAACACTGACAACAAACGGAAGGGAAGAAGAAAGGATATTGTAAAAGTGGATGCAGAAAAAAATAAATAAACACAAAGGAGATGGGGGGGGGGGGGGGGAATCATCAAATGACATACTTTATCCAGCTCGGCTCTTAACGGGAAAGTGGTGTCTGAAGGAGCGAAGCCTCTTCTGCAATGAGTGAAACAAACACAATTTCACAGTAGAGGTAACCTTTAAAGAACACACTTAAAATGACACCAATTTCAGTTGGGAAACATATTACGAAAAACAGTTGCAGGAAAAAAAAAAGAAAAAAAAACAGAAAATCCAAAAGTGATTTGTTCATTGAGAAGCCACAGAAATATGAAGATTTACTTTTATTGGTAAATCTTTGAAAGAATGGAGAAGCAGTGGGAATAATGACACTTGACAACAGCTATCTCTCAACATTGTTAGACTACCAATACACTACTAAGACATTATTTCACCATCTATTATACAAATTTCTTGTGACCACCTACATTACCCAGAATGCAACTAAACAGTTAATAGTCCATTCGGGGGGTCAGGTTTGCAGCGCTAGAAGCAGCTAATGATGCCTTGAGATGAAATGAAAGAGAGGAGGGGACCCTTTCTTTACACACTAATCAGCTCCTTTATTTATTTATTTTTTTTTTGTAGTCCTCGGCAGACACAGACTCAAGTATCACAGCTTAAAGCAACAATATGTAACTTTTGCACCTGAAAAAACAGTCGATTTAAAGGCTGATTTAAAAGTGCAATAACTTTCAACAGGGAGAGTGGCGTCTGTCCCATGTTGGAAACATGTTGACCTGAATGGGTGCGGGGTCCTTTTGTGGGTGTCCAGAACAGGGACAACTTTTAAACAACTGGAGCAGAGCGAGACAAATCTCAGCTCTTCCAGACTCAAAACTAGCTACGGGCACCCTGGAGGGACACTAAAACACAGTCGTTAAAAAAAAAAAAACTGACTTCACACTAGTGCCACATTACATCCAAAGCTATGACCTTATGTTAAAGGTGAGTCTAACTGAGCTGGATTTCCTTATCCATATGTGAAAGAAGGCTTCAACATTCCGAGCTTAGCAGCAGCACACACTCTGCCTCATGCGGAGGTCTCTCTTTGTTGGGCTTTGTGAGGAGAAGAGTGCCGTGCTAGTCATCTGATTCCAGCCAGGCTGCGCCCATCCATCGCCTCTCTTAAATGAAGAGCAACACTTAAGACTTTCATCTCGAGCTGCCAGTTTGCACTCGCACACAAACACGCACAAGGTCACAGTGTTTTCAAAAGCCAGAGCTAGCAAAGAAAGGTCAAAGTTGTTTTTTTCTTGTTTTTTTTTATATATATATATATATATAAGGACGTGCATCTGAGGTTTATTATATTTTGAAATGCTGGCCGTGTCATCTCTCAGTCTCTGTTTAGGGCAAAAGTAAGCTGCCCCATGTTAGTCCATTTTTTAGTCCTTTGCTTCACAGGTAGGTTATTTGGGATTTTTTTTCTTTTTTGAAAAAAAGAAGGAACACGCTACGATTTCAAACCTTTATTTCTCCGCCTCCGGTTTCCTTGCCACTTAATTCGTACCTAAGTTGTCACAAGGTCTACTGATCTTGCTTTGTCACTGAACCCGGGTGCCCCCCCCCTCCCCACCCTCCACCTCCTGCCAGAGAAACCCTTTCAGTACACTGCTTAATTAGTGGCTGATTGAAGGAGAAGTTCAGGACCTGAGGAAAAACTTGGCAGAAGCGAGAGCTGGGAGAGACGGACCAAGAAATGAAAAAAAAAAAAAAAAAGAGAGGATGAAAAAAGAAGCAGAGA
This sequence comes from Symphodus melops, assembly GCF_947650265.1. NCBI lineage: Eukaryota > Metazoa > Chordata > Actinopteri > Labriformes > Labridae > Symphodus > Symphodus melops. Next base: position 6,645,684 of record NC_136707.1, read on the forward strand.
GAGACCTCTGTCTTTGTGAGTGGATCTCAGACAGGAGGGGAGACCTCGAACGCACAAGATCCAGACATGACTTAATTAACGTTTAGAGATAAGTCCTGCATCTGATCCTTCAATCTCCGTCTGCTGCCCCTTTTTTTTGTTTTCTCTTTTGTATTAATTTGTATGTGATGAAAAACACGAGTGGCGTTTTCACTCACTAAAACAATCAAATATTAATCCCCAAAAGTTGGGAGAACAAGGCTGCACTAATTTGCAATTTAAATTACCTAGGACTTCCTGGCCATTAATTATAGTCTACGTGAGTGAGCGGGGTGCTATATGGATGGAGATTTGGGATGTGAGATGTGTGTGTGCGCGTGTGCGCGTGCGCTTGCGTGTGTGTGTGTGTGTGTGTGAAAAGCCAAAGCTTTTCTTCATCTCATATTTCAGGCACATTTTACCGGGCGCTTTTTTTTTTTTTTTCACATCCCGTCTCTTAAAGAGCACCAGAAATGCCAAGTAATCACAGGGTTTCAATTTAAGAAAACATGACAACACTGGCAGCGCTGCTAACAGCCTCACAGCTTTCTAAATAGACCCAGATGACACTTAACCAGAATAAAGCTAAGGATGCTCCCCCCCCCGCCTCATCCTTTTCATGACAAACATCAAGAGCAAAGCGGCAATAACAAGTCGCAGAGATGGAGGAGATGTGTGCTAATCATAGGACTCCCTCGGAAGGAACGTCTTCAGACAGTTCATTTGTCATGGGAATCACACGACGACAGCGCCGACAGTGAGAACGACTAATAGGTGATAATGCACGTGGCAAAAGAGGAAATAAACACTGTCACATCCCTGAGCATGCTGGGATTGAAGTTCACAAAGAGTGTCTTCCCTGAGGCCAATTAAAGCGACGGAGTCAGGCGGTAGGAGGAGGTCCTGTGCGTCAGATAAGGGAGCGCGTGTCGCTGCTCCGTCAGCGGCGCGCAGGACGGAATGAAAAGCCGAAGAAATGTGGATGAAGGACACAAGAAAGAGAGCAGCGATTACTCATAGAGAAGAGTCTAAATCTTTTATACGTCGGACGACAGCGTAACCACTCACGTAACAAATGGCCTGCAGCGAGCGCGACATTGTAAAGTACACAATTACTGAAGGACGTTATCGAATCCCATGCAATGTGGATGTGTGTTTACCCTCCAGTCATACGAGGAAGTGCTCATCACGAGCTTCACAAAGACTGTAGTCTCTGCATCACCATTGCTCTCAGAGGAACTCAATTAAAAACTTGTCTTATGTCCATATTTACCCAGTCGGTCCAACTTGAACAACTTATTCTTTACTTTATGAAACAGTCAAATTGTACCAGGTCTTTTTTTGGTTCCAGTTTCGTTACTTGCTGCGTGAAGTCGGGGTGACCTGATGTGACACTGCAGCCAAAAATATTCAAGAAAACATGCACCGCGAGCGACCAAGAGGGGGCGATGAAGTTTATTTTTCTTCACGCGGCGTGTGAGAGGTGTGATCTCTGCGCACGGCCCCCTTATTGAGACTGTGGGTACAAACGACCTGCGCAATCGATTGCAAAAATTGGAATCACAGGAGCCGACTCTGCGGCTTCATCCCTTCATTTCTCATCGTTTAGTTTTTTTTTCTTTGTCCGACAAGTGTTGCCTCTTGAAACTCGTCGGCCCCCTCCTGTCCGATGAGATGGGATGCGTCAACACAAACAAGGTCGGGGAGACACTGACATCTGATGTTCAGGAAGGGACGGCTGGTAGGATTCTTTTTTTTTCTTTGAGTTGCTCAAACTGTAGCTATATATATATATATATAACATATATATATATATATATATAACTTCAATTCTTAGGTGTTACCTCGAGACACTTTACAAAAAGCAGGTAAAAGACCTTACTTATGGCTATATTACAAGAGCCCAGCTTCATCCGTCATAGCGTGGCAAGAAAAAAAAACTTCCCTTTAACAGGCAGAAATCTTCAGCAGACCCGGGCTCATGATGGAACAGCCATCTGCTGAACTGCGTCGGGCTTGAAAATGGGATGGGGGAGATGGGAACCAAACCCAAGAAGGAAACAACAGGTGTGTATGACTGTGTGTTTTCTTTATCGAAAGAGAGGGGGGAAGAAGGAGGGGCTTGTCTGTATCCCGCATCCCTCACCGCCCCACGCCTGTTGTTCTTTTTTTTTTTTTTAGAGAGAGAGAGAGAGAGAGAGAGAGAGAGTCCTGGAGCCCATTTATATTCATTACAGAGAGACAGTGTGCTCTCACTCTGCCAGTCCAGCCTCCATCTCGCTCCATCTCTCTGTCAGACACCCGCAACACGCCAGGGAGGAGAGTCTGACAAACCAACAGACAGATTCAACTTCCTCTGTATAAACAAGAGCTAAGCAAGTTGAAACTGCACCCCTCCCGTCTGTATGAGAGGTGAAGAGCTGTCCACATCCCGACCACTCGGTCACATCCAGCGGCTCCACACACGACACCCAGCACACTGCGTCATGATGAAGATTCTGTGATGTGAACTCCATCTGTACCTTCTCCACGGCGGGAGCTTCTATTACTGTGCATATGCCTCCTCCATCTGCAGATCTGATAATGTGAACAGCTTACAATGCATATTTACACCCGAGGACACATTTCTGTTCATTTGTTTTTCCATCTGTGCTTTTCCGAAGTCTGAATGGCTGCCGATGCTCCCGACATCTGCACAGAGATCCCAAACCCGTAAGTCCGTCCGCAGAGACGCCGCGAAATTAACTGGTTTACAGTCGCCACATGTTCAGCCTTTGTGCTGGGATCACAAGTTTGATCGGTTCAACCTTACCTTCTTACCAACTTAGTAGAAACGAGAAATAAGAAGGCCTGCTGATGTATTTCTGACAGTATCAAAAGTTCAGGCGGAGCTGAACTTACCTGAAGAGGAAACGTACGGTTCGTAATAAATAAGAGAAGACAAAGTATCCGCCACAGCTGGGACGCAATTGTTTGTCCGAGCCGCCGTGGGAAAATTAGAAGTGATCTTCTCAGACTCGATGCTTCGCTGTGAGAAAGGGGATCAACTTTTTTTTAAATGAAGGAAGACTATGGCTCAATCCCATGTTGCTGCTTCACCTTCAGGCTCCTGGTGCTGAGCATGTTGTACTTCAATGAAGCAGAGTTAGTATTAGCACATTTCTCATGAGTCAGGTTGAAGGTGTAGAATAGAGTCATCTGAGCAGTGCTGAACAACATATAGAACAATGGGGCGCGACATATTTCCTGCTTTACTTCACTTTGTTCTTCTCTGATATGACGAACAGAATGACATTTTTTATGATGCTTATAACTTGATGTCATGTCTGCATGTGTCTGCATGTGTTTGCGTGTTTTCACTTGAATGCAGCAGACCATATATAGACCATATATACGAGTTCATGCTCGCTCTACAAACGTTTCCCGTTTCATCTCTGCTGAAATCATCACATCACAGCAAAACACAAAAAGTCTGGATTTAAATATCCCCATAAATAGTGACTGAAAAGAGAGTTTCCTCTCAGGCATAAGCAGACACCGTTCTGCCCTTTAAGTTAGATTTAATTAGGTTCAGTTTGTACAATTACTCATCCTAAAAAGGCCCTTCAGGTGACTTTGCAGTTTTTTTGTTTGTTTTTTTAATTGTAAAGCTGCACTCAGAGTTCAATATCTGCAAGTGATAATGATGACAAACCCCTCTCCATGCCGTTATATCAATGGGTTTGCATGAAGTTTTATCCCAAAGCTGCTTCAGTGCGGCCATATGGCAGGGACTTCAGGCGACCAGGCCTGCTGTGAAATAGGAGGTGAAGAGCGGCAGAAGAGAGAGAGACGGAAAGCCGTCTGGAATTCATTACAGCCGGAGCCGAGCCCCTCCAAAAGAAAAACATCAATTCATGACAAACTAGCACAAATAAAAAAACAACAATAAACACTTTGACTTACAAACAAACACACACACACGCACAATGTGACTTCATCTAAATTCCCTTTTACTTGCAAATTGAAAGGGAAACATCAAATACACAGAACCACCCACTAGCTGCTTTCTCTCGGCCGTGCTTCCTGCTGCGAGGGGGGGGGGGGAGAGGGGGGGGGGGGGGGGGGGGGGAGGAGTGGATGGCTGAGTTGCCATCACCAGGTAGGCAGTGGGAGGAGCTGCGTGATTTGGCTGCTGTGGAAAAGAGCAGTGATCCCAGCAGGGCTCCTGGAGTGTTTTTGGAGGGTCACCTTGTGTGACAATAGGCAGCGAGAGAAACAGTGAGACACAGAGACGGGCCGCAGAGTTTAGAGAAACACACAACAAAGTGTGAAAGCCTTCCAAAGACGCCGGGGCTAAATGGCGGCGTGTTGCTCCGAGCGTGTGCGTGACGCAAGTCTGAGCGGATATCAAACGCCCACATGCTAGCTCGCTCCTCCACAGCACAGTCAACCCTGTGTTTATTTTGTTTTTTTTGTTTTTTTTAAAGCATCCACACCGTCCTCGTCACTCCAACTGTAGTCCAACATTTGACAGAGGGTAAACGGAGCTGGCTCATCATGAAGTCAGGTGAGATTAAAAGTGGATGAAAGCTGCATCTGAGGGATCACAAGACTGAACGGACTCCACGTCTGTGTTACAACAGATCGAGGAGTTTTGGCTGCAGAGGGTCAAAAAAAAACCAAGAAGGTACCTCTGATTCAGAGGCCAAAAAAAATAAATAATAATAATTCTGAGGAGGGAGTGACAAACGTACACGTGTGAACAAGGATGTGGAGCGTATATGAAAACATGTTCATCCTGCCAGAGGCTCTGCTGATCTCTCTCTCTCTCTCTCTCTCTGAGACAAGGAGGCTGAAATCAGGGAGAAGAGAGCGAGAGAGGGGCCGAGCACGCCGCGGGTAAGGGAAGATGTGACAGTGTGTCTGATCCAGGGCCACAGGAGGCGTGATGGATTAAGAGGCGCCGGCGGAGACAGAGGCCCCTCCCTTAACCGAGGAGCAGACCAAGATTAAACAACAATCACTATCCGGCTCCAGATCACTGAAGGCCTCCGTCGCCTTTTTCAAATCTTCACCTCAACTCCTCATTTCCTCTGGAACCCAAGCTCACGTTGCTTTAAAACCAACTTCACACATACTTCACTCCTTCAGTGACTTAATAGGAGGACGTCAAATTAAAAAAAAAAAAAAGGCCCAATATGTGCAGCTAAGATAACAAATACACCATGTGAAGTCTCCCATCAGAAGATAACTGAGCGTTAATTAATAATGCTAATATGCTAATTACACTTGACAGCATTACGTTTACCTATCACTACTATGAGAGCCACGACAATTAACTTCAATCTGCTGGAGAGATAAGCACTCACTGACGACTGATTGTTTCGATCACTGTGGCCAATTCTTGTGACATGAGACCGACGGCAGCGGCCGAACCCTGTGTCATGTCTTCAATGTATGGAGGGAAACGGGTCAATGATTTCACAACAGCAATTTATAGCTCCGTACATTTTCAATTATTTACACAAGTATGGCACAAATGGAATTTTAAGCCTTGGTGGTGTTAGGCAAAAAGTTCCAGTTCTAAAGACGGGGACAGACTGGTTTTCTTCTACGCTGGCTTCGTGTTAGGCAACAAGCCGGGCTTGAAAAAGAAAAAGCCGCCAATGTGGAAACTGCAGTTCACTGAGTGTCCACTTGAGGCAGGCTATAAAATACCCACAAGTCCCATACACCCCTCTGTTTAGAAGAAGCAGACATAAGCATGTTTACGGCCTGGTTTTTTTTTTCTTTTTTTGGTGATTTTATCAAGGATGAAATTTATGCTTCATTAGGGGCGTGGCCTATCTTTCTGCAAGTGGCTGTGTTGTCGCGGTTTGTCAGGAGGTTTAAGGCCCGCTTCAGCTCCAGCTCTTTGTCTGTAATTAGATTGACCTAAAGCTTGATGGGGACCTACATGGACGCCTCTGAGACTTACTTCATGTTCGTATCACTTTAAGCAATTTGTCGACTAGTTGCCGTATGTTTAAGTTTAATCATTTCAAAACATGTCATTTGGAGGGATGTAATATTTGAGTTCCAGGGCTGAAGAGGAGCTTGATTCTAAATGATTCTAAATGTGTCCGAAGAAAAGTAGAACTCCTTTAAAAACAGCATGAAATTGTTGTTTTAAAAAAAAGACTTAAACTTAGTCAAAGACTCGTCAACGATTATGGGCTACATGTTAATACTTTGGAAACCTCTCGATGGCTTACAGTGGCAAATTGTCTTTAGATTACATTTCACTGATGCAGCAAAGAAGCGAGCAGCTGGTCAACATTGAGTCTTTGCCATCCTCCCTTCTTCTATCTCGCTCCATCCTTTCTGATCTTTCTTAAATCTTCACAGAGCTGACCAGCTGCCGTCTGACTCACCGCCTCAGTAGAAAAAAGTCGACTGTTTAACCGTATAAAAAAAACAGAAGAAAAAAAAACATACATATGACAATATTTAACTTAGCATTTCAACTCATTTAAATTCAGGATCTTGAACATCCATTGTTTGTAGGATTCCATCCTTTTTGCACAAAGCTTCAAACTGTGAATGAATGTCTGATAACCAGCACTGTCTGCTGTACTTGTTGGTATCCTGAACTACATTTACTGCATATAAATCAATCCATCTGCATACTCTTCGCTCAGTAGCTTCCACTCTCAGAAACATCCGATATCACATATTCAAACAGACCGACCTAGAGAGAGAGAGAGAGAGAGAGAGAGAGAGAGAGAGAGAGAGAGAGAGAGAGAGAGAGAGAGAGAGAGAGAGAGAGAGAGAGAGAGAGAGAGAGAGAGAGAGAGAGAGAGAGAGAGATGAAGAGCTCATTGACGGACACAATCCTCCAGAAACCACTGCTGCTGTACATACTTGATAGATGTTACACACACACAAGCACACACACACACACACACACACACACACACACACACAGCAAGTTATGGCTATATGTGTAGAAGGGAATGCACACACATCTTGTGAAACAGCCTGGCGCTTTAAGTTGCACATCTAAAGCCTTTTCAGTCAGCGCTAACACACCCCTCCAATGTGATCAGTTATCCTTCTACACACGCGCGCGCGCACACACACACACACACACACACACACACACACACACACACACACACACACACACACACACACACACACACACACACACACACACACACACACACACACACACACACACACACACACACACACACACACACACACACACACACACACACACACACAAATCCACAGAGGAAATTTGAAACTTGAAAAAGATAGAAATTACAAACTCGGAGGCAGACTCCTAACCACAGTGGGCCCATAAAGCAGAGATAACTACAGTAAAGCACTTTCTTAATGACAAAATGATGCCGGCTGCCGTCCACAGCACTCTCTCTCTCCGTCTCCTCTTCTCAAACACAGACGGCCCTCTCAGACAATCCGTTCAGCCGTCAAAACAGAAATCTTCTCCTACGTCTCCCTCTTCCTCTGAGCTAAGCTGATGGGGAACAATATTTGTGCAGCGGCTGAGGTGAAGCATCTTTTCACCTTCTGTGCGCGCGGCCGCCGGCTGCGCTCCTACGTGTTAGCTCGCCGGGTTGTTTTCTCCACCCGCAGGAGAGGCTCTCTGCGTGGCGCTCCGCCCCGCGTGAAGCCAGCCGAGCCGGAAGCGAAAGGGAGGAGTGAATTGGTGGATGCGAGGGGAGTTGTTTTCCTTACCGCACTCAGTGCAATGATGCAATTTATAATTAAAATGCTAATTTTAACGGCGGGGAGTCTCTCCTCACCTTGTTTTCACTTTACTCCCAGCAGTCTCCGGGGGGGGGGGGGGGGGGGGGGGGGGGGGGGGGCGGGTCTCGGCCTGGGATCAATGTTTCAGAGCCAGGAAGTCAATTTTTATATAAAGTAGTGAAACCAATCTGAGATTTAGGCTATGCAGAATCAGTCCAAGTGTGAACACACATCCCCATCTGTATCTATGAAACACTTTTTTCCACTTTAAGATGACGATGTGGGACCTTTAAAAAGGTTGACATTCCTAAACTGAAGGCTAAAAGCAATTATTTGGGCAACAAGAAAACTCAAGGCCTGTGTGACACATCTGCCACCGGCCTGTCTCTGTTTTGACTCCAGCTTATCACAATAGGTGGCTCAAACATCCCCTAAGCTTCAATCTCCACAAACAACAAAGACAAACGCTGTGGAATGAATCATTTGATGGGAGTTTATTTTCAAAAGTGAGCCTGACAGGGGGGGGGGGGGGGGGGGGGGGGTTGTTTTTTTTAGTGGTTGTCCTTCAGCGTGACTTTGTCATGTAACACATTTCCAGCTCAATTATCTGCATCCAGTGGATTTCAAACGCTTTTTTTTTTTAGCAAGGACCAGAGAGCTGGATAATTAGCAGGAGCCCCCGGATCATAAGGAGGGCCAAAAACAAAGCCCGTCTTCAGTGCCGTCTTTATTTAGCCTCCGCTTGTCTAATCTCCTGTGATCCCGTTTCTTTGTCGCAGAGACGGGCTGCGCGTCACGCGTGCGCTCAGTCGATACCTTTCGACGCCAACAGGTTTCAACTTTTAATGACCGAAGCGTGACACAAATGGAGACGAGGACGAGGCAATGAGGGAATCTGGCTTCTGGCTGCGAATGATGACACACGAGGCTTGCAACATATTTACTTTGATAGCAGTCTGAAATTCCAAGCACAAAATGCCGGGGGGGAAATTTATTTGTTACAATTATTGTAAAAATGTAACAATTAGTCTTTTAAAGTGTGTCGAAACATGTTTTTTCAAACTTGGGTAACACGTTTGAAAAGATGTGATGGCCACCGTTTTTAGAGGATGAAAGGAAGCAAGTAAGGATACATGATGTCTAAATGTATCCTTAAATAGGGAAGGAATGGTTGACAGCAAGGAGAGGTGTTGACCATCCTGTGTCACGTGACCATCTATGAAAAGTAAAGGTGTCATGGTGAGTGTATGGAATTAGATTTACATGTTATGACAGAAAATAAACGAAAAGAAAAATGTTTGAGAGAAAAAGTTATACCAATAGCAAAAAATATTTGAGAATAAAAAAAAGTTTTGAGAGAAAGTATTTTTATTTCTGAGGGGGAAAAAAATCTCTCAAAATCCCTTTTTTTTTTGCTGATTTTTTGCCATCGGTGTAAAAATATTTTCTCAGTTCGTTTATATTCTCGCATGTAGTAAACACACAAATCTAACTCCATAGACGTGTCTCTACTGTGCGTCTGTTCATTAGAACGGATTCTTCAAACTCAAGCGGACACACCAACGCTAAAAAGGAGCCGATTACGATCGACTGTTCAATGAACTTGTCATACTGTCAGCGTGCTGTCATAGGTGGATCAAGGTCAATCTAAAGCCACCATGGAGAACGTTGGCGTTCTTCAAGCGTCCCACCTCAGAACACATGTCACAGCTCATTTCTTTCAGAAGCTTCCTATTAGCCACTGGGTAGTAGGAGCAGCACACAGGGTCATTGTAGGCATCAGTAAGGGTTGTGCAATGTTAACACTGTCCCTCCCTAAGAGTACTGAGTAAGACAACGCAGTCATACACCCTCGGGTGTCATCGGCCGAACGTCTGCTTCTTCTTGCTAATCAGTCACACCAACCACCTTCACACAACAAGGCAGCGCATCCGAGTCAAACCTCACTCATGTATGCAGCACATGGACTCCACTTCTTCTTCTGCTGCTGCTGCTGCCGCCGCCGATGGTTATCTTACTGAATCTTTACTGAGTAATTATCTTCACCCGAACCCTGATCCCTCATCAGACACCTTTATTTATCCCCAAAGGAAAGTCCTCTCTAGACCTTTTCCATCACAACTGATTTATTTTAAAACCTTTCAGAACCTTTTTTTTTTTTTTTTTTAAGGCGAAGACCAACGATGCCGCCAGGAAACAAACTTTCCAAATCTTGACAAAATTCCAATCCAAGCAAATTCTTCAGTGACGTTTGAACGCTGCAAAATGTTGAACGTAATCCGATGTCTTGCTTGGCAGCTACACTGACGGCGAATGAAAAGGGTCAACTGCACGCCGTGCACATCCTCCGAGTACTCCTCAACTAAAATGTCAGGTAGTTTGAAAAGTCATAGAAACGAGACCGAACCTAGCCCGACTCAGGACTACCATCTGATGACCCTTTGTGTTCCTCATTCATATTTCACATCATTCAAGAATGAAAGCTAGCACATCCATTGTTAAATGACAGATATTGCACATACAGTCTCATGAGAGAGTATGTATCTCACTCTGCATTCGATGTGTTGTAGAACAAAAGAGACCTCTTTTTGGAGGGTTATTTGGCTTTTTCCTCACTCACAAAGAATTCCTATTAATTCCCTTCCACCGTATGGAAAGCCAGACAGAGTCTCACGGAGCGCTGCAAAAAAAATGTGCAGACAGGTGCACGCTGTGCTCTCGCTCTCGTTCCACTGCTGTTGCTCTTTTCAGTGAAGGAAAGGAAGAGGAAAAGGTATCTCCACTAATAAGTTCAGCCCTATCCATCGGCTGCACTCGGTACGACAAGGGTTACTCCTGTGTGTGCCCCGACGTCACTCTGCCTCCCAATTACCACATTTCACGCACGCACATCCACGCGCGCCCTCCTTCATTTATATTCAGGGAGAATTTTAAATGCTTTCCATTAAATTCATAAAAGATGGATACTCTTTAAAAGCCAGAAGTGATCTCCTCACCTTTTATACATTGTTATCTATACGTTGAAGAGCACATTCATTATGCAGTGAGGGGCTGGAAATGAAAAGTGTCAAAGCAGAGCTTTGCTGATTTAAAAAAAAAAGTGAGTGTCAGTAATGCTAAGTAGAATGAAAATATCGCTGTCAGATGAGGCGTGAAGGATGTAAGTGGGAGAAGTCCAAATGTAGGAAACTTTAAAAATGGAACCATGAGCTGAACGTAAATGAGCAACAATCTGTATTTTATCACCTGGTGAGCGAGTTGAGACCTATCAAAAAATAAATAAATAAAAACATCAGTGTATTCAATGTGTGTAGAGTACAGTACATAAATGGGATTTTAAAATACTATACTTGTTCACGTTACAGCTGTGTGAGTTTAATTAAATCAAATTAAAAAATGCTAAAAACGTAAACGGCGTCCGTATTAATAAACAATTCTCAGGTGACATTTTCAATATGCACTATCTGAAGGAAGCTAGTGGAGATAGCGGTTGGGCGTCGAGTGCCTGCAAGTCGTACGCCTCCGTTCGGGCCGCTGGCGCCTAAATGTCAGCCTCGATCCTCGCAGCACTAAAGTGGGAAAAAGATGGCAAAGTTGCATCTCTGAGCTGATGCAAGGCGACGGGTGAATGTGTCATATCATCCGCATTCAATCAGCCCCCAAGTCTGATTTGGGATCAGTTCATTACCTGCACACAGAGATGCCACCAAAGAGAAATCAAATCTGAACCTCTGTGACACTATTAAGATAACGGCCCGAAAAATAACTTGTGGTGTTGGTAAAGGCGACGCAAACCCTGCATGTCATCCTCTAAATCCAAGCCTCCCTGATTGCTGTGAAGGTTACGTGTTTTCCCCCCCCTCAATATTCTGTGCGGCGCCGAGCCTTTTGGAGGGTCATCAGATGGTGCCGGGTGCTGTAGTCGCTTCTGAAAGCAGGAAATGCCAGGCAGATAAAGCTGCTAGACTACCACATACACATATACACACATAAACACACACCATGACATTTCAGATCTCTGGGAGCGTAACCAACAGTAACGCTCTGAATCCAAACCGTCCTCATTCATCTTCTCTTTTGCTATCTCTGAGAGCACTCCCAAAACTACCAAACTTCCAGCAGCGAACTTAATGTCTTTTTATTTTTTACCATTTACAATGACTCATTTTAACTATTACACACATTTCCTTTTTTTTGTCTCAATAGGCTTGGTAAATCAGCCACATCAGGCGGGCGTTTGGTGGAGAGACCCCCTCTGAGATTATCGCTCTCTAATGAAGTCATTTGAGGCAGACGGCACATTCCCGTCTCTGAACGGCCATTCAAAAGCACCACAGAGACTCTGAGTGCTCAGACAGATGCCAAGATGGTGATGGACGGAGAAACGGAGGCAGAAAAACAGACAACACAAGAAAAGAAGTCGACTGAAGGAAGCCAGACTAACCCTCAACCAGCAGATGAATACATGACGCGAAGACGAAAGAAGGACAAGTGGAGGAATGGGGAATGACGTGGACGGGTAGCGGCTGTTTGTTTCTCTCACACAGATGTATCCAAACACAAACTTTTTTTTCCTCCTCTTTCTTATCCACAGAATAATAAGTCCAATGAGGAAAAAACGTACGAAAAATGACAGATCCAGGACTAAACTGACGGACAGAAACTGAGAGAACAAAAAGCAAACACGGAAGACGGACGTCAAAACAAATCAGAGTCCAGTCCGTGTACCTTTGGATCAGTAACACAGACTTAGTGTTAACCTGAAGAAAAAGACAGCGAACAGAATGTCAAAGAACCAGTAATGCTTAGTCACGTTGACTTAAATATAATCCACTTGGTGAAATCCATGTTTAGCAGTTTAGAAAAAAAAACATATTGACATCTAAAGAGCTGAGCTGCAGGTTTAGACATAACACTGTGGTTTCTTACTAAACGATCAGAAATAGTGAGGTAGTATACTGTACATAGAGTATTGAAATTAACATTACATATTAATTAACACACAACAGGTGGTAATGTGCAGAAAGACAGCGACAGATTTCAGATGATGCTCTATAAAGATCTCTACACTGCAGTGTCATGGTTTATTAAACTGGCACTCTCACTCAATAAAGGAGGTGCAGATATATATATATATATATATATATATATATATATATATTTTAATCAGGCAATGATTGCCTCATAAGTTTATTGACGACATTCCACGATAAAATCCATGTGCATCCCTCGTAACCGTGAAATAAAAACCCGAAAAAATAAAAATGTTCACTCCCCAAAAAGACGAAGGTTGTTTAATAAGAGTAGCTGTAAAGTTTAATGTTATGCATCTCTTCCTCCTCTGTGCGAGCTGTCACTGAAGAAACAAGGAGTTTGAACTCCATTTCAACTTGAATCAGCATACCAGCAAACAATGGGACCCTGCACGCCGGGCAACCTCATTTACATTCTGGTCTGTGATTGGATGAGCAGCGGCGGTCCATCCAGCTGTCCTGGAATGACCACAGTGAGCGACAGCCGACAGTAACAGTCTGCAGCGTCACAGGAAAATACACAGGGCGAGTCCGACACAAAACAAGAAAGAGCAGACAGATAAAGGCAGGAACGAAATGAAGGAAGCCACAAAGGCAAGAGTCAAATAAATGAGAGGCTCATGAGAAGGAATTCAACCGGAGGGAAAATATAAATAAAATAAAAAAAACAATCATTAACCAGCTCTGCCACGCTTAACAAGGAGCTCACAGAGACGAGGCGGGAGGAGGAAGAAGTGGAGGGAGCCACGGGGTTGCCGCGGCAACTGAAATTAGAACCTGGGATAACAAGAAAAATGAGATTGTGTGGGACAACCCAGGTGAGACAAACGCCAACGGGGAAGAGACAGCATGAGAGAGAGAGAGACATTGAACACACCGCAGCATGACCGTTAGATATGGAGTAGACTGAAGGCGGCTGAAACTCTGTTCACTGATTCTACGCTGAAACGTAGAATCAGTGTTCGAGGGTCGAGCATAGGACGCGTTCAGATTTCGACTTTGATTGACTTTTCAGCAGGATTTGGTGTCAGAGAGAAAAACAAACCACGGCGGTCTGTAGAGTCGGAACAAACGCAGGACGAACGCCATCTTCGCTTCCGTCGGTTTCAACCTGACAGCAATTCATTTACCGACAAACGTGTCGCCATGCAAGTGACGCGAAAAACACGTTCTATATCAAAAACGTCAACTTGAGCAACATCTGCTTGACACCGTGTGGCTGAAACCACTCAGCTCCAGATATCCCGACAGAAAAGATCGATCCGACCGCCACGCAACAGTCAAACATTTAAGAAGCTGTTATCTTGATTTCTTGAGGACACACTTGACAAAGCCATTGACTTTATTTAATTTACAAAATCTGCATTACAACGCTGTTATGTCTGAAGAAATCAGTTTCCAGCAAAGTGAAGCCTCTGTATAACATCTAAAGGTCCCATTATAACAAAATATGAAAACACCACCATGTAACACCACACTCTCTCTGAAATGTAGGGGAAACGTATGAAGAGGATTATTGCAACGCTGATACAACTGAAAAACCCCACGCACCTTAACGCAGCGTGTTCAAGCACCTTTCTCTGTCGGCGTGGAGGTTGCCAAGAGACAGATAATGCCAACAGGAGGCTGGCAGTTTGTAAGGTCTGAATGTTAAGACCTAAAATGTCAATATTGGTCCCATGGGAGGCGATAATTAAGGCATAAAGATCTAAAAGCCTTGTCACATATGGCTGGCCAGCTGTCACATCAGTCCATTCGCATTCACGCTGGTAACAACGAGGCCTATACTAAAGCAGCCGAGTAACGGCTGAGCATTTAAATGTCAGCTGACTGAGCTACAACTAAGGCTCACACACACCGTACGAGGACAAGGCTGGCATTTAAAACAATACACAAGCTCCACTTCTCATTTTTTAGACGTTCACTCCCGAGCGGCTTGTCTCAGAAAGATCTATTTCCCTGTGGATTAATTTCACTCGTCCGCGGTGCTCTGTGTTCAGGAGAGGCAGTATCAACGCAAGCGACGCGGGAGCACAACGTTTAAAAGGAGGGAAGTGTTTCAATCTGTTAAAATTCCTGCAGGATGTGTGATGGAGAAGTTTACCCTTTTAAAGCTACAGGATGTCATCGGGACAGTCACTCAACTGGAGCACCTTTAGGTGCAAACTGTCTACTCTGTTCATCAACAAACCCACTGAGCCACACGTAGATTAACCTGAACAGTAAACAACCGACATGGCAACAAGCCATACAGTATGTGTTCTTGTGTTGAGTATTTCTCTTGAGAATGTGCACGTCTGAATGAGTTAACCTGTCCTTATGGAATTGATAAATATAGAAGCCATATGTTGGTACTCACTACAAAGCCCATCAGCCGACTGCCATCACATCAAGCATTGTGTGGCTCTAATTAGTTCTAGTTCCCAGAAACATTTGCAGTGTACTTACTGAGATCACTTCTTAAGAATTGACTAGAACCTGAGCGATTACTGCAATGGATTTGTAAGCAGATGGAAATGGGGCTGTTCAATTCAACAAACCAAACCAAGGCAAGTTTATTTGTATAGTGCTGTTCAGACACAAGGCAATTCACAGTGCGTTACAGACATAAAAACAGGAATACGTTCAAACAAAGCTTTAGGAAAGAGTGCAACTGAAAATTAAGAAAAGACAAGGAATGTGAAAGTCCTTGATAAGGTAACACCTTTTAAAAACTATTCATTTGTTGGAGTAGGGCATAAAATCAACTAAAGTCAAGGTGTGCAAAAAATGTACATGTTGGGCCAAAAACCTTTGGTGGCGTCCGGCTCTTTAAGTAAACGCACATACACGATACCTATATATAGTATATTTCTGACCTTTTTTTTTTAAATCTAATTTTTCATTTATTGAAAACGATCGAAGACCACGCACAAAGTCGGATTTTGGTCCAACAGGTAACTCCTTCTCTGAATCAGTAGTTCAGAGTACTAGGTTGTAGCGTTAAATTGATTTGGCACAACCAATAAACATCGACTTCTGACTTCGGCTCGTGCCACATTATCTGTCAAGTGTCGACTAATTTTCAAAAATTTAAGACCAATTTAATGAATACTTGTCTTGCTTTTATATTTACTTACCCTGCAACTTATCCTGTGTATGAACTAGTGGTTAAAAAAATCTCTTTTAACATGACTAAAGCTGAACAACATACAGGGGCCGGCTCGGTATTGTTAATGGGTAATGCAAGATTAACAGTATGCCAAACATACCTGGATGTTGTACTGATGTTACAGCATTTATCAGACCAGTCTTCCCCTTGTGGCTGTTAGCATTGTCAGCAAACAGCAGTGTGAGTAGCTTTGTGAATGAAACCCCAAAAAACTGTTTTCAGTTCAGCCATCGGTCTCTCAACCGAAGAATACATGCGGGAGAAAACGAGTCAAAACTAATCAAATTGCAATGGGTGTCACTCTGTGGACTCGTTCTTTGCACCAAGCTTTTACACTACTTGTGCATCCCTTTTTTCAGTAAAGAATTAAAGAAGCATTTCACTGCATGTCAAGCTCAAGTTGGACCCCGGCTAATTCATGCATGAGCATCAGTCAGGTTATCGTCTTAAATCTGCACTGCAGGGTCCTTTCATTCATTAATATCCGTGTGAAGTTGTTATCTGAGTCTATTACGCAGCTATGTTGACCATTTACAGCATTCTGCTTCTCTATAGCAGACTGCAGCTATGAAGAACCTTTGCTAGGGACAGAGAGTACCAACTATTCACAAGTCAGTCCACAGAATGAAGTCCTGTGATTCGAGGTGTTCTTTTACTGAGGGTAAAAAAAAAGAAAAAAAAGAAAATCAAAGCAAAGAGTCCAAAGAAGGATGAGAAATAATGAAAGGGAACATAAAAAAATGTAAAATCTGTATTTTGAGAGAAATTCTTGAATAAGTGAAGAAAGCCCATTGAGCGAACACAGAAAGAACATGATCGGGGATATTGAAGTGTTTAAAGAGCGTTGAATGGAAAGGAAATGTCAACAGCCTCTGAGCGTGAAGAGACAGAAAACCTCAAGCTCGGGAGCTGCTGGGATGGATTTGTTGAAATGTTTATTTTGAGTTTGAAGAGACATTGTACATGAACTGGTTTTAAAAGGGCAGCAGAGTTCACCAATGTAGGAGGAGTTAAAAGAGTGGAAGGTGATCCTCTTTAATCAACACTTTAATGTCACACAGCAGAAGTGTTGCTTTTATTATTAGCATATTGCTAATGTTATTGTGCATGCTTTTATAATTTGGGTTGTATTGTTGCCATTGTGGTGTTTTTATTCATATTCTTGCTTTATGCAATTTTTTTTTTTTTAAGAACGATTCAATTTCCTGCCTTGCTGGACTAACGACAGACAAACTACACCTGTGTAGTTTGGATTATTTGATGGACAGTTGTTTTGCCCAATGAGGAGCAAGAGCAGAGCAGCCTTCGGCCAATTGGCGGCTGACAGAAGTCTCAAAAACAAAGAAAATAAGGAAGGAGTGCGGAGGGGGGGGGGGGGGGTAGATAGACAAGAGGAGAAGCGGTCGATAGAAGCCGAAGAGCGGATTCAGCAGAACACGAGAGCGGAGCGACAGCGCACGAGGACGGAGGAGGACCTGCTGCAAGAGACACAGAGAGACAAGCAGAGGCAGAGTGAGGAGCTCTGCAAGTATCCCTTTGGACAGTAGTTAACTCTGGGTTTTAGAAGTACAACAGTTGTGTGATTTGTATGTGTAGGTACAATACTGGGAGTATGTTCTTGTGCTGGCAGTGTTTGACGTGTTGAACGACCAGAGGACACCCTGCGAGGGAGGACGCAGGCGTGGACAGTCGCAATGAAACAATCAGGACAATTTGCTGGCTTTGAGCCAAGGACAAAATCAGCGAGGTATAGGCTTGGTGGGTGTAACCTGAGCATCTCCTCAGGATCGCCCTGGTGTCCTGCAGCTTTTAAATGAGTTGGGAACGCGGTTGCATGTGGCGTGCAGCGGTGACTGACGGGTCAGGTGAGCGTCACGGTCCACTCCAGGCGTTCAGATCCAGCTCCTCTGACTGATCTGAAGTGGTTTCAATTAACTGGAGCAGCCGAGTGGAAGAGAGGGGACTGAGGGGTACAGGCCCCAGACTGGCCTTCTGACAGATTTGGGGAGGGAGGGAGGGAGGGAGGGGGGGCGGGATAAGATAAGTGGGGCCATTTGACAGGTCCTCTAAAGCCCCACCAACTCAAACCTTTCCCCTTCTCCTCTTAGCTAATTACTTAGTATCCATACGGAGACACTTGTCACTGTGATCACAGCAAATTGGCTGTAACTGCAGGGTCAGTGAGGACCCTCTCACACTTGCGTATACATGCGTATGCTCACTGGAGCTAAGGTGGTACAGTAGACTGGAGACGTCAGTGTATCTGATTCTGTGATTGCTATGAGTGAACAACAACAACAACAGAAGTAATATAGTGAACTTACGGTGAAAAGGAAAAACGCAGAGTTCATAATCCCCCAGGCCCCCCTTATGCCCTAAAAGGCCCAACGACGTCCTAAAATCTTTGCACATTACAGTAACCTCCAATCATGAAATTAGGTCTCTATTGAAATCCTGTTTAGCATTTTACTGCGCAGTATGTGAGTAATTACAGAGCTGCTATTCCAACACAAGTGTGTATAATTTCCTGTATTCAAGGTGAAGATGGTATGCTTGGGAGGTGTGTGTGTGTGTGTGTGTGTGTGTGTCTGTGTGTGTGTGTGTGTGTGTGTGTGTGTGTGTGTGTGTGTGTGGGAAGGGGGGGGGGGCACCAAATCATAATCTCCCCAAGGGAGCCAAAATGGCTCGAGCCGGCCCTGTGGAGCGTTCATCGTTTTCAATACTGAAGCTATCTCGAGTTTCCTGAGTGAACAGATAAGTCAAAACAAGGAAATCCAATATGGTAGACACTGGCTCACAAAACCGTATTCATGTAGATGTTGCATGATGCTCTGTCTGTGTGACGATGATATAGAAAAAGAGGTGATTAAAACATCCCAGCATTCCTCGACCAAATCCTGCACGGATTTCATTTTCATGGCTATCCCCGTGTGATGCTGACGACAGAGGACACGGGCGAGCGGGAGTTTCACTTTGATTATGTGAAGGTAATTCCCCACTCCAAACATGGAGCAACATGATGAATAGATTGAAAATGTGTCTTATTATTTCCCTGTGTCTCGAAATTTGTTTCACAAGATTGACTTTGTTTAAAAAAAAAAAAAAAAAAAAAAAACGTTTTATGAACCACCGAGCAGCTTACAAATCTGTACACAGCAGCAGGCCAACGTGTCATCAATAATGAATTCTCTTTTACTATTTTTCTCTGCTCAGCATACAGAAAAATGTGTGTCTCATGGCCTCCAACTGTGCTATTTTACACTCTTTTTTTTAAGCTTTTCTCTGGTTTTCTTGCTGCTCTGGCTGCTTTTACATTAGCTAATTAACATGGAAAAGTTTTCAGGGGAGGCGTGAAACACACAGGCCCACATCATTTCCCCTGAAGGATGTATTTTTATTCTCATGTTGGCACATTCTCCCTGCCTGTACTCTCATTTCCCCCCCCCCCCCCCCCCCCCCCCCCCCCCCCCCCCAAAAAAAAAAAAACAGATCTCTCTCCTCTCCACACTCTTTAGTCTTTTATTAGAACAGGGTGCAATTTCCACTTTAAATGACGCCTGAATGCAACCTGAAACTCCTGACAAAACGTATCTGATCTGCATCCTCTGTTCCTCCTGCTCCCGCCGTTCACTTCACTGGCAGCCTTTAGATATTCTATCACGGTTTTTTTTTTGTTCTCTGTTTTAAAGGGTTGTGTTCTCAATTCAAAACGTCTACCGTGTTCCTCGTGCCGAATACACTTCCTCTCCCGTCAGAATAAGTTCTAATAAGCAACACGGAGTGGTCCATTTGAGAGAAGCTAACAAACTACAAGTCAGTGACTCAGTGTATTCCACACCCAGCATGTAGCAGGAGGTTTCTTGTTATCGGGACGTGTACGTATGCGAGCTGCGAATGTCGGAACAGGAAGACACAGGAGAAGCTTTCGATAAAACTGCATATCACGATATGTTCTTTGATTGGTAAAAAGGACTTGAGCCTACTAAAGCGTTTTTTACACCGCGTGTCTCGCCTACACATTCACACATGTCGTGAGACCATCCCATTCCTTTGTATTCGCACGCCGCCGACGAAGCAGCAGCAGCAGCAGGAGCAATTCGAAGGACACCTGGGACATGTTGCTGCAGAAGCTGTGGGGGTCGAACCCGCAACCTTCCAGTTAAGAAAACGACTCTGCAAACTGAGCCACAGACGATGAGGCACTGAATTAAAAAATTAAAAAGATATATATATATATTTTTTTTTTTTTTCCTATGTCGTTGCAAAATCAGTATAACAGTAAAATAGCAAGTTATTGAATTGTGGCCTGTTTATTTTGAAGAGTCTCATCATTCAAAGCCATAAAAGGAGCTGGGTCGACGTTAGACTAAAAGATTATTTTGAAAAGTTGTTTTGTTTTGTTCAAGGCCTTAACTCTTGATGTTTAGGCCAAAATCACTTTTAAAAGACCTTTCCACTCAAACGGAATGGCTGAAAGTGGGTCTTACTTCCCTCACACACACACACACTTTACCTGCCATTTCCTTATATTGATACAGACCAGCATCCTCCCTTTCATCCCGTAGATCCTCACCCCATTTGGTACTCACCGAGATCAAAGTCCCTCACACATCTGTTCCGCTTGCTGCTGCCATGACTCGCCAGCTGGACTCTGTCCGTCAGGTCTCTGCGTCTGCATGAGCCTCGGCGCCGCGTGTCTGTCCAAAAGCCTGAGCTTCTTGGCAAGCTGCAAGCGCAAACAGCGGAAAGAATCAACAAGACCGGAGTTTTGAGAGCGCGCGTGGGCGTGAGCCAGTGCCTTATCATATTCTCGCAATAGACTCCTTGTCAAGTTGACTGTTTGTTTGCGCATCTGTTATGTAGGAGACTTGAATACAGAACAATTTGTGAGACAGTCTGTGTGTGTGTGTGTGTGTGTGTGTGTGTGTGTGTGTGTGTGTCAAGGTATGACAACGACGCATGTTAAATAAAGGCTGTAGTGAGGTTTACACAGACAGGCGGAACAAAGTGGGACAGGGACTCCTCGTGCAATTACACCGAGCATTAAAACACTAATCCGAAAACAAACTGCATCTGGACCGGCTCCAAACAGCAAAGTGAGCCACAGGTGTAAACAGAGCCACGGAAAAAAAAAAAAAAAGTGCAATCTCATTTCCACAAATCAATTCATGGCACTTACAGTAATAAGATTCAAAGCAGGCTTAACGCTTCCTTAATACTTTTTTTGGAGTCTATTTACACTGACCTAAAAATGCAGATACAAATATATCTTTTTGGATATGTTTCCGAAGTACACGCTGCATTTTAATGTGATATAAAAGGGGCCCGCAGAGACTCCCAGTAACAGTGCAGCCATCTGACAGGAAAAAAAGAGCCACCGCAGCTCAAACTCCAGCATAAAGGTACGCTCTGGCAATCTCATTAAAATCCTCCAAGTCTAATTCTCTTTCAAATACCACCTCTACCTAAATAAACATGACCGAGGACGCTTAGTCAGACTCCACACGCCTGCCAAAGGCAGATGAACAGGATTTCACAGAGCAGGCTGGTTGTGTTAGACCCAACAGTCTTCTGTTGAACTTAAAAAAAAAACCTAAGAAAAACGTCTTAACAGCCACAGTGGTGCTCTCTGGGATCGTTCCGCACGCCATCCATAAAGACGCCTGACAATAAAAAAGGCATTTTAAGAGATTTGATTTTTTTTAGCACGCATTTGAAAAACAGGCTGATTAAAGTAAGTGAAAGCTTGAGCATGAGCCGTAACTTTTATAATAACTCAAACATTAAGTGACATTTGGCTCAGATCCTGGATAGAATTGGGTATGCATTTAGGATATATGTAGAGAGAGAGAGACAGAGAGAGAGAGAGAGAGAGAGAGAGAGAGAGAGAGAGAGTGTGTTCAGATCCACATGTTTACACACATACCAAGGAAATGTCAATCAGATGCAAAATACAGACGTTGATCCCTGAAGGAAATGTCAGAAAGGGAGCGTGGCGCTGTGAAGTGTGCACGGGCCCGGGCGCCTTCTGATCAATAGCTCACCTGAAACGAATACAAAACACTTGTCGCTGACCGCGCATCCTTAACTTGACAATAACACAGACGAGGGCTGAAAGCAAGTTTGATAAAACACGTCGACGCCTGCAGCAGAGTGTCGTGTGTCGAGTTTTAACAGTGTGCAAAGCCTTCAGACGACTGCGTCCTTGGCGCTCCTCTTCATCAGCAGCTATCAGGAAGATTCATTCAAGCTGGAGCTGAAGCTTCTGTTACACTGATTGATAAGTTGATAAACAAAAGAAGAAAAAAAAGTAATCCCTCCTTCTGGCATCACACGCTACTCTACTCAACGTCCAGCTCCAGAAAAGCAACAATCCAAAAGTCAAGGCTTCATCTGAAGAGGAGAGAATGAAACGGAGGACGAGAGCTTTTTCAAGACCTCTGATTTACAAACTCAAGATTTGATGAACCTCATATGAAGGAATGTTTGGATGGAACAAACAAAGATGTTACTCTCCGAGCAGCACTCTGTTGCTGCTCTGTTTGCTAGCGTCACATTTTGAGAATGGACCTGGGCATAATTGGAAAAATAAAGAAATAGAAGCACACATCAGGTGAACAGAGTGGAAGGTTTAGCAGCTAAAAAGCCAGATTTTTTTTTTTTTTTTTTTTCAAGAACAGGCATCACATTCAGAGGTATAACACGAGCGATCATTTTGGGCGACAAAACGTCCGGGTTGGATGCAGTCTCACATCTTCGTCCTTCGTCTTTGTTCCACTTTCCGTCCGTTTCTTTTAACGGCGGTCGGAGGCGTGACGCCTGTTTGTGACCACAGGAAATGAGCTATGACCTGAAGTTTGTAACAAGCCCATCGACAGTTTGGAAAAGCTAACTTTGTAAACCTTCCGTCTTCTCATGTCCCCCCCCCCCCCCCCCCCCCCCGTCTGTGACTGTGGGGGTCTCAAGTGGTCAGTCAAGACGCAGAGGCCTGACTGGGTGACCCCAGCAATGAGCCTGCACAGATATACAGCAGAAGATATGGAAGGGGAAAAAAAGGAGGAAAGGGCTGCCAGACATGATTGGGAATCAAAAATATGAGAGCGAGGAAAAATAGAAAGCAGAAAAAAAAAAAAAAAAGAAGAAGACGCACAGGCGAGGCGAGTCAGGATGAAAGATCGGTTGATGTACGACAGGCTGATGAAATAGAGCAAGAAAGACAGGGAGAGAAAGGAGTGCAACAGTAGCTCAAACAAAAGTCAGGAACAAAAAAAAAAAAGAGAAAAGGAAACACTAAAAGGAAGAGAAGACAAATTAAGCAGAGGGCAGAGAGGGACAGGAAGAGACGGGGGGGAAGCCCAAAGAATAAAAAAAAATGAAAAACAAAAAAAATGTCAGAATCAATTCTGCTCTGAAAGGAGGGGAGAATTAAGGAGGGAAGAAGAAAGGCTTGCTGCTCTCCGTCTCACCGCTCCAGAAAAAAAAAAAAAACCCTGCACTGACTTAAAAAGACCAATATGTAGAAATGAACAAAACGCCAGGGGAGGTTTACATCCAGCGATTCACGACATGAGAAAAGAGCCACAGAGGAGGAATAACTGACACAATTAAGAGCATAACTGTCATCACAGCCAATCATCCCAGTGCCGCCCACACACACACACACACACACACACACACACACACACACACACGCACACGCACACACACGCACACACTTACAAGAGAGCAATAGACCCATCACGAGCCGGGATGCTAATTCCCTCCAGCAATGCAGCACAGACTGCTAATAGTGAAAACCAGGTTCCTTAAAAGGCTTAAAGGCTACAGCATTCGAATGCAACAGGAACACTCGTGGAAATCCACAAATCGCTCCGTCGCAGCATGTTCCCGGCTCCTTTAGCATTCTGAGAGAAAAGCTGACATTTGGAATATAATCCTGCTGACATGCAAACCAAGTGAAGCCAAGTCCATAAAGCACATGTGCACAAGAGGAGGAAAAATGATGTGTGAATCTGTAACCAATCACAGGTGGATGCATGCCTTCGCTCGATAAAAAACAAACTCGATGTAATGAGCTTCTCCACAGTGACATTTCATTTTCTATTTCTTCTTTTTTTTTTTTTTTTTACAACTAGGCCTCATTCCCCCCCCCCTTCACCACCTGCGTTCATTTTTTTCCCCCCCCCATTCTGAATCCACTTCTCTGCCTCCATCTCTCGTTCTCCAAAAAACAACGGCCATTCTCAGAAAGAGGCCCATCAATCTTCTTCAATGAGACCCGAGTGCCGAGAGAGTGCCGAGGCTACAGCAGATTACCATCTCTCCTTACCCCCCACTCGACACCCAGCCGAAAGGAAGAAGAAGAAGAAGAAGGACGGGCAGACGAGAGAGGCTGGGAAGCCGGGGAAACAATCTCGGACAGCAGGCGGACACGTGAGACCTTAAAGGCCTCGGACCTGCGTTAACAGCAGGAGCACAAACTCTAATCCAAACCCGAGCCTTAATCTATTCCCATTGAAGAGTTCTGCAACTGGATGGACACGAGCTTCATCTGTGTCACCGGTTAAATACGGGAGGATTACAGGAAATCCTTTGTCCTCACTTGTTTAATTAACAGTTTAATGTAACTGATCTATAAATGTCAATAAAATCCTCGTTACCCACTTCTACGTCAGTGACATTCTAAAAACAATCAGACCTGACTGCTAATCATTGTGACGTGTGCTGCTGCCCTCTTGGCCAGGTCAACCCTTTGTGAAAGAGACATTTAGATAATGAATGAAAAAATATGTATATAATATAATAATGTAAATAAATAAACAGCTTAAGGTTTGACGACATGTACTGTGTGAGGCACAAGTGTTTCCATTGTTGTTACGTTCGAGAAAAGACTGGTTTGTTTGATGAGGGCTGCCGCCACGCTCCTTCTTCTTCTCTGTGTTCAATAGTGCAGCATGCATAGCGCCACCTACTGTGCCGGAATGTGTAGGCGCGTTAAGAAGTTCATTTATGAAATTGCTAGTTGACTTTATGGAGTAAAATGATCTGAACCAATAAATACTTAAGTATTTTTCTATTTCCTCAAAGCAAGCAGCCAGTCACATCGGTCCCATCCGTTCTTGCACACAACTCTCAACTTTTAAGACCATGTTCAAAACTCACCTTTTTAAATTAGCTTTTAATACGTAACTTTTTTTCTTTTTTCTGTTTCATACTGTCTTTTGCTGCTTTTAACTGTATATTGTGTGATTTTCATATGTAAAGTGGCTTTGAGCATTTGTAAAAGCGCTTACAAATAAAATGTATTATTATTATTGTTAATAACTACTAACAGATCTCACAGTGTGTAGAGAGCAGCGAGCAGCGACTCATTCATCCACCAACAACCAGAGTCTACATCATCAAACGCCACTTCAGATTTAACAAGCATGATGGTCAAGCTAAATGTGGCTAGCTGTTAGCCGTTCATCCATTATGGTGAGCACTTTGGTCCAACTTGTGTTTTTTGTTTTTTTTGTTACAGAACACGCTGTATACATCAACAAATCAGCAACTTGGTCCTAAATGTACGACCATCTAACTTTATGCTTTGCGTTAGCCGTCGTCACCATGGTTACGTTTGTTGTGCCTCCTGCTTCAGTCAGCTTGCCTCCCTATTGGCTATTCTTGTTGTTTTGCTCAGCCACCCTCCTTGTTGTCCCCACACAACAGGATTTCTAAATCATAAAAATATTGAAAGACGTTTCATGTTTCGGATTTCAAAATCGAGGCGGCCCCGGATCGTCTTCCGAGCAGATCGGGACATCAACCCTTCGCACACCTCCCACCACAGGAGAATCTGGAAAGATAAAAAAAATCAGTCCTTTGAACGGAAAGGAGAAATCGGGCCCAAAATTGACTCGATCATCTTGTAGTGCGTGCACCACTTCATAATATTCAGGAGTGGAGTCAAAATCCCTCAATCGAGACGTCCTTTGCCGCATGCGGCACGTATAATATGCAGAAATTCAGACGCTCGTTATTAGCTCAGCAGAATTGAGAGATAGACTGAAGATGTAGCCCAACCATACTGACTGCACTCGCTCGTCTGTGAGTCAACAGGAAGAAGGTGGAGAACATGATAGAGCAGCTGATGTTTATTTACTTGTAAAAGCACACCTCGAGCAAACAGTTGTCAGTGTGTAGGTGTGTTTGTGTTACAGAAAAGTGTTAAAGCTAAAACCCACTGCGTTGTGATATTTAAAAGACTCCAGAAAGGAGTGTAAACCCGAGCGTGACTGAGCACCGACACTCGCAAGAAGGTGGGAAAGCAAGAGCCGTGACCTCTCAGCCGAGGAGGGCTTCTTTTTTTTTTTTTTTTTTTAAACGAGCCGCCCCACTGCTCCTGTGTGTGCGTCAGTGAAACACACACACACATACACACACACACACACACTGCAACCCCCACAGTAAATCCAAGGCCGTCTGTGTGCTTCGAACGAAAAAGTCATGAGAGAAATGGGAGACACGGGAGAGCGTGGAGGGGAGATTTTGCATAAAGAGCTCACACAGGTGCGATGCAGAAAAAGGCGGTTTGTGATCATTCGTTTCGACGCTGCAACAGAAGATTCCAGCATACTCTGCAACAGCGTTATGATATACATTTATGATATAAGATGTACAAGTCATACATGGAAAAGTCATAGTCAGACAAGGACCTCTAGTGGCTGTAATAATTCTAACAGTAGGCAAAAGAAAAAGCAGGGTGACGCAGAGAGCAGCTCGAGGTCCATGCGGGGTCGCCTCAAGGAAAGAGGACCATCACCAAGTGTTGGATTTTTTTTTTTTTTTTAAGTCAGTCACAGAAGTCTCTCACATACATTACTCGGCAACATTATTGAAGACAAGTAAAATGATCCTTCTTCTGCACCATGTTTGAAGACTTTCCGTGCTGTCACTGATGCTCCAGGAGGTTGAATGGTCTTGAAGCGCGAGACGAAAAACTTGCAGCACGATATTATAAAACACCCGCTGCATCTCGAGGACCGAGCACAGGTGGTGCAGTTTGACGTGTGCACCGGTTGTGTCTGGAAAAGATGTGTCGGGTCGCTTCTGTTGGGGCCTCTGCTCCACAGCGACACAGACGAGGAGGAGGAGGAGGAGGAGGGGGGGGGGGGGGCTAAAGACTTTGACGCTAACGTAATCACTGATAATTGATTCGGCTGGCAAGGAATGTGTTACATGAAAAGGATAAAAATGGCCGCGGTGGCGGCGGCGAAAAAAGCGCCCGGGTTTAATGTGAGCTGATGGAGCCGACGCTGCCTGTCACACGCCTTTTCTAAAATCACAGGAGAAGAGAGGATTTCTGAAGACGTACACATATCGTCCAATCACCCATCAGACCAGACCCGCTCAGAAACCCTCAAAGGGGCTTTGATCAGCGGCGGTCCGAGGAGAGTGAAGGGGGGGGGGGCAAGCAGGCCAAGGACAGCAGCAGAGAGACGGAGGAGGATGGAGAGAAGACAGGACGTCCCTGAGATATCACATGACATGGTAATACTTACTGAGCTTATCATAGGCGATAGCCTTGTGCAGGCCAGTCAGTCACCACGACACAGGCAGGCAGATATGTACGTTCATTTATTTGTTGTTTCACATTATCAATGATTTAAGACGGCCTGTGAAGAATGAATAAAACATCAGCCCCACAGCAAACGCAACGTCACCATCACGCCTCCATTTCTCAAGTTAGCAGAGAGTTCTATAAATGCCAGCGATCTGCTGTCCATCAAAACATGAATAAGCACCTCCATTTTTTTTTTTTTAAATCTACATCGACATCAGTTAACGGGAGGAAGCGTTTTAGTGACATGAAACATCCAGAAAAACAAGCTGAGCAAATGTTAGCCAACAGGTCGGGTCCCACAAAGTCACTTTTCATATCTTAAAATATTAGTTTCAAAGGTCGCTTTACCAAGCACTATCACTTTCATAAAAGGGGAATGTGCATCTTGCATGTTCCCAGTGCAACCCGTTTGCTTGTTTGCTGCAGTGTGGAGCTTTGGCAGCGAGCCGAGGTCAAAAGCTAAACGGCTCAGAAAAAGAACGCACGTCACCGCTGCAAACGTCGCGTCGCCACAAAAACACAAACTTTATTAGACTGCTTCAAAACGAGTCACGTCGAAGAGACACCTGTGCGGGGATTCAACTGAAACACAGAGGATCAACGCCTGAGTCTCGAGGAATGACTTTAGATTGGCCCTTTCTTTTTTTTTTTTCTTTTTTTTTTTTAAATGTCAACTTTTCATTTCGAAAATAGCGATTATTCTTTCCCCAAAAAAAATCCTAAAAATGATGAGCAAACGTGTCACCATTTCTCACAGTTATTTGGTGCACAAGCTTTGAAGTAGACCAAAAAAGCAGCAACTTTAAATAAAAGGCAGGTAGTAGACGGTGTTAACCTCTCTGGTATTACAGTAGCTGGACATTTGCAATAAGAAAAAAAAAATGGAGCAAAAGCAGTCTGGTTATGTTGAAGGTACACTTGATGTTATTCACAGAGGTTTCTAATAAAATGCACTGCAACATATTGTAACAAACTGGCAACCTGTGGGAACACTTTAAAGATCTTTTTTTTTTTTTTTTTCCCCAGGTAATCATCGTGTTTAACCTGCTCCACCTGTGATTTAACCCAACTTGTGTTTCTTAAGGTGGACTAACATGGATCCCAGTCAGCCTCACACAGCTTTGTTATTAAGGTGTAATGGAGACACATGAGGTGCGTCTCGTAGCGGGGACTGGGCTGTGCCTCTCTGCTGAGTGAACTGATGAAGACGGAGGGCTCCCTGTAGCCTAAACAGTCGGAGCGCTGATAAAAAATAGGCCCGCCTCCCTCCGTTCCCCAACAGCAGGAAGTGTGTTCAAGAGAATCAACATGGACGCCTGCTAGACTGGAACTGACAGTATTAAGTGGTGGTGTGACCGTTTTCATGAACATAGGGAGGCCAACGGCGTCAAAGAGCGGGACGGCCTCCGTTATGTCATCCGATAGATTCCTTCCTCCTCCGCTGCGCCGACTCAATCCCCCCGTCCCCCCCCCCCGTTCTCCGAATGAAAGGCTGCCGAGTACAAGCAGCGTGAGACAGACGCACAAACGCACATCTCCACTTTCGGCTGCAGACGTAAACACACACTGCCTTAAAAAAAAAATAAAAATGGAGGGGAGGAGATCAAAGACTTAACAGATGTTTAACAGAAGCATAGGAGCTCCTTCAGAGGTGCACTGCAGGGGTCGGATATCTCGCAGAGAAGCAAGGGAGGAAAGACGGAGAGAAAAACTGAGTAATGGCAAATAAGAGGGGGAAAGGGGAGCAGCGAAAGCCGCAGGCTGAAGACAGTAGGAAAAGGGGGGGGGGGGGCGTGGATGACGAGTAAGTGAGAAAATGCTAATGAGAGGCTGCTGAGCAAAGTGGAAAGAAAGGAGAAAGAAGGTAAGAGATGACTGTAGGGACTGTTGGAACAGAATCTGAGGAGCAGTACAAAGCTGA
This sequence comes from Symphodus melops, assembly GCF_947650265.1. Lineage (NCBI taxonomy): Eukaryota > Metazoa > Chordata > Actinopteri > Labriformes > Labridae > Symphodus > Symphodus melops. Next base: position 6,675,152 of record NC_136707.1, read on the forward strand.
GAATAAAAAAATGAAAAAAAAGTATGGCAAGGCAATGAGACATGATGTGCGCATGTTGTGAAGTCTTTTTACTGCTGAAATCAGCCCTATGCTTTCTTATATGTCCTTCAAAATGAAGTGCCAACTTCAGGAGACACAAAGAAAGAAAAGATAAAGAGGTATGACCCCCCCCAGAGAAGCGGCCCTTGGCATCTTCTTGTCAGAAAGCAGAAGCACAGGGAGTTGGGAGGGGGGGATGCAGGCAGCAGACGGGGGGGGGGGGGGGTAGCTCCTCTTCTCAGTCCGTCCTCTAAAGGAGCTGGAGGCTAAACTTGAGCTCCGCCAGCAGCCACCAGGGAGGGGAAAAAAAGCAAAAACAAAAAAACACAGGCCTCAGAGAGGGGTCGTCCACAATGCACGACCAAAACAGAACTTCTATACGCACATCGACATCATTAGCAGAGGAGCCCAGAGTCCCGGGGTGTCAGAGCAGACCGGATCCCGGAGGAAACGTGGCCACCACGGCAGCGCCTGTGCACAAAAAAACAAAAAAAAGACATCGACACAAATCGCCATATATACAGCGATGTCAGTCTCCCCTTTTCATGAATATTCATATACCTCATTAACACCAGACGGAGAGTGAGCAAGAGAGAGAGGAAAGGGGAGGAAGGCACGGGCAACATGGCGGACTGTGGAGGATGCAAAGTGGAAGAGAGGGCGACAGAGTTAGAAACCGTTTTCTTTTCATGGGGAGAAAAACTGTTATTAAATCTCAAGAGTGGAGGCTCGAGGATGGGAAGGAAGGGCAGGGGAGGGGGGAGGGGGGAGGGGGGGGGGGGGGGGTCCTATATTGTTCAGGGAGCTGATACCCTCCTGTCGCCTTTCCTCGTGAAGCCGGTCTACGCCGTGTGTGAAAGCAGCGTCAGCAGCGGGGAGAGCACAGCAGGAGTGCAGGGTGGGGAATTACAGAGCATTTTACCCTGCAAAATCCTCCAGCAATAAAAGCTTCAAAACAGCTGCAATTCTTTTTTTTTTTCTGCTAATGTCTGTGTGTTCAAGGTAACTACCGAACTGTAGGGGATGTGTGTGTGTGTGTGTGTGTGTGTGTGTGTGTGTGTGTGTGTGTGTGTGTGTGTGTGTGTGTGTGTGTGTGTGCGTGTGTCCTCGTTCAGGAAACAAACAAAAACTATCCGTTCCAGTGAGAAGACAGCGATTCTCTGTCGTACGCTTTCTCTCTGCCAACAGACGCACACGCCGACAGATATGTGACCACACATGGTGAGAGGGATTATCTTCTCTTTATGTTGTAATGCCAGTGAATCTCTTAACAGGAACTGCCAACAGGGGAAATCTCCCATTCTGCAGCCGTGTCCTCAGAGAGACTCTGACAAAACGCGGTGGAAACGACGCTCGCATTTCCTCCACTTTCTCTCGGCGTGGCTTTGGAGACACAAACAGCTGAGGTAAAGTCAGACAATGGCCCCCCAAAAAAATTTCTTGCCCCACCAGAGTTACTCCGGTCCTTTAAAGGGCACCGACAAAACCAGCGGTACAATAATTGGACCCGGTCTCTGGAAATCAATACTGCTGCTTACATCAGGGGCCCCCACCAAGGCCTGTTTCATATTCCTCCTTCTACAGCACACCATTTCTGACAGACACACACACACACACACACACACACACACACACACACACACACACACACACACACACACACACACACACACACACACACACACACACACACACACACACACACACACACACACACACACACACACACACGCACACGCACACGCACACAAAAAAAAATCCTTCAATTTCAGAACGGTATGAACTATTGATTTCACAGCCGCGACTCTCCATCTGCCTCCTCCCCGTCCTCTCTCTCTCTCTCTTTGCCAGTCCCCTCGCGTTGACACCAAACTCCTCTCCAACTCTCTGCGAGAAAGAAAACTGGGGCGTTCAGGGAGGTGGCGTGCTCCTGACGTGTGAGCTTCCCAACTCTTTGGACCATGCAAATCCCCGACAAGTGGCGTCCCATGGCTTCATTTCAATGGGTTAGAGGCAAAGGTTTCACACAATTGGTAGCATGAATATGAACTATAGAAACTCGTTTGACTCAAACTTCTATCAGTTTTGTAAAGCATCAGCGGACCACTCGTTGGATATTACTCGCCTTCCTGTTTGTTCAACATCGACAGTAAAAACGCGATACACATGACACACATGACACACATGACAGTGTTCCTGACAGATTGTGATGAAAGGCGAGGCTGTCACGTCCTTACTCGATTAGCAGCTTTATCCATCTCGCGTCTAAACGTGATCACTTTCTCTTGTCAATCTTCAATAAAGCCCTTTCATATTCTTGAGACATACATTTGGAAATGCTTACAAATCAAATCGTCTTTTACAGAACATCCGATTGGATAAGTATACGGCAAAGGGCTTTTTCCCACCGCTAATGAATCTAAGAGTAGCCGAGCGTTAGCCTGACTGCGTCACGATGGATTGAATGTGCGCTCGTCACTCACAACTCGTACGATGTTTAAACATTCTGAGGGGAGAAAACGTTTCCTCTTTATTGGGATGATTGCAGATTTTGTGACACTTCACACTTCATTGGACTCTCTCCACCATGTTCCACACACTACTCCCTCTGCCTTCAACATTTTACTACTTAAAAAAGTACCCTTCTCAAATGCCAGATCACAGTGCTGGATCTGCTCATCAACCCAAATGGGATGGGTGACATTTTTTTGCACACGTGATATAATGACATCTGCTGAATGTAATTGGAGGTTTTTTTGGACAGTGGCATGTAAACAGTGCGTCATTAGTTCATATTCAAGGTTGGCTTCTCTGGGTCGCGAGTTGTGCAGAGCAGCCTGGCAGAGACCCGACCAGGGACCTGACCGCTTCAAGCTCACAGGTCCAAACCATGCAGCATGCGTGCGTGATTTAAACGCATCTAAACGGCAGCTGGCGAGAGAGCTGGCTCCGGTCTGCCTCTGAGACAGACGCAGTGATTTGGAGGGGGGGGGGGGGGGGACACAGGACGGCGGGGCTGCGTATTGGAGAGACGAATGGCTCGGCTTGTCTTTAAGATTACTTTTCCTCTTAAAACATTCACTTCATCTGTGTCGGTCCTGCTCCGGAGTTGTTATTGGAAAATAGGGAAAAGTGGAAAAGCATTCGATGCTGGATACTGTCCGCATCAGTCACACGCTGACACACACAAACACACAGAAAATACATTTCATCCTCCATATCCAAAACAGCCAATAGCACTGGCAGGCATTTGCGACCTCAATCCATATTTCAATTTCCCTCCTCTCATGCAAACTAATTCGATACTTGTTGCCTTCCCTCACAAGCGATCGGCAATGTGAGAAATGAGCTTCTTCTCATGCTGCATCTATAAAAGGCCCAATCAGAGACATTTTTTGAGTGGGCCCCTGCCTATATCAGTTATGTTGGCTGTTTTTTTTTTGCAGGCCCGCACAGGCAGATTCTTGGATCTAGCTTTAGTAGGATGGAAAATCAGGGCTCTGCAGCTTCTTTATCCAAAATGCTAATCACTTTTCCTCCATATTTTGTGTCGTCAAAAAAAAAAATGCATTCAGCCCACATTATCTGCATTTCAAACTCGTATTTTTACATCACACATCGTCAGAGTCAAAGTCAAGAGCTTGACTTCTCATGTTTAAACCAATTAAATAAGCATTTTAGGCTGTTTTATTGATCTGGATCCCTGCTCTTTTTTTTTTTTTTAAATATATATATATATATATGTCGTGTGGTGTGAAATGTATAAACATTTTCAGCAGGAAACCTCAAAAGGAAGAATTGCAGCCAGTCGTCGCATGCCAAGGAAACTATTTTTGTGCTTGCCACTGATAAGCTCAGAATGGAATTTGAAAGGATTGCAATAAAGATCAAAGATTAGCTGTTAAACAGCTCTCTGTAAAACAAGTATTATTATTCTGGCTTACAGAACAGAGCAGCTTCTGGTCCACATTGGCCACTAGTTTTGTCTGTTAGGGGTTTTTTTTGTTGTTTTTTGGTGTTGCGTTTGTCTATGGGGGTTTTAAACGTTATTCATCCAAATGAGGATGATGTGTGAGAGCTGGGGATGTAACGACTCGACTCACGTTACGATTCTCTCACGATTTATTTTGAGAGGATCGGGAGGTGATCCGAGCTTCTCATTGTGCTGTTGATTAAACAAAGATCTAAGAGCAGTGGGTTTCTTTTCTTTTTTTTTAAATGAAAAAGTTCTTGTAAAAAGAAAGATTTTTAACTGCCGCACGACTGATCTTTACATCCCTCGTGAGCGCAACCCCCCCCCCCAAAATATCAACATGATAAAAGGAATTGTATTTCTTCTGGAAGGTAAAGAAAATGTTGTCAATGGAGAGTAGGTTTTAAAAAAGTGGGTTTTTTTGTTTTGTTTTGTTTTTTTAAAACTGGTTTATCTATGTAGTGATCCGTGAAGTGATGTCATAGGATGATCAATAACCTGAGCCTATCAGCTTCAAAAACAATCAAATGAGGCATAACAAGGCATCAGCTATACTAAGCATCAACATCTGAACTGAGGAGGCTGTGAGGCCTTTTCCAACTCATTTTTGTAATTGATCACAGCCGAGGAGAAGAAGACTGGCCACAAATAATGAGCCTGATTTAAGCTGAATATCCATATATTCTCCTAATCAGGCTCATTAGTGCAGAATGACTCTTGGATTCTACTCTCTGGGGACATCCGACAAGTGGAACGTCGGTGACTGGCACGTCGTTCGCCAACTGCTGGAGCACTTTACACCACAAAAACCCTCCAAACTGCTCGCATGCATCTTGACAGCCTCGCCCTGCAGCAGCAGCATCAACAAAGCCATTTCCCTGAAGCGCACAGCCGAATAAGTATACGAGTGTAAACAAATGCACAGCATGGCTAGCTGGGTGCAGCAGAGTCGGAGCAAGAGAGTCAGCACCAGTTCAGCTCTTCAAATGTAACATCAGATAAAAAAATTTAAAAAAAAGAACCTCTCTCCGTTTACTTGATGGTGCTTTGGTGGACAGTTTATTCCGAAGCCTTGAATTCTGTCCTCAAATTCACAGTTGAAAATGTAAAAACCTGTCAGAAAGTATTTACTAGTCTTGTCTCGATCTGATCCCTTCAAGGAGAAAAAGTGACCTCGCTAGGGAACCTTTAAGCAGGACCAAACAGCAATCTCCCCTGATGTGTTTGCCGACTCTCAAGTGAACACCCAGTTAAGTCCCGGCGGGCGACGAGAACTGGTCTCTTCCGTTCGTTTAATCCGTATCTCGTTTGAGATTTGTTTCGACTGAATTGTGGGAAAAACATTTCCGTGAAGATTCGTTTCATTCTGTTCTTTTACAAATGCATGCGAAATAAACAGGATCCCCTGTGTTAATGGAGAGATGTCAGAGTAATGGGGCACTAAAGAGCTGTAGGGTCTTCGGTTTCCTGCTCAAGGGCACCTCGGCGGTACACCAATTTCCCGGACAGTTACTTGAACAGGCGAGCGTCTGGTTTTCGATATGGACTGAACTTCTCGTCATGTTTATATGAATGCATCCTATGTAGGATTGTTCTTCATAATAATTTGCGACACCGATGCTTTTTAAACAGGTTGGGGTTTTTATCATCCTTCATTTCTTGATGGAATTTCGCCCCCCCCCCCGCCGTCCTTTAAAATGACGGAAAGAAGCAAAGTCTAACATCACCTGCTCCTAATCAGCCTGGCTCCACTTCTTCCTCGTGACTCTCTGGCCATGTAAAGGGAGAAGCAGGCGGGTAATAGCGACAAATTCAGCGGCTTAAACGACGACAGCTTTACGACGCCTGAGCGGCCTCTATGACTCCATTCCTGTCCGATTCTATTAGCTTGGCCTGCACCGCGCCTTTCGATTGGCTCTTGGCCGATTCCCAGCAGTTACTGAAGCACCTCCCGTAAATAAAGCAAATGGCTGCATCTTGTAGTGTGTGTGTGTGTGTGTGTGTGTGGGGGGGGGGGACTCTTGTGTGAAGAAAGATCTGACAAAGTGGTTGAGTAGTTTAATATTGAGCATCGAGCTGAAAGGGCAGAGTCGAACTGAAATGCATCAGAGTGAGAGTTTAAATCTGACTAGCGTTTAAGAAGAAATACAAGCAGCCAGGCGAGAGAGGCACTCTTAAATCAAGACAAGTGGTCTCATTCCTCTCCAAACACACACACACACACACACACACACACACACACACACACACACACACACACACACACACACACACACACACACACACACACACACACACACACACACACACACACACACACACACACACACACACACACACACACACACACACACACACCTATAAACAAAAGGAAAAATGTGTCTATCCAGCAGCTGCCAGGTGGAAGTCTAAAAAAGGCCACCTGTCTAATAACAGTTTCTGATGCGTACAGCTCAGCAATATGAAACCGAGCATCTGGCCGCTGCCCTCCGAACTGATCTTGTTAAGAGCTTGCAAAACTGTGTTCCTCTTTTTATCCGATTTATTTGGGTTCCCCCGTCCCGTCCCGTCCCCCCCCCCCCCCCCCAAAAGAAAAAAGAATTCTGTGTTTATCAATAGAGGCAATCATGTCTTGAGAATGCAATATGTTTCACGCCAGCTCTTGACAGCCAGATGTCAAGGAGCACACGGTGTTTCCATCGGCATAGACTTTTTTATGGGGTTTTTGTTTTGTTATTATGTTCACGACAAACTATGTCTTTTTTTGTTTTTGTACAAACCAGAAGCCCCAAGGGGAAGACGAAAACATGGAAAAATACTAATACCAATAATTAGATTGGAGTTCCTGACATGCTGCGGTTGAATTGGTTTTTTTAATGGCTCTGAGATGATGGCCTTTGAAAAACATTTTATGGGACTAATGAAAACACAACATGGCTGCTGTAAAAAATGAAAAGGCTGGTGAGGCGTTGTTTTTACAAAGAATCATAAGCCGTATGCAGGCAGCCTGCTCAAGACATGATATTTACGCCCTTGCAACTTCTTGCCTTTGACTGTTAAAGTGACAGAGGCATAATGTGACAAACACAGAAGCAACTGCGCTCAACCATTGACCATTTCCTCCTCTTATGCAACAAGTGAAGCGTAGTTATCCCCTGCGACATGCGCTGACATATTGTGCATTTGGAGCCAGAGTCGGAGCAGTAGGGTTCGGCTACTGGAGCCGAGATGTTGATGTCCCGCCCCTTCCACTAACCAGAACATACATTAACTGTGAAAATGTCCTCCAGGTCCATAAAGACCACAGCAGAACAGATTCTTGTGAACCATTTGAAGTAGACACTTACCGTATCGAAAAGTTCTTTACGCTCGCCGTCCTGCTCTTCCATTTGTCACGTTTCCTCTCCAACTTCCTCCACTGATCTGCTTCGCCGGTGCTGCAGGAGAAACATTTGACACCAGAGCTGTGTTTAACAGCACGACATGCTTAACTTAAACTGCAATTTCATAAAAGTGAAAAAGCAGACATTAATTGAGCATTAGAATGACTCGTGATGACAGAGACCATGTTTGAGAGAAAGGTTTCTCAAGTTTGGTCGCGGTCAGTAGAGGGCACTGTGAAGGATTTGGCCTCCCTGTAAGGAGCTGTCATGTCTGAATGATATTTTCTCTGAATGATATTTTTATCTGAATATGGTAAGAATATGGTTTTTGTATCTGAATGTTGGTTTTTTTAACCAGACAAAGTCATTTTTGTATGTTTTTTTTTTCCACTGGATGTTATTTGTAGCAGAGAACCCAACATGGTTGGTTGCTCCAACTTTTTCTGATTTTCTGAGTTGAAAAAGTTGAAGTGTTGTCTCAATGAAGCTGGTGTTTAAAATGTAACGCATTGTGATGATAAGGAGTCATCAAACTTTTGTACAATGTTAAAGTTTATGAATGCACATTTTGTTTAATGACGGTTTACGTCACATTTACTTCTCCATACAAAGGCCCTGAGAAGAAAACACTGTTTCTTGTGTTGTTTGTTTCCTTTTTTTTTTTATCAATAAGAGCTGCAGCTCATTAAAACTTCAAAATACTTCTGCAAGGACCAGAACACTGAAAGCCATGAATTTCTATGTCAGGAATTTCTTTTTTTGCACCACCAGCCATGAAAGGAATGTGAGATGTTGTAGAGAAACTGTGAATGGAGAAGAGAGGAAAGTAAGCCTTTTGAGATTTCTTGAAAAATATTCAATTATTTATACTTTTAAGAGTCCAACAAGAGTTTCATTCAGACATGTCCTAAAGACCCTCATTTCCTCCTGCACATGCACACAGCAACTGATATTTTAGTTTTACACAGAAGAACAGTGGGAACAATGTCAGCTCAGCTCTTATCTCAGCAAGCCCTATTATTTTACCACCTTTGATATCATTATCACAGTGAAGTAGCCAGTTGAGATTGTGTTACATTTTCACACCAATAATCTCGACTGAATCAATTACACGTGCACTGAAAATAACGGAAGGAGCCGAGAAATTCCTCCTAACCTTTTAGCAATTAACGTCTGCATCATGAATGGACGTCATAGCAAGATAGCGGCTAATATATCAACACTGAACCAAGCACAAAGTCCAAACATGCGTCGCCTCGGGAATATGACACAGTACATACAGTCAATAGGTGTAATAAAGAGCACATTTAGGCCTTTAAAACCCACCTTTAATTACTTTCGCATGACAGACGAAGGTGTTATTAAACGGAGCGTCAGGTAGCCTTCCGGGTTGAAATGTGTTCAGTCGTCCAATCAGCAGTTAGCTAGCTACGTGGGGTTTGTTTTGAATGCCTGTCATTAAACCTATAGCCTTATGTCAGTGATGCACAGTCTGTGATTAGTGACATTAAAGTTAGTTAAATCACTCTTTGTCAAGTAAATTCATATATATATATATATATATATATATATATATATATATATATATATATTTATTTTATTTTATTTATTTATTTATTTTCCTGGTGAGTCTGATTAAATACAGATAGTTTGTCATCCATGTGTTTTTGTATAATTCCCCACATAAAAGTGGGTCATCATATCAAGATACTGTATATGCAAGATGTTTGAGGGTCCACACCATAATGCAACAAGCAATTAAAAATGTACTGAGAATAATGCAAACATGAATCATACTACAGTTGTGTTGTAAAGATGTGCAGCTTTACTGGCTTTGATGATCTGGCATGAAAAGACATTTCGTAATATGATTATGATCTTGATGCCAGCGTATAAATTGGCTGTGAAAAGAATAGTGCGCAGGCTTGTTTATGTCGCAGATGTAAGGCACTGACGCAGATATTAAGTCACCACACGTGGGTAGCAACCCATGTAGGGTAACTTGGCAAATTAACGTTACAAGAATATTGAAATATGATTTTCTCTTTTGAGGGTTTAAATCAAATTCATCCAACTTCAACAAAAGCGCTTGGGATATCACAATGAGTTTTCTGTGATGCTCATCCAAAAGGTTGTCTGGTATAATATTTACTTTTAAGGCAAGGGAAATTAGAACAATAAATAAAGAAGAATCTGGCAATCGAATAAAGAGGAGAAGAGAAAAAGTTGTCATGACACCTGGATTTTTTTTCTTCTCAGGAATGTTTGATCTCACCAGGAGCCTAATGCTTTAGGGAAGATATTCAAAGGCTCTTTTTTACGATTGGAATTTGAAACACTGTTGTGTGAAACAGTCCACATTGCCACTCTTTAAATTACATACATCTGTTGATACTCTGGCACTTGGGGTAATAATCCAAACTTTCTTTTTTTGTTTTCAAGCTTGTTGTTTTAATGTGACATGCATCCCTGTATGATTCATAATGTGGAATTTTCCCAGCTGGTGGGATGTTTCAGTACATGAAATTGTATTACTGTGCAACAATCACGGCTTACTCTACAGGTCTGGCGCCGTGTTCAGCCATGGCTCTGTGCTGGAGTTTAATGCAATTATAAATAAATAAGCATGTGGTCGGTAAGAAGACAGGGCCCTATGGGGACAGGCTTGGAGAAAATAGAGGAAGTTTAATTAAAGCTGCAATCTGCACTCCCACACACACGCACACACACACACACACACACACAGACTAACAGAAGCACCCATGAATATAGGCAAACCACAAAAATTTGAATGTGTTTGCATGTGCACTTGCCCAAGTGTTTGCCTTAAAGTGAGGCAAGTGTTTAAAGCCAAATCAATATACAGTAGGAGGAGGGGACTGTAACTGTAGAGTAATCCTGTGTTGCATTCAGGTAAAACGGTTATTACACTCTCCACACAAGAGCAGTAAAATAAAATCGGCCATGTTTTTTTACATTATTTTCTGCAAAATGATTGAACTGCCAGTCTCGTTGTTATTACCTGGGGGTGCAGGCAAAGGCACAGCCATTAAAAAAAAAAAAAGGCTGATGAGGGCATATTGAATTTGCACTTCAATTAGAATGCTTATAAAGTGTGGATTACAAGGACTATGTAGCCACAGCTCTCACTCTATTACCACCAAGCACTATGGGAGGAGGGACTGCAGCTGGGGGGAGGAAGGGGTTCATATAGCGGCCCTGAGGGTCAACTGCATATTACATTTGCTGCAAATATATATCATCCTGCTGCGAAATATGTTTCACAAACCGGAAAGGGTATGCCCATATTACTTCTTTGTGATTGGCCTGAATTCACATCAATACAAAGATGTGATTCTCTTCTGCTGTGCTGTCTCTAATGTGTTGTCTACGATGCTCGTTTCTTAGTCCGGCTTTGGGTGTTGAGAGTTTTAGTGTTAGAAGACAGGATTCCTTTTACTTTTCAAATAATTTGATACTTATTGTGCAGCCAGAATTGTGTAGTACTCCAGTCCAGGATTTGGAGCACCATGAGCCTTTAGGACCCTTCTGCTTAGTTGTTGATAGTTTAGAGTGAAAGGTCACACTTGTGTTCAACTGCATGCGCATTTACGCACCGCCTTGTTTAGAAACTGTTCATGTGTTGCAATGATGCATGGAATGCCGTTGTTATAAGCAAGTGGCAAGTGAGAAGCACTTATTCTTTTATTAGACACCTGCAGCCGTCTCAAACTGATCAGCAACGAGTAGTATCATAGTATCAGGGCTCCATTGATGTTGGCTTTTTATCGTCCTGGGGCACATGCTGAACACTGAGTAAACCTACTCAGAGTTGGATTAATAAACTCAACTCAGCTGTTCTGGAATCAAAAACTCAGAGTTTCTCAATAACAAAGTCATCTCACAGCCTGCCAGCTATAGTCTGTGAACACTCAGATTAAAGCAGATTAAATATGCTTGCTTCAAAAACCACATTAATTTAGTGTGAACAAACATATTTCATATCACCGTAATATTATCTAGACCCCGCATCCTACTCTCTCTACAATCTGGCCTTGGACTAAGGACATCTAAAAACATACAGCCATCTCAGTTTCTTAAACTTCTTGCCAACACTACTCTGGTTAAAAATGTCTGCATGCCCATGCTTTCATTTCCACTTCCTGTGTTGTTTAAACAAGTCTTCTCCAAATTAATGAGGGTATACAGAGGAATTTGTTCAAAAGGCACACAAAAAAAAAGTTGTATAAAAAACAACCTCGACAATGCGTCTGACTCCCTGAGTTAATTCTCAAATGGATTATTGAGCCAATGAGTGAAAATCACCGGCCATTCAAAGTGGATTTGTCTGCGAGGCAGCGATAAACGACAGCTCGCTTCGCTGCAGCTTAGCCCCTCGATTCGGAGAAGGAGATGCTTGAAGGACATGCTTTTAGAGTAAACAGATCCAGTGGCAGTGAAGAAAAAAGGGATAATTGATTATGGCTGTATATTCATTCGAAGTGATGTGAGATGAAACAAATGTGACGAGTCTTTCATTGTAATAGAGCCTGATGAGGAATTCTTGGCTTTTAATTGTTGTTTTGGATGTGAGATTTCAAAATGTATTAAGATCCACTTTTTGACGCTTAAACCGCTTCCAATTACATAACACAGAATTTAGCTGGTATGAGACGTGTAGAGGTTACCTGAATTCAATTTGTTATAAGATATACCTAACTGTAAAGGGGAATGAAAGCTAATGCTAATTGGTCTTGTAGAAACAAAAAAATGCCTTTTAGCTCTGTACAAAAATGTCATAATCTGCACATACCTTTTATCTCTCAGACTCCCGCTATTTTGTGTCTGTTTAGATCATATACCTCCCCTCTACCTTTCTTTCTTCCTCTCTTCCTCACTCTCTCTTTCTCATTGGTACTGTCAACAAAGAATGTGCAGGCTTCCCACAGGCCCTAAAGGAATCTCTCACACTGCACTCACATAATCACTTCAGACCCGGCTGTTTAGGCCGACATCTCCACTGGGAGTTACCAGCCGCTCGCTGCAGGCCAAATCAGACCGCTGAGTGTAAAAAAAAAAAAAAAAAAATCAACTGCAACAGTGAAACAAAGAAGAGCAAGTGAGACAGAGCAGCGTGACCAGTCTGAGAACATCAAGGACTTGTCTTTTTTTGGTGGCTGAATGTCACACTCTCCTCCTGCAGTAATGGGATGATTTGGTGTCCTCCTGTATGACAATGATAGACTTTAAGAGGCTTCCTTTGAGTACACAACACGCACATTGTGTAGGAACACAAGTGTGTTGAGGTGTCTGGAAAGTCAAGCATGTGTCTCTTACTAGCATATAACCAGAAGCATCATCTACTTACACCAAAAAAAAAAAAAAATGTATTTAATGACATGTTTAATGACTCCTGACGCAGGCAAATGGGCTATATTTAAAATCTCCAAGATGTCAGAAAAAAAGCCTTTTTTCTCTCCAATTAAAGGCTTTCTGTGGAAGACAGAATCACGCTTCTACTATAAAGGCTCAAAAAAGAAGTGCTGACACCTGGTCCCTCGCTTATATCAGTCTTTGACAGGCTGGAAATTCATCAAATTAGCAAGGTAGTAGAATATTTTAACAATGGCATGTAGAAGATAATGCAAAACAGAGAGATGAATGTATCTGCTTCACTTCCCTTTTTAGTATGTTTTTACCTCTTTTTTTCATATTTTTGTTTTTGTCAATTACTTTTTTATGCTTTGATGTTCAGTTTGGACAAACTTTGGTTAAAGCAGGGGGTTAATGATGTTTTTATTTTGTCCAGAAAAATGCTGTGCCTAAAAGTTGCACACGTGCAGATTGCTCTAAGTTAGGCATAGTTTTATGAAAGAAAAAAAAAGAAGCACATTCTTGCTTGAAGCGTACTTTGCCTCAGTGAACCAAATTATTAATATCTTAATTAACAAATACAATACGGAAAAAGTGTGAGACACACAAGCAAAATGAAGGATGCTGGTTCCTTTCAGGCTGTCAGAGAATGAGCTATGCAGCTAAATTTGACTGACTCCAAAAGCTAATTCCCCTCCAGCACTGAAACAAAGACATTTGCATAGTAAAGGCTTACATACGACCTGAAATGTTTTCAGAGTAAAATTATGTGGAGTACTACATAAGGAGGCATAAGTGCACATTAAGGTTTTAAGGACTTTTTAATATTAACTTGCTGAAACAAAGATCAAACAGTTCCGTGTTACAGTTTAACAAACTTGACTCATTCAAATTGAAAGCATAAATTGAGGTACATTTATTCTATAAAGTTTAGGGCCTCAAAACTCATTTACATTTTTAGATTCATATAGTAACAGGTCACACATACAAACTAAAAGGGCCACAGGCTGTCAATTATTGTGAACAGAACATAGCCTATAACTCCTCTACTGCTAAGCCCAAAGACATTCATTCAGCGTAACATGTGGAACTTCCACTTTATGCAATCTTGAACCAACCTTGATCAATCCCGCTTGTTTTGTTTTACAGCTGATAGTGGCTGAGCTGTTATCACCAACAGAGATGCATGACATTATGTGAGACAAATGTGGGAAACAGAGTTCACTTTTCCCAGATAAAAAAAAAAGAATATCAAATTTACAGGACAGAATTGGTTTTAATCCAGCCTGTGGCTCCTTTCCCACGTCTCTCCCTGATTTCCAACTATGTCCACTGTTCCATCTCTACAACAAAAAGACCTAAAAAAAAATCCATCTTAGAAAGGGAATGGTTTACTGGCTCATACACCAGCTAATGAGCTAGCCCTATAGAATGTAGTTTAAAAAGCATTTAGCCCACTCAGAGTTGACCCATCCAACTATCCACTGTCACCAAGATGTCCACATGTGCTAACTCTGGCGTCAGAAAACCAATATGGAGGATGTTATACATCTGAACTTGAGGCAAATATAGAACAAGAGTGATACAGCATGCACTGACAAAAAGGAAAGGCAGAAATGTTAAAACACATCCATTGTTTTGGGGTTCTGAATGACAGTAGGTATTATCAATCATCAGCAGACAATATGACCTGATGAATTCACCCCAAAGACGCCCTGTTCTGCGTCTTTCAAACTTCTGTCATTAAATTCAAATAAAGGAGTTTCTTTGACTCGAAGGAAGCTGGCTGTCTTTCAAAGCTTTGACATGCTTGGCTGTATTTCAAGCATGTTGCGTAATTAGGCCTCCGCCGTTTCCAATCCTTAAGATAAACAAGGACATGAAAAAAATGCCATAAAGTCACAGCATGAAGAACAGCCCTAACAGCAATTTGTCAGCACAAACTCTCTATGTCATATTATAAAACCACTTAATGTCTTTCTTGGTGGCATATATAAATGGCTTCAGCGTTTTGATCAAATCTCCTGCTTACTCACCAGCAGTGGATACACACTGGAGTCACACAAACTAGTTTGTTCTGACATAGCTGTGGCATAATGACCTCACCCCCACAGGTCGAAACATTTTTCTGCACTCTCTCCCCCAAATGAGGCTGCCTCTGCTCATTAGAGAACCTGCGTTTTAAAAGCACAGAAAAACAACCTGTGCTGTGGCCATTAAAGATACCATTGACTTTTTAATTAAGTCTCATAAAGGGCCTATCAGTGTGAGGGCGGTAATGTACGGCGGCATAAAGCCAATCTCATCCCATTTCTGTGTTCTTTGAGACTTTAACAGTTCTGTTCTCATTTCACTCTATTAGCAAAGGTCTGGGATTGTATTACACAGCTCAGGAGTCTCAATGTAATTCCTCATCAAGTCCCATGATCCAATATTTGAAGTGTGAAACGTTTGCCATATGGGTAATTTGCAATATGTGGTCGCCAATGACGTGTGCTCAGGTAAATGTATGTAGACAAATTTTCCTACACCACAATAAAGTGTGTCATATTGTATCTTATATCAAATATTTTTATATCCTAACAATTGTATTGGATTGTATCAGAGCCCATCTTATCGTATAATATCCTATATCCTATGGAGTGATATAGTTGGGTATGGAATCATATCTTATCTTTTTCTGTCCAATATCTCGTCATATTGTGTAGCGTTGTATAACAGCAAAGGCAGCTGTTTTATTTGTAAAAGTTCTAAATACACTTTCTAAGGTACCAATCTAGCCTTAAACAGCAACATTTGCACGAAGTCAGCAAGTTGCTAGCTAGCTAAACCTATTAGCAGGAGCTAAAAGAAGAGTTTGGACATACATTGGCTTTGATAGTAGACATATGAGCATTACAATCTAAATAGGTTAAATACCATTTCAACCCTAAATAGTAATTATATGTCATATGCGTTGAAAGAAGAAAGAAGAAGAAAATAAGCCTGTGCAGGTTTAGGACGATGTCTCAAAAGAGGACATGTATGAATAATTTAAGATTAAATTAAAAGTTGTTGGAAAAAGAAGACTTTCAAACAAAAAGTTTTGTGTAGCAATAACAGATATTTGATTCTCTCTATATAGGGAGTGTGCGGTCCTGGTGACATTTGTGGTTTAATTTTTCTGCCTGTATGACTTCAAACATTTTCTTTTTAGAACATTTTACCCAGATATGTTGACCAGAGTTCAATCTTAAAAGCACGATTGTAGGACTCCTGGCCAGCTAATTGCATGCTCCCCTGGCCTGTGCAGTAACACGTTTCAGGATATTGATGTTTTGTCAGTGATTCTTGTGACATCCTCTCATGAATTACTGCTTCAGCTTCAACATTTCATAAGCGCCTTGTGCACGACTTTGTTTCATAGTTGAAAGGCAGCCATCGCTGACATTGTCACTGCTATCCTTCGTGTGTGCAGTCACCACGCTCAGATTGTACACTCAGACATGTTTTTCTCTCTTAGACTTGTATGGCCAAATGTTTTATTTTTAAACTAAAAATCCTCCTTAAGGGAAAAGAAAATCAGCAGAACTGTTAATGGAGAAGGTAAAGGAAGTTTCAGCCACACCGGGGAGACTGCTGGATTTGGCTAGAACAAGATGCAACTAAAAATCTAGTCTTTCTCAAATCTGGAATGCCGACATATGAGGATATCAAACCCTGCCAACCGAGGAGGAGATGGAGGAAGAACTCAATGAATTAGAAAAAGGGTTTTAAAGTAAACAAATCAAGTCAGCATCAAGTTGGTTTATTTCCTTCATCTCAAAAGTAAATGAACTTTAGATCACATCCTCCGTCACCAAACAGACTTTGAATCCTTCCTGTGGAGGATTTATCCAGAGGGGAGATGATGTTGAAGAACCTCCAGTGAATTCACACATGGAGCAGCACACACTGTCCTAAAATATTCACTGATATGTGCAAGGACATTTCAAGTGACACATTAGAAGGAGGGTATCATGTCAACCTTTCACTTCAAACTCAAATTAAACTTGTTTTTAGTTTCCTGTAAATCTTTCCAACCACAGGTCAAACCTCAACCAAAAAACATATTGTATACCAAATATTTTCTCGAATACGCAAAGTTAAGGGGGACATTTTTGATAAGTAGAATTTTTCAATTTACCAGACAGCTTCAGCAATATTACGGAACTGCATATCGGAATATTTGTTTACAAATAGCAATAAAGCTTTATAATTAGAGTATTTCGTGGACAAACAGCAGAAAGAATTAAACCGAGGGTTGTGCTGGTTAAGGAAGTTAAAATTAATTACATTAGGAAGCAAAACAATTTTCTGCTCCTGGCCCAGTGTAGCTTCTAGTTTTAGTTGTTATTAAATAAAAATGTCCAAAAACTAATTTCAGCAATCAACATGCTGCCTAAAATCTGCTAATGTCCTAGACTAAAACTAGAGCAACAAAGATGTTTGATGTTATAAACCCTCAATATAGGTTGTGACTTTTGACCCATGCAATTAATTAAAGTGGTTGTTGCTTTAGACATTACAGTATGTAAATAGATCTACAGTGCTTTAATGAACATATGCTGATGAGATATTTCCACCTCAAAGCATAAAAAGTAAGTCATGAGTTTTTCTATCCCATATATCTATAGAGGGAGTCCACATCTTCTCTCCCTCCTCAGCGCATTGAACTGCTCCACTAATCAAAGACCTTCAGCCGGGTCCAGGATATTATCTTCAAGAAAGAAGGTAATAGGCTTGGCAATATAAATCAGTGCACAAGAAAACTCTATTATTGGTAAAGTAATGGGGACTGACGTTGTTTGTAAGCTTCAGCTGTTTGCTTAATTGCAGATTTACGAGCAACACTGGCTCTCATTTACATATGTAAATTCTGAGCAGGCCAACAGAGCCGTTCTTGGCAATGTTTCTGTTTGCCTGCAGGAGGAGGGGGAAAAAAACGAGGCCGTGTGGCGAGAGAAGGAAGGAGAGGGAGATAAACAAACAGAGGGAAGCTTAAATAGAAAAGAGAGATGGAAGGGAGTGTTTAAGAAGTGATGAGCAGAAAGTGAGGCAGGGCTCTGGGGTGAGGTGACGGCCTGGCAGGGGGAAGATGGAGGAACTCAGCACTTCACCTGAGAACACATAACAACCACCTCCACCTTCCTCTAGCAGTCAGTCCAAGGAAATAAAAAGAAACATTGCTCTCTTCTGTAGGTTAAACCAGACAGTGCCCCCTGCTGGTCGTCTGACAGTTGAAGGAGTCCTCAGGGCAATTCCCTGCTAGGTTCAAGGACTCTCGCACTCACAGCGGTGATGTACTCAGGTGTGCACAGATGCTACCGGGCCTGAGACTGTCATCTGCTAGTGTTAGCAGCACTCGATGTTACTAATTCATATAGACAGCTGGGTACAGTAGTAGCAGGTCCCTAGTGCTTTGCTTGCTTCCAGACAGCATGCTGTCATCTAATATTGCTGGGGCACGTGTGTGCACACGTTAGTGTTAAAGGAGGAAGTACAGCACAGCACAACAGAACAGAGACACTTTAATCCACATTGTTCCGGTGAGACATTTAACCCATACTGTATAAAACATGAAGCGGTCTCGTCGATGGCACCCATTGGTTGTTTTAAAGCCCAAAGATGGCAGTTACAATATTGAAAATCTCCAACTCACTTTTGATCTATCTAGAAAACAGACAAGCAGTTTAAGGCTCTCCTTAAGCCTCATAGCAAACAGCTAAAACTCGCCCACCTGTCAATCTAATTTGTTATGCCGCTGTTTATGTACAATGAACAAGTCGCAGCGTAAATATCATCTAAATGGGTGAGCTAAAAAAAAAATCACTCACCGTACAGTTTTCACCAAAACATAAATTAGCTAAAGATACCAAGAACATTTTCGAAATGAAACTGTGTATTCTATGCAACATGGGAACATGCAGAAGAAGAAGAAGCGGTCATAAAATCATTGAAAGAAACAAAAGCTCTTAGGTTAAAATTTGTTTGCAACTTTAGCGCAGAATACAATACTCTTCCTTTTTGATAGCATTCTGGTTGTGAGCAGATTATTATTAATCAGCAGCAAAGAGGATATAGCATAAAATTGATTAAACCTATTCCCAGTTCATGAATATACATTATTAACTCGTCCATGCAGTATCTGGTTAGAGGGGAAGACTGGGGAAAATGAAGTGTGCAGGACTGAAAGCATTTCACATTTTCAGTACGGCTTGAGTTTAATATAATTAAAGACGAAAACTGTCTGGGAGAAGTGTAGGCCTACTAAACTGATGATGAGCAGGTGTACTAAGCCCAAAGATTTCAAACATCAGATCTCACCTTGAGCCCTTTTTTTTTTTTTCAAAATATATATGGTGTTCATTGAAGCGCCATCAAGACTCGCTGCTGACTGCAGGAATGAAAGCCAGTTTCTGATATTCCATTAATGCAACTTGGCAGCAGAGCAGGTTGGTGTCTCGGGTCAATCTCTCCCCCCTTGCCTCATTTTGTACACACACACACACACACACAGCAGGAGAAATATCGATAAAATTCATTGCCATGTCGCAACATCTTCTCCCTTTGCTCTCTCTCTATTCACAGACTCCTCCTCTCTTCTTCTGCTGATTTTCAGGCTGTCCTGATTTATAGATCCTCCAAAGGCACCATCAAAAGCCGACATGTTGTATTAGACCTCTTTCTTCTGCTTTACTTATTCACTTCAGCCCCTTAGTGTGTGTTTGTTGTAGAGGTGGTTAAGTAACAATCTAGATACTAAATGTACTCACAGAGTTTGAAGGTTAAAGTACAATAGCATTACATGTGTCTATCTTCAGCATAGAAAGCCTTTTTTGTTATTTTTTTAACTCTGTGACGGAAATGACCTAAACTTTTATTACACATGGAGATTCACTAAGGAGCTGCAGAAATTGTGCAAGATGAAGTGTTTCAACAGATTTTAAGGAGGATTAGGAAATACATTATGTGAAAAGTTGCCTCAAGATTTCACTTGTAAGGAGCTACACAAAAAACAAATGATCATCTTAAGTGACGTCGTCTGAGTCACCGACATTTGAGTGATGGCTTTAGAAAATAGCAAAGTTACACATCCTTGAGACATACATGTCAAGGTCTTCACAAACATGTGTCTGCATTTTAATACAGAATCCAAACACTACAGCACGTTTTTTATTATTGTTATTCTCTGAAGCAATAAAATTTCCATCTGGAGTACGACCAACGATCCATCACATTTGAGCAGGCTGTATGCAGCAGACAAACAGAACATGTGGACAGCAAGAAATGAGGAACGCTTGGCTAAAAATGCTATCTTCGGACACATCAGCTATGTCAATTTAGCTTTTTATTTTTCTCAATAAGCAGATCTCTGCATATTGGAGGAGATAACAATCTAATTGTAGTCATAGTATTCAAGCTTTCGCTAATTGGCTCAGTTAAACCAGACTGAAAACTATGACAATAGTAAAATGAGGCATTCTGTTTCAGCTTTTATGGTTCAAACAAAAGCCTCGTTCTCCCTTGCAGCTTTTAGTGCGCAAAGAACCGATCTCAGAGTCAGCACCACGGACAGCTCCTGTGCTGGAATTTGTCAAACACTGGCGTTCACAGAGAATTGGGATTTCTATTTCCTCCACTTTGCCTTTAATTAGTTCACATTTAGCCAACACAGACAATGTTAGGCTTGCACATGTGTTGCAGGTCTTTGAAAGCCTACAAAAACCCCATCTCCTTCCAAATCAATAATCCAATATGTTCAGTCAGAGATAACAGATCATCAGGCGATGGGTGCTTGGTGCAGGGTGCCAAGAGGAGTCTCCGTCACGCCTGGATCACACGTTTCAAGTCAAAGCGAGGGGCCAGCCAAAAATCCTCTCCTGGGACTGCCAATCACCTCTGGTAACGATAACACAGGAGACAAATGAAGGCAATAACTGGCAATGGGATTACACCTCTTATAAAAGTGTGAAAGAGGGAAATTTGGGACATTTGTCTCCTCTACTTCAGCAGAGCAGAGCAGTGACAGGGAGTGTGAGACTGTGTTTAATGGGGCACATTTGGCTGACGTTATCATGGCCTTTTTAGTGTATGCGCTTATGAAATGCGTTCCATCAAACTTGAAACAGACTTAAAATCCAGGATGTGAGGATTTTGTGCTTGAGATTTTTTCAAAGGTATATTTTGGGGCTTTTTTAATCCTTTTTATTTAGAGATAGGACAGTGTAAAGAGTCAGCAGCCTGGGAGAGAGAGGGTGGGATTGACATCTGGGACAGAAAGCAGTCTTCAGAAACCAAGACCACATGATGGAGGACTATGGCCTCTCTACACTCAAAGCATAAACTAACCGCAAGGCTGCCAACACAGATTGTGTTTTCAGATCAGTGTTTTGCACAATAAAAGCTACACACATATTTTCAATTTCTGTCCATGTATCCCTCTTTGTTGTTTCCCCCTGTTTTCAGTTTTCAATGAATTTATTTTTTGGCATTCTATTGTTTTCACAGCTGTAAATATTTTTTTTTGCTTTTCATTCATCATTGCAAGGTGTGGTCTTGCTTTGTTGCTAAAAGGTGCCTTAAAGCTGAATTTAACTGAGTTGGGATCTTCTGTCCAAGATATCCATGGAAAATGTTAAACTTTCTGTAATTTTAATGTAATACAATAAAGGTTTCAGTATGTTTGTCTCAGTGGATACTTCTCCTTGTAATTGTGCGTCACTGATAACGATATCCATGTGAAACCTTCATTTTTGTCCCTCAGTAGAAACAAGTGACATGACACTTCTGTGTTATCAAAACAAATGTCCTGACATGTTTTGGAAGTGAACGTTCCCTCCTAACAGTCTATTCTCACTTGTGTGCAGACTGTTACTTGCGTAATGGAGTGATCAAATACTGTGCTCATGGAGGTTTGCTACCACTCCTTTACAAATACTGATGTACACCTCATTTCATTTGAGTCTGTCACATATCGCCTATTACTGCTGTGAACGTTATTCAAAGTTTGTACAAACATAATAAATAATTGTTCGATGTTATACACTTTTCTATGAACCTTTTCTTTCAAAGTATTTTTTCATACATTTGTGATGTTACAATAAATCAGTTTTCTAAGTTTCACGACCTCGTTTCAAAGCAGAGCACTGTAATAAGGATTGGCGAGAGTATAAATACATCTTTTATATGAGGACTGCATATTAATGTGGGCTTTTGAGTCATCATGCAAGGAAAACTTCTTGTCGCAGCCTAATGCATTTCATAAAAGAACGCATCAAGGCTTTGTCAACAAATAACCTGGGTCATCAAACACAATCCAACTGCACATCTATTAAAGGCTAATCATGGTGACTAGATGGACCTCGGGGTCTGCTGAGAGCTGAGATTAAACCCAGCAGGCTGCAGCGACAAACAATACCTGGAACTGCAGTTAATATGCAATGAAAAACAAAACACAAGCAATATTATTTTTCTACTGATCACTCGTTCATGTCTTTACGTGACCGCTGATGTTTTCAGATAATGAATCTATTTGCACAGAATAGTCGTTTATAAAATGGGTACACTTTGTCTTAACTTCGAATAAAAAAAAAAAGGGAAGCAAGTGTTGTGATTTACACTCATCGGCCGCTTCATGAGGTACACCTTGCCAGTACCGGGTTGGACCCCCTTTTGCCTTGAGAACTGCCATAATTCTTCGTGGAATATATTCAACAAGGTCCAGGAAACATATCTGTCGAGATTATTGACATGATGTCCTCACACAGTTGCTGCAGATTTGTGGAGTGCACATCCTTAAGACGAATCTTCTGTTGGTGACAGATCTGGTGACTGTGGAGGCCATTTGAGTACAGTGAACTCATTGACATCTCTCAAGAAGGCATATGATTGAAGCTTTGTGTGTTATCTGACTGGAAGCAGCCATCGAAAGAGGGGCACACATGATCCCCGGACAACAATGCTCAGGTTGGCTGTGGCGTTGAAATGATCCTCAATTAGTACACCCATAGTTGTACCTTATGGCTATTTGAGTTAACACTGCCTGTCATTCAGCTCGAACCATTCTCATCCCACATGTTGGTCTGCATCAGGACTTGAACCAAGGACCCTCCAGTTTTCAACCCGAGTCCCTATACGTACTGAGCTACTACAAATCCACCTTTGTCCCCAATTCTGATGCTTGGTTTGAACTTCAGAAGATCGTCTTGAGCATGTCTACATGCCTATGCCATGTGAAAGGCTGATTATACCTGTAATAACAAGCAGTTGAACATCTGTACCTCATAAAGTGGCAGGTGAGTGTAGGTATGTCTTATTTGTGGAGAAAAGTTTGAGTTTCACGTGATGTTGTGAAAGCTGCATGTACGACTTCATTTGCATGTTATTCCGGGTAAGCCGTCAACCAACTGCCGTTCCCTTTTCAACTCACTCAAAGATTACAGGAAATATGGAGCAAGCTAAATTAGATTCATCTTCTTTTGAAGGGGATAAAACTCAAAGGAAGGAAATTTGATGGGAAAATAGCAAGCATAGCATCATAAACCAAGAGGAACCTTTAGAAGACGAAGATCTAGAGGTAAATATCATGTGGACTGTCCAAACTGGAGCTATAGATCTAAAAGCTGCATTTTGCCCTTTTGCAGTTATTGTTGGTCTGAACTTTAAAAGAAAATTAAAGCTGACAGATTTCTGATTCAGTGTTAGAATTTGGATGTAATTGTGTCATGGTGGTAGACGAAAAGCTCTCCATTGGGTGAATGGGCCTGTGCTTGTTGTCCAGTCGGCTTCAGATGGATCCAGGAGACCTAATTGGTTACATGCGGCCTAATCAGACTCACTGGATTGTCTTGTGTAACATCTTAGCCTCACCCCTGCATCAACTAAATTAGCTTGGTACACAAGATGTGTAGCAGAATTTTCCGGGGGTGGGGGTGGATGCTGTCTTCTTCGTCTTGCTATCTGAGTGTTCCCGGTCAGTGAAGGATGCTCTGTGTGTCAATCAGAGTCTTAGTCTTAAAGTTTAGTGTGTGTCCTATGTTGTCATATATACGTCAGACGTGCACTGTAGTCCTGCTTTAGTTCAGTGAATTATTCAGAAAGGTTTTACCTCCCCCTATAGGTCAACCCTATTGTGGTATATAGCAAATTCCCAGGTGGGGACCAGAGTTTGAACGTTGTTTTCAGGATTGTACTTTTTATACTCTCAACATCTGGGGTGGGGAGGGTGATGGGGGTGGCATCGCAAAGACTTCTGTAAAGCCGGTCGTGACATTTTAAACTGCCAGAGCTGGGAAAATGAGGCCTGAAGGAGGGAATACTCACGCATTATCTTCTGAATGATCTGTTCAAATATTCAATAACACTTTAATGAGAACAAGGTCAACCAACCCCAGAACAGAATTAAATTAACATAAAACAGCTTTGACCTTTTGCAAATAATTACTCTAAGAAAAGAGTTTCTAAATGTTCCTGCTACCTCAGAAAATGTGCGTCTAAAAACAAAAGACTTTAGGTAATGCTTCTCACTTAAGGACATTTGTCTTTTTGTGTTTGTTTTTTTAAATGAAGGACAAAATGAAGACTAAGCAACATTCTGACAGCATATTGTTGATTAGTTTTTCCACTCACAAACTATGGCATGAAGTAAAAATCTGGGTTTTTTTTGAAGAATCATGTACAAGCAAGCAAATAAAAAAAAAAGTGCAAAAATATAATAGTACCTGTCTTTCTTGTGCCTTTTCTTGAAATGTGTGTTTCATTTCTTTTCTGTTTAGTAAAAATGCCTTATGACTCAAACTTGGTGAGGAGCTGTCGCTGGGGCCTGACACATTTTTTACAAGCTCTGAATCTTGTTCTGGTGGTCAGGTTTTATTATTTGCCTGTACAGTATAAGATTAGGTATATCTTTGATCTAATATAAGTTGCCGCCCGCTTTTACAATTCAGAGCTCAGTTGTCTCGAAGCATTAAAGTCTTCTCCTTATTTGTCTTCTGTTTACATCCCTCTGCAGGCGCCTAAAGCTTGATTATTTCTGTCATTGATTTAGCATCGACTGTAAAGCTGCAGAACAATACAGGAAGCAGAGTCTTTGAACAGAACAGTGTTCAAGTGTACCCAAACTATAGCACCGAGTATGAAAGCATCTTAGAGGAGCGTAGCTGGTGGAGGGATGGATGATAAAGGAGGAGAGGAAAAGGAAGCACGAGCTGATGAGTAGAAAGGAAAAGTTGTCTTGGCTGTGGGCAGATGCTGGCTGCAGTGCCAGCTGGTGAGAGGTGGGCCCACCTGTCTCTGGCTCGCTCCCCGTCTCCCTCTTCTCCCTCTGCTGTGGGGAAAGCGACAGATGGAGTCCGGAGGTTCTGCTCTGGTCCCGGCACTACTTCCACATTCTGTCCAGCTCTGGCCTGAGGGCCCCATGCCAGGGGAACATGGAGACGGCGCAAAGCACCCGGCAACTCAGCCCTCCAAACCACGAGGGTCAATTGCTTACAGAGAGGGGTCGTATACCTCCACTCCTTTTCTCCCACAAACCCCTCTGCTACCTCCTCGTGGATGTTGGTAACAACTGCATCTTTGCTTTGAAGTCCTGTCTGAGCGGGGGCAGTTTTTTTATGCAGACACAACATGCCTTCTCAAGGTCTCCTCGGCGATGCTGCTTTGAAATCATCAGGAGTTGAGGCTTCATTTTTCACAGACAGAGAGGGAGAAGTGCTTGATGGGATATGTTGTACATATTGATGGGGTGCTGCATCGCCCCCAGGGAGTGCTTTGGATGTGTTGTGATGCATGACGGGCTGCGTGACAGACACTGATGCAAGGCGGAGGTCAAGGGGTCATGTCAGAACCCAGATGTACCAAAGTTAATCATGGAGTCGCTCGCTGACCTTTGTGTCAGTGGTTTGTGATAAATCAATGCAAAGCGTGTATAAAGAAGCAAGATGAGCTCATTAAGGAGTTAGCCACCCACGATACATGTTCCACTGGACCTCCTATTAACCCCTTGCTCATTTGTATGTTGAAATATACACTTATTGAAATAAGGGGAAAATGCATTCAAAATATTTTATTTGTGGAGACTTTAAAACCGTTAAGGTTCTTTTCTATCTCTCTGCAGATACATAAATTCTTTCCTGCTTGGGTTAAGTTGGTCTTGATAGTTGTGGGCGTCTGTTTCGTGTACAGTAGAGCTGAATTACGACTAATATCCTCTCTCCCAAAGCTGCATTGCTGAGCTGTTTCTCCACCCAGCAGCCTATACTGCTCCCAGAGGAACCTTTAGAGCACATTAACGGATTCCCTGCCATTCATGAGGAACATTATTGCTGAAGAAAAATCCTCATTTTAGGGATTAAAATATTAGACCAAATCCCATGGTACATTTTGATATCTTCAGTGGTCTGCAACTTGAAATGCTTAAGATTGAGGCGACTCAAGTTGTCAGGCCCAGAGCAGGGGATTCTTTCAGAGAGTTGAGGCTTTGTTCGATGACAGACAGCTATGTTAAACTAGCCAAGAGATTTTCAGAGAGTTCCACCTGGATGCTTACAGCAGGGATGGCGAAGGCACAGGGGGGGTCGGGCTCTGACACCAGTGAGATGGGTGTTTTAGAGACAGAGCTCAGTTAGCCTTGAAGCTAGTGCTAGTTCCAGGCATGCTAGGGCTGCTCCTACAGAACTCCATCCTCCCCACTGTCAGACTCCAGGCTGGACTCACTTTAAACTTCCTAATTGACTTCAATTGTTGCCACTTTCCTATTGAAACAAAGGAATGAGAAAGTATATAAGTTTGTGTATGTGTTTTTGTCTTTTTTTCAATAAATGCTATAGGTGATTTCATTTAGGATGAGATGGAATATTTACGCATGTGTAATGAGATAATTTTGTGTACATGATTATCTTACATTATATTATCATCATATAATTATGAACAATAAGTGAAGACTTTCACTTTTTTTACTTCAGCTATTGTTTTTTGTTTGTTTTAAGATAAAGAAATCAAATCAAGAATTTAACACTGAGCATTTGGCTGCATGTTTCTATTTGCAGCTGTTTTCTGAATGTGTGGTTTGACTGTGCATTGTTCATGTATTTGTTGCACGTCTGATGTTAATGTCGTTGTTTTGGCTTTTTTTTTTTCAATTAGCAGTGCTTTTCAGTAGTTTCATTTACTTTTGAGCTTGCCGCACACTTTTATCCATGTAAGTTGTATATCAAAGTGTTTGCTCAAGTCAGCCACCGTATACTCATTAGATACGTTTCAGAGTAGACAAGGGAGAAAATCCTCAACGAGGATTTTACTCGAAAGAGAGAGAGAAATTTTTGAATTGACTATTTTTTTTATGCTCTGCATTTTGTTTATGCATTGATTTAATGTAAACGATCCAGAGATTTTCCCACCGCACAAAAACTGAAATGAGCTTTCGATTGGCCAAAAGATTTCAGCAGTAAAACAATATGGAGGCTGAGGGATGTGTTAAATCAGTCAGTGGAACAGTTTGGACAAAGCTTCTAAATGATCAACAAACATGAAATGAATCCAAAGAGACCAATTTTGGGCAAATAATCAAGCCATTATCATTCATGACTCAATCACAGTGGAAATTACCAAGCCTCTACTTGTGCCCAGCAGCTGAGAAGAGAAAGGAGCGGACATGTTAGGAAACAACGGGGACGATAATAGAGCTCAAACCAGTTTGTGGCTCCAGTGGGACCAGTGTTGATATGCGTCAGTGGGGTTTGGTGAGATATGGGCACTCTGCCATACCCGACTCTGATGGAATGCAAATTAAGTCTTATTTCATGGTTTGAATGGAAGGCATAGGATGGGGGGGAAACAACAACAATCTTAGGAAGCAATATCTATGAAGAAAATCACATCAGGAGAGCATTCAGAAGAGCATTTAGGGAGGATGACTGTGATCATAGGAAAAGGAAGATACACATATTGTCAGTTTGTTTTACTTTCTCCATTACATGCTTGTTAAAGGTAGATTTAGGTTTGTTTTTGTGAAGAATAATAATAATAAAAGACATCACTTGAAAGGAAAACTGCAACAACAAAAACAGTGGACAGCGATTATGTGTGAACTGTTCAAAGGCAAAGCTGCAACAAACATTTGTTCATGAAAATTCAAGCCAACATAGAATTGCTTCAGTTCCATTCCATCAGCACTGAGGGGAGTTTAGAAGTGCATACAAATCAGCGATTGGAGCCGGATGAAGAGGGAAGGAAGAGGAGATATAATCTTGAAGTAAACTCCAAGCAAATTAGCCATGTTCTAAAACTAGGTTGATTTTTGCATTATGAAGGAAATGGCTGCTATGAACAAGGCTACATATGGGTACCTCTGCTTGGCGCTTTTTAATTTCTACTTTTTTCCTTCGAGGAAACTTCGGACACTATTTTATTAATATATTTGCCCTTTTGATAAGGCATAAATATCCAAGCTTCCAATATGTGTGTAGCTTTTTTTTTTTAAACAACCAATAATAGGTAATTTAATATCTAAAAGTGACTGAGTAAAACTGCATTATTTAACTAGATACTTTGGAAAGCATCTTTAGTTTAGCTTCGATATTCATATGAATGTATGTATTATTTAGTCTTGCTATGACAGTGTGAGAGAAACAACTAAAAAATTCATATAGACACAGACTACAGCTCAACACTAAACTCATGTTGTTTAAATGGAGTAGGGAACAATAATGTTGGTATTTCCAAGACATGAAAGCTCACCAATGAATCATTCTCAGCCTGTTTGTGTGTTTAGTACATGTGATATTCTTTCACCCAGGATGCTACTTACAGTGACGTTAGCGTAACCCACGTAGTTGTTGTCATGGACATGGGTGGAAAAACAAGGGAGGAGGACCCAGGTGCAGCAGCAAAGATATTGAATGAACTAAAAGGCAAACAAGTGTACTTGCAAAATTGTCCAAACAAATATCATCAAAATCCAACAGAAAAATCCACAAGAAAAAAACCCCCAACCACAGGAGGAGGGAGAAAAACGACACACTAAACCGACAGACCGCACGTTACCAAAGACAAACTCAATGAACTGAAACAGAGAGGAAGAGACACAGAGACTAAATGGACACAGGGGTAATCAAACACAGGTGAGACTGGTTACACAGGTGAGGACAATCGGGGCAATCAGACAGGAGGCAAACACACAAGGAGCAAAGAACAGTGAGGACAAATATAAAGTAAAACCTGACACTGAAAACACAACAAGATATTACAAAATAAAACAGCAAACACTCAAGACGAAACTAAGAAACACTAAAGATTGAACAAGTAAACAATAACACTACACTTGGAAACAGTAAAACACACAAGGGAAACAATCAACAACTACATGAACTACCATGAAATACAAAACTAAACCAGCCAACAACCATGATAGTTGTTAGCTGTTTCACGTAAAGTAATAATAAGTAGAGAGTGCTTTTTAATTCTGCTTTTACTATTGGAGTTACAATAGTGCATTCTAAACTTACTCCCAGCCCTGCTTCCCACTCAACATTAACTGGGAAAAACCACAAAGCTTGCTGTGGGTAAAACATGAGGGAATGGCACATGAAGATTATAAGAGGATAAATAGCTACCTTTTTTTTGGTCCATTGCTGCGATTTCCAGAGGAATTATTGTCACTTTTTTAAAAGTTTACAAAAAAACCCCAAAACAAAACAGGACATTATGTTTCCTTTAGTTCTTACAAAACAATGAACACATACCCTATGATCAATAAGCTTTAAAAGTGCTTTAGGGGAATTATGTTACCTGGCCAGCTCCCTTATCATCCCAAAATACTTGCAGGGTACATTGTTGGGTTTCAGGGCTGCGGGCATACAAAAAAATAGAACTGATCCTGGTGAATAGAGCTGGAGATTGGACACTTTTTTGAAAAGGTCGACTAGTAGCAGGACATTTTTGAAAGTCGAGGAGAATAAACCCTGTTGAAAGATTTACTCTTACAAAGAAATTTAACTGGAGTTTTGCATTAAGTTTGAGGATTTATAGCTTCTTTCTTCATGTTAGTGCTATATATGACCCCAGGAAGACGAGCTGCCATTAAATGGGCAGCTAATGGGGATCCTAATAAAAGCAATAAAACAAAACAATATTGGCAGCTCTTGGTTGATGGACACTTTTAGCTCCCCTATCTCCTCTTGGAAGTTGATTTGTGTTGATAACCATGTGGGACAGAATGATGTTACCATTTTGTCCAAGGTGATTATTTTGATGCATTGACAACATTTGTTCTATGGCTGGAGGTGAGATGGTGTGCTGTTTGGATAGTTGTGTGGTGTGGTGTGAGGAAGAGGTGGTTTGGGTGGAGATGTGAGTGTTTAGCTTTTTCATCGGTGTTGGTGTTGTGAGGATGGGCTGTTTCGACAGTTTGCGGCGTGGTTGTTGGTGTAAGGATATGCTGTTTGGTTGCTTGTGGTGTTGTTGGTGTAAGGATATGCTGTTTGGATAGTGTGTGGATGCAGTCCGGTTGCTGGTGTCAGTGGGGCTCTAATCAGCTGTTGGCAGGCGGATGAGCGGGCGGTCTCTCCCCGCAGCGGCACCCCAGGTCGAAAGCCGGTTTGAAGTTTAATGATGCCAGCTGCCAGCTCCGTCAGGCTGTGAGCGCTAACGAGCTGGCACTGGCGGCGGACTGGGCCGCAGCGGCAGCACCTGGAAATGTAGCACACGTTTCACAGAGGCGGGGCTCCGTCGGGGATGTTGAGGGGCCTGCTGGAGACCCAGGACAGCACCAAGAGGCCTGCGTCTCTTTGAAGAGCGCCCCAATTTCCATATTTCATTACGCACTGCTGACTGACAAGGCCCAGCCAGATGTTCTATTTTCAGCTATTTAAATTTTGACCTGCTTTCCTAGCATGGATGCAAAAAGAAAAAAAATAAGATTCCATCAAAACACAGATGCCAAGGATGATGGGAAGTTAGATGTGAAGCTTCTGCTAGTTTTTTTTTTTTTTCAGCACTCCTCACATCTTTCCGTCCTATTAGGCACTGATAGAATAATGACACAATAAATGTTTCCCTTTAACTCACATTTCCCTTTGACGATCTATTCAGAGGCGTTCACTGTCTTACCCAAGGACTCTATAACAAGACGCAAGGGCTGTTTCAGGGATCAAACCTGAGACCTTGTATTTATGAAACAACCTCTAAGCATCCGGCTGCCCCAGCACTGAATTGGCTCCAAAGTGAGTGATGCATGTTCCAAAACAGCGCATAAAGCGGGCGCGCCAAGCTCCTCTGTCCCTGAGATATCGGGGAAGATTAATTCCTGTGGTATTCATGTTGAAACGGCTTTTAGATTGCAGTGTCCTTACTCAATCCCTCATGCAAAAATACATCGACAACCCTGACCTTTTTGTGCATCTGCTGCAAATTGCACTTTGTCATCCTGAGTGAGCAAGCAGAAGGATCAATGTGGTTCTGTTGGAACAAAACTTCTACGATGCACTTTCTCTCTCTCTCTCTCTCTCTCTCTCTCTCTCTCTCTCTCTCTTTACAGGCCACGAGTGTATCCATATGCAGGCTTCAGAAAACTTTGCAAGCTGCCGTAATGACAAAGAGAAGACGGAGAAAAAACAAAGGAAAAAGGAGGGCTAGAACACAGAAGGAACACGTTGAGAGAAGTGCAGAGTTGAGCACTGAATGGCATAAAATTAAAAGCGCCCACTCGGCAAGAATCAGAGGGAGAGAGGCTTTCACTCATTACTTAACACGGCTCACAGCAGGCGTTTGAAAGGAGTTTATTCCTTCAGTAATGCATATGTAAGAGTTTAGTTCTGTGAAAGTCTGTCTGAGTGGATATAAAGAGGTAACTGATATGTTACTAAAGCATTAAGCAGGCAGTATTGACACAAACACAAAAGAGGATGAAATCACAGCGTATTTTATTCTGTCGAGTTCTGCTCACACAATACTGTGAGTAATATCTGTTAAGTAACAAAATGAAGACTGCTTTTAATGGCGGCAGCACATGTTTAGATAATGAGTCAGAGCAAAAGCAGTAGCTATATCACAGGCGTTCAAAAGATAAGGTGACATAATCAATAAGAGTTTCGCACCAACAGGAGCTGTTAAGTGGAGTAGATATCTTTTAGAGCCCAGATTGTGTGATAACATGATAACTTTGCATCTATGTCAAGCTCTTTTAACATTTATGCCTAAGTGGAACACAAATTAAAGATCTAAACCAATGCTATACCAGATTGTTTTATTTTATTTTATTTTTTAATCTGTTACCAAATTACAGTTTGTTTAATCTTACCATAGACATAGTAAACATAGTTCTGTAATACAATTCAGAAATGTTATAATTTAAAGATAACACATCAGAAATTTGTTTTTGACTTGTTTGACTCAGAATAATTGTTTCAATTCTCAACAGGCATAAATGCTTAATATGATCAACAACACAGTTACTACAAGGGGAAATGTCAATTGTTTATATCAACAATTCAATCTAACAAGATGCAATTCTCACTAAATAATCAAGCCATTACCATTCATGACTGGATCACAGTGGAAATTACCAAGTCTCTGCTTGTGCCCAGCAGCGGGGAGGAAAAGAAAGCAGCAGACGTGAGGAAACAAAGGGACGATAATAGAGCTTAAACTAGCTTGTGGCTCCAGTGGGACCACTGTTCATATGCGCCATTGGTTTTTTTTTTGTGAGATATGGGCGCTCTGCCATACTCAATGTTGATGGAATGCAAATGAAATCTTGTTTCATGATTTTGAATTGAAAGCAAAGAATGAGTAAAACAATGCAGCTAACGATCTGGAGGTAATGTCTGTGAAGAAAATCTAATAAACAGGCGATAAAGTTAAATTTGAAGGTTTGGAATGATATGAGATCATCTTTCTCAAAGAAAAATTCTCTGGTACAAGGTGAATGGTGACAGGTGTTATGTTTGAACATGGTCAAGTTCAAAGCAAGAGACCTCAGGAGCTGAAAATGAAACCAACACTAAGGCGCAAAAAAACTACAGTACCGCAAATGGCCACCTGAGGCCAGCTCTTAAAGTTAATCAATACAAAAGTCTCACAGCTAAAAAGTAAAACATTGGAACAGAAATGATCATGTTTACAGTCAGATGTAAGCTCTGCAGAAGTTCAAAGGTCTACAGACCTTAATGAAAACTGTTAAAGGCAGAGTTTCAGTTACTACAGCTGGATTTGGTTGTATTATGTTATTCAAGCATATAGGAGATGGTTGATAGAATGATTTTCTAGCTATATGTAAAGCTACATGTTATCTATAGCTACTGTATGTAAAACGGTAAAAACCCTAACTATAAAATATACATCTATAGTTCATTCCTGATCTAGAGTAGATTAATGTGTCTACGTTAGGGTTGACACAAAGGGAGAGGAAACAAAAGCATATTTTGAGGATAATTTAATGAACAAATAGTTTGTCTATATACAAAGGGTTAACTTCTAACAAGTGCAGGTTAATCAATATTTATGATAATAAAACAATCATCAGGTATTTCAATTTGCAAAAATTACATTTCTGCCAGCCACAAAGTAGATTTTGGATACATTCAATACTTCATTTATCTGCAAATCAATGTGTGTTGAAACAAATACAACAAGTTTATCCATCCTTCCTTGTCTTGCACTCACTTTGAAACTCATACAGCCACTATCAAGATGTTTTAGTCAGGACTTTGTTGGTATGAAAACTGCAGGACTCTCTGCACTCCCCCTGTGACTGGTCTGCCCGACCTTTGGCGTGACCTTTAGAAGACAATTTGCGGCAGTAGCAATTGCTCTGTGCCTCGCCTCACATTATTTTCCCTCATTATTTTTTCAATGTTACCTTTGTGGTGGGGCAGAAAAGGGTTGGATTCCACACAGGGGTCAGGGGTCAGGAGTAAGAGGGTAAAGATGCAGGTCAGACTGGCTCTACAGTTGTGTTCAACCTGTGTCCAATGAGAATTTATTGCCATAAAGCCATTTAAACTCTGAACCCTCCAGCTGTCAGTCAAAAACTGACCCTCAGTGGTGACTGTTAGTAGGTTGGGCGATTAGAAAAGCACCACAGCAAGCAGGAATGATTTTTAAAGTTTCTGGAGGTTCTAATTGTCAGGAAACAAAAACTTCCCATAAAAGGGAATTCCTTTTTTTTTTTCTTTTTTTTTATCCCTGTGGTATTAAAATGATTTTAGCCATACTGCTAGCACGGCTTTGGGTCATGTTGATTAGTGGACTCTTGTAGACTGAAAATGTGCAAACTGTTAAATGAGACCACATAATCTTTTTACAGAGATTCATGGCCTAAATATTCAAAGTCCTCAAAACTTATTCACAGATAATTGAACCTTTCCTTATCATGACCACAGTTAAAATTTAGGGTTCTGACTCATAAGGATATGAACTGAGAATAACTTTTTGCCTTCTACCATCATGGTAAAAGCATGTTATCATGCCTGTTACTGTTATTAAACATAGCTGCAATCATGAATGTAGACTTGAGGCATGTTATTTTTTAACAGAGACTGTATAAAACACGGACGTAGTCTCAGTGACATCACCCATTAGTTTCTAAAGAGGCGTTCTAAAACCCATCCATGGGGGTCACCATATTGGAAAGTCTTTCTGTATACTGCTACTGGATGCCTTGAATTTCCCTCGGGATCAATAAAGTATCTATCTATCTATCTATCTATCTATCTATCTATCTATCTATCTATCGATCGTGTACCCAGCCACGATGGATTTTTTTCTGCTATAATAATTGGTATATTAACATTTGTCTGGGGCTTCCTCTATTTTCCGAGCGAGCCTTTTAGCATGTTGCAGGTTGTGGCTTGTTTTGTATTTTAACAGTCATAATAACATAAACAAAGAAAACCATTTCCGGCAGTTTATTCTTCAAACGTAGAAATATCGACCTATACAATCATGGATACAAAATTTTCCAAACACAATCCTCATAATGTTTTACAAAAGCATATAAGAGTCCTGATTAACAAAAGGGTCATCTGTGCTGCAAAAATCCTCAATGGCAATCTTCTAAGATGTTTGTGTCACGTGAACTAGTTATGGCTGTTGCATTCAATACAAGAAACCAGATGCTTCACTTTGTCTTTGAGTTGGGAATTGGTAATTTAAAATACTCCCTGAGATACATAGAGAGGCAGTAAATAACGTCCAACTATACTGGCAGCATGAAATAAGGCTCCCTTTAATTGAGAGGTGGTGAATTAGTTCTTTTGTACATTCATCTTTTTTTTCACTCTTAACAGTCGACAACAGGTCTTTGTTGTGTAGCCACACAGTATGTCAAGTACTTTTGTTTGCGTTCACCAAATTAAAATGAACAAATAAATTAGCTCTTGGAAACTTATGTATTTTCAAATTATTTAAAAAAATTGGCCAATTAAGCTCTGACAAATTGAAATGAGAAAAAAATCAGCGTCATTGAGAAGGTGGTTTAAGATTTAGATGTGGCCTTCTGTTCGAATCTGAAGGTCTCCTTGACATTTCCTGCAATGTGTTGGCTGCTCATCCGTGTCGCATTTCTCAGAGCTGCAGGGACGGCACGACCTGTTGACATTTACACACTCATCTGGATGAGAATGATGGCATTCTATAAGGAGTCACACCTACACGTGTCCCGCTATAGAGTCCCGTTTCCTCAGCTCAAGTGTCACACATGAACATGCTATGGCGTCAAACAAACATAAATCAACCTTTAGTGGAGAAACCAGGTTACTGCGCTCATCTTTTCCCAGCGTGCGTCTGTCGAATCTTTTGAAAAACTTGGACTGAGTGAAGTCGACGTACAGGACAACGGACTGGATGCTTGAGGTTTCATCACCTTATCACTGGAATGTCACAGCCACTACCAGAGGGAGCCGCTTAAATATAACCAGGTGGAAGTTTGCCCCTGCTAGAATGATAAGGCTCTGGAGAGCAGCCAAGAAATGTGCCACGTAATGCAACAGCAGCTCAGTGAAGGCAGGACAGAGGTGAAATGAGGAGAAAGCGATATGCTTGTTTAATAACAGCCAGGCATGATGTAATCGTAAACAATGTGTGGAAGGTGGTCTCGGTGGTAATGCAAACTAAGTGTAATAAAATGCATTAAATAAACAAAGTTGAAGCAAGATCTTGTGCATGCAAAGCAAAATAACGATTGACAAAAACACAAATAAGGACTGAATTCTTTTCTCTGTACGGAGGAGAAAAGACTCCTTCAATTTATTGACAACCACAATCAATAGACAAGGTTTGAAAAAAACCAATGAGATGCAATGGGGAAACTTAAATATGAGTCGTTGTGCGGGTGAAGCCTCTGCATCCATCAGGTGTTTCGAGATAGTTTAACCATGGTGCTGTGCGGAGCAGCTTGTCTTTGTACTTTTGGTCCAGCTGATGTTTAGAAATCAGGGCCCTGCTTCTTCAGCGTTTTGTAGTCAATGTTTACTGCGTAAAACTGAGAACACAAACAAATCTAAGGTCAACAACAAACACAAACACTTTCAATAGAATAACTGGCAGGAAAAAAAGACTTACGTTTTTTTTGTGTTAGGGTATTTTCCTTCACTGTTAGATGATTAACATTTTAAAAGGTCACTGAGTAAAGCTTCTTGTAATGAAGTTAGATGCTCTTTGTAATTTAACTGATTTGTTAAACTCCTACTGTTGTTTCTGAGAAGTTAAAGACTTCATCAAATGTGTTCATGTAAGACAGATTTAACCAGATTATGTCCTTTGATCAATCAGACTAAGAGACTAATCCATGGCTCAGGACAAGCCTGGCCAAATTCCATTATGAGCCCTGAACCAAAAATACCTACTCTTAACAGCAATGGAAATCTACACAGCATTTGTTGTTATGATTTTCTGAGAGTCAAGTGGGGCACACCTTGTACTGATCAGTGGGGGCCATCTTGTTCCAGGGCTCTGGGTTGTTCTTGCGATCCCAGCTGCAGAAGAGGAAAAAAAAGAAAAAAGGGAACATGTCATGACAGACAAATCAACAAGAGAGAAACTGTAAGCTACTTTCCCCCTTTTCTTATTGACCCACACACTCTGGATGCTGTGAGAAGAAATGTATTCAGATAGGATATTCATTTAAAAAAAATAAGATTGATCATGTCATGAATGCTCTTCTCACCACACATCTGGGTTTCTCAGGGCCAGACGTGCCAGGTACATCATGGACATGGCAGCTCCTCCACCGATGAAGAAGAAGAGTGGGATAAGCTAGGATTGGAGAGATGATAAAGGTTAGACCCTTTATTCACTTAAAAAGAAAAAGTTGTCATAGGTTTGAGGAGGCGTTTTAAGATAAGGGGGAGACTGCTGACAAATATTACACAGAAATCGTTGCCCTACTAAACTAAGGCTTAAACAACTTTACACGAAATGTACCTGTTGACCTTGTGCCCTGCAGCTGTCCTGTGTTAAGACTAGTCAGTTCAACCCCATTATTATCTCTATTTAAAACTTTCTATCAGTCCCCACTTCTTGACCAAGCTTGTCTATCCAAATGAACTTCCAAAAGTTCAGTGGCGCCGTGTTTACCGTCGCTAAATATAAGTGTTCGTGTACGTAAACATCTCAAGTAGCTATTTGCTAACGCCAGCTAGCCAGCTAACTAGTAGCATGAAATGTAGGACCCTCTTTCTGGGCTCGTCTACTGGGTCAATCTGTGACCTGGTTTGACTCCTAAGTATCGACTGTCTGAAGTCCCTGTGCTCGGGGTTTACTACATTGTATTGATTTGCATTTTTTGAGGGGAAAAGAAACACCGAAGCATCCTTTTTCTGGGACAAAATGTCTCAAAGTCAGTGCGGTCACAGTCGGGAGTACTAGCACTGCTAACTAGTTAGCCTAGGCTAGGTTAGCTACACAAGCTCACAGAAGGGGTCAGGTATTACAATAACAACTCTGAAATTATCTTTTATTGAATATATTTGGGATTTACTTACGGCTGGGTGGCTTCTCAGCTGCTTGCGGACTGTGGCGAGCATTTCGACTGGTTGTGAAGACGGGTTTATAATTTGTACAGCAATAAACGGATTACCAACACTGTCGCCAGACTGGTGCTCAATTTAATCTGAAGGTTTGAGCGGAAGAAAGGCCAACATGAGAAACAGGATGCTACACACACTGCCTGACCGCCAGCAGAGGAAAACACACGTTTACTAACCATTATACATGACACATGCAAAGCATTTCTGTGAGACTGTATGTAAATGAATGCAATTTATTTTGTATGATTTCATTAAATGCTGCATATAATTCAATCCGTATCTCTTTTTTTCTGACAGCATTTTATTCTGGCAAAAATAATTGTTAATTTGTTAAAAAAGGTCGCGAAATCATTTCATTCATTCATCAATCATTTTTCTACCCGTAAAAAAACCCAACCTATAAATCAATATTGACGTAAATCACTCACAAGGTGGCTTTACTTTGCAATTGAAAACATAATGGTATATATATAAATAGGCTTCACACGATATTGTCTATTTATTTATGGTGGTTTTATCTTGATCTAATGCAACATGTACAATTTCAGATGATTATGATGCAGTATTAAGTGATAAGCAGCAATTAAGTTATCTACTTCTGTGTCACGATGGAGATAAGCAGCCAACCTCCTTTATCAATACAAGTCGAAGTGTTTACAGCAGTATACCAGCAGGGGGCGCTGTTTGTTCCTCACCAGAAGTTGTTTTTAAGCCTAAATTAAATAATTATTCCACCTGTTCTTAAACTATCTAACCTACATTTCCACTTTTATATTGCATAAAATATTTATTTTTAAGCTGCCGACACAGGTTGAGGGTGCATAGAGACATCTTTTTTCAATAATTTCTCAATATCATGGGAAAATGAATCATAAGTTTAAGTTATGATTGGTAATAAACTGTTTCATTAAAAACAGATTGAACAAGTGTGTTATTTTCCCTTTTAGCATTAATAAGTGCTGATCAATATAATGTGCTTGTTTGATATTTTACAGCCATTTGATCAAGCCAGAAGCCAACCAGAAATGAGAATCCATCCCAACTAAAGATTTCCGAGCCATACAAGATTTCCCAACACAAAACAAAACACCATGATTTTATAACAATTCTCCTTTTTAAGTTATGTTCAGCTAGAAGAAAATAAAGTTCAATAACAATAAACAATTCCATAGTGAGATTGGACATAACACAACAGTTTACATACAACCGTTTATATTTTATAATAACATGATGCTAGGCCAAATGTCATATGTGATTATTGCACATATTCAAGCAACAACTTGTAAACCTTATTTGGTAATAAGAACATGGTTGAAATGTTAGGCTTGTTTCAGTATCTATCAGGGGGGGGAGGCTGGTTTCAAAAACAGATACTAGTGTCTACACAGTTGTTGTTTTTTTGTTTTTTTTAAACTTCTTTGTCTTACCGCCCATCATAATTCTTCTGCTGCTGTGTGGTGTCGTGTAGTTAAGAAAAAAAGATGCAAGTGGCTCAAGACAGTTCATCCAGGATTTGATCCCAAGTTTACCGTATCTCTTCAACATATCCACTGTGCACAACAGGAGCTCCGTTAAATACAGTTGAAGATCTGACCATTGTATAAAAAAAAAAAAAAAAAATCCTCTGCACATACAGGATGCCTGTACATGAGGTTATGTGAAAATAAGATACTGACTATAGAGTATTTTTGCTTGTTTTGCAATCTTTCCCTCAGGTGCTCCATATGTTTCAATGGGTCGTCTTCTTTGGGCCTTTGCCAAATTTAGCATCAAATCCGAGACCTGAAGTGAGAAAAGCAAAGATCTGTGATTAAACAGTCAGAGCTTAGCATCAGCCGCTAAACACAAATGATGTGACACGTAGGTCCTCACTATTATGACCCTTTAAAACACAAAACATCACGAGCACTTCAACATCTAATTGAAACATGCCAGTGTCAACTGTCCTTACTCGCTTATACTCTCAGTGCATTATTTACCAAGCAGTTTGCATAGGAAGTGTCGATATTCTAACTGAGCCTAATTGTTTTTTTTGTTTTTTTTAAACGCATCATCATGGGTAACAACTGAAGTCTTCAAATGTGTTTTTGCAAGCAGTTTACCATTAAAGGCATCCATTAAAAAAAACAAGCTGGCATCAGTTAGAAAAGGATGGGATCTTTGGAGCTGGGCTAAGAATGAAATCTCACCGAGAAACACCAAGATGGTGCCAACCCACTGCATGGTGCTCATAACGTTGCCAAAGAGAATAACCGAGCCGAGGATGGTGAAGAACTTCCGGGTGGTGGTGACGATGGAGCAGGTCAGAGGCCCGAAGTACACCACCGTCATGAAGATGAAGGTCTGCGCATGGATTTGAGGAAAAGAAACACACCAAGGGAAAAGGTTGCATCACATAAATGAAGTCATTTCCAAAGCTTTTACTCAAGGACACATTTCTTTCACCCTCATCATCGACGTGCACTTTCATCATCAAATCCCTTTCGCTCACCTGGCCTAAAGCACTGGTCAGTGCGAACAGAAGAATGTTGTAGAAGATGCTCGGGTGGCGTTCAGTGAAACTAAGGAAGTCCCAAATTTCCCCCGTCCACAACACAGCTGAAAGCAGAGAAGAAGAAGAACAAAGTATTGACGTCTAAGATCGAATACAGTGTCTCACATTTGTTCTTGGTCATCTTTGTGTAGAGTGCAACGTTCACCGTGTGGTCATATAGCACCACCATGTGGCGTCATGCTGTAACTTTGATTTCAACCGTTGTGTGGGGGCGTCATTAATTTGTGGGAGTGAAGGTACAAGAACACCTTCCTATCTTGGGAAATAACGGCACTTCAAAGCGATCAAAAGGCAGAATTATTGCAAGGGCAGCAGGAGTGTCTTAAACGGAGGACGTCTGAAGGTTTTTGGACACAGCTTGACTCTGGATTCTTTTTAAAACAAATACAGCTCCTTTTGTGACGCGCCCTTTTAAAGCAGGAAGCAGATGTGCAGCAGCGATGGAACTTTCTCGGAGATACGAGACGCTGCCAATTAGTTTGCTATAAGACAGATAACCGGCTCTCAGTTCTCATACATGGTTTTGATCTGATGATTGTATCTTTCAGCCCATTAGCGCCTCACTTTAGAAAACACCTCATTAGACCGCCTTCGTTTTAATGCACCTCAGTCTTTAGAGTATTGTGGAAACCTCCGAACAGGACCGAGGGCTTTGAGGTGCAGCATTCCTTATCTATAAAGAGAACACTGAACACTTTCGCCTCCACTGAATTAATGAGATTTTTGGACCTGAGAGAATTGTGCTCACCGTTCAGAAAGCCGATGCTGATCATGTTGTTTTTGCGTCATTTTTACTTTTTCTTATTGGATCGCCATGACCTCGAGCATCACAGCACATCACAGAGACAGCTATACAACTAAGCTGTAACCACCAATCACATCACAAAGATCTTAACCCTGTATTTAAGATGATTATTTCTGCTGGGTTGACAGACATCAGCCTATGTTGCATGCCCCCATGTCAGCAGCTGATGTGCATCTGTTGCATGTATTTAATGCAGGTTAGAATATATAACTGTTGATTCAGAAGTTGTTGTTTTGTTTTTGTTTAAATAGACAGGAGTCCCCTGTTGGACAGACTCTTATTTGTTTTCATGGTTAAATGTGAAGGAGACTCTCAGCAGTAATGGAGTCTTCCATCATCAGATCAACAACAGAAGACATGTTTCAGAGACTGGCAACACTTAAGATATGTGAAATCACATCGCTCATTCAAAATACAGACGCAAATAATCACCCAAATGGAATAAACATTGGAATCTTGAATCGGCTAAACTGTTATATTAAACAACCGTATCAGTACCGGCCCTGACGTGGGTGCTTCCTAAGATAGAGAAGAACAGTAAAGACCTTTGTCTTTGAACACGTCTACTGTAAGAAAAAAAAACCCAAAGACGTAATATTTACATAACTATGAATTGACCTGAGTGTGACTTTGTGTTCAATGAACACAAAGAAAAATCACAGAAGTAAAGAAACATCAAATTAAATCGAATAACTAAAA
Source organism: Symphodus melops (assembly GCF_947650265.1). NCBI lineage: Eukaryota > Metazoa > Chordata > Actinopteri > Labriformes > Labridae > Symphodus > Symphodus melops. The sequence continues at coordinate 6,717,021 of NC_136707.1, forward strand.
TGCAATTTATGAAAAAAAAAAAAAAAAAGGAAAAAAAAATCATAAAAACTGAATAAGTACACTCGAATAATTGATGCATTGTCATGTCTGTCTGTATCCATGCTTACACAATGAGTGACATTAATACGTTTAAGCTCAAGCAGCATGCAACAACATATCAGTCAATGTCAGATGCTGCATAGTGACAATTTTCCTTAAACCTGTTTGATACCTTAGAAGTTCATTCATTTACACTTCCCGCTTCATTCTGTGATATTTTGGCAGAACTGAACCACATCAAGGTGATTCTTCTCATTAGTTTCTCCTCTCTGACAGCAGGGAGCCAATCAGGGAACAGCCTTGGTGCGGGCACACGTTCGGTGAGATGGGAGTTTTGGCTCAGAGCTCAGCTGACTCACCTAGTCCCAGCACCAGAGTAGACCACAAGTTAATGTTGAGCATCATGTGGTTGGCGCTGGTCTGGAAGCGGGCCCTCATGTGGTCCTGGGCCACGCCAGTGAGGCCGTCCAATGTCAGAGAGACGAGCTGTTGACGCAGCAGCAACACGGCACACGAGACGATGAAAGAGAAGGCTTGGCATTAACGACACGTGGTAATACATGGAGCTGCAACGTGAAGATGGACGGGACACGTACGAACTCACCAACAGAACCTCTCCAAACCCAAACACATGGCCGTCTGCAACCGCCGAGCTCTTGTTTGGTTTGTAGAGAAACAGAGCGACGCCGCTCACAATGAGCAGCACACACAGGTACTTGGCCAGAGGATACTTCTTCCTCAGTATCGTCACGCCAAGGATCATCACTGCAACAGCACGACAAACAGCATGACAGATGGTTTGTAGCCATGGAGATCACAGAGACGTGTCTGACGTTCGCATTAATATCCTACAGTGTTAGGTCTACAACCCTGTGAGGGGGGGGGACACGGAGGGCCATAGAGTGTCTGAGTGTTTCAGGATGTGAACTCGAGATAACTAAGCAGTAAGTGTGGGGATATAACATCCATGTCCAAACACAACACTCTGCTGTATTCTGTGTAGATGCTAAAAATGTGCTTACTCAGTGTCCTTGAACAGAGAACCTCTCTTTACAGCACATCACACTATGACACCTGCAAGGTTATGGGTCTGTCAATATTGACACAGATTAGCAGGAAATGTACACAAAAAGGACGGCTGTGGAAAAACTACAAAACTCTGATGAGTCCACCAAAGAATCTTTGTGTCATCGTTTTGTTGCTCTTATTCTTTTAGTTTTTTCTTTGATTGTATTTCTGCCTCATTGATTGAATTGTAAAGACAACTCTCTGTTTGGTGATCATTATTAATATGCGTTATATAGAGATGATACAACTCCCACAAAGTAGTTATTTGTACATGTATACAACATGATCTGTATGATTAAACTCCACTGGGTCATGAGTTAGCTGTTTTGTTTAAAGATGTTATAGAATCCACTACATAGAGACGTGTATCTTTAGGCCTTGGCGTCACACTAGCTAGTTTTCTATAAGTCGTAGTTTAGGGAGGTAAATAGATTAGTCGTCACATTTACCTGGTATGGGTTTGCAGGATTTACCCAACACCTAAAAGGGTCAAAACATAGCTTTAGGATGAGATAGCACAAAGTTTTAGTAGTTAAAAAAAAAAAACATGACAAACTCATTGTGGTAAGTTTTCTAAACGGACAGATTCACCTGTGTGGGGTAGTTGACATACAGAAGGGCAGAGTTACTGGACACCATGGCTCCAAGATAAGAAAGGGAACACACTCCATAGAGCCAGCTCTTCGTCAAGTCTGGTTTGGAGCCCTCAAAGAACTGGATCACTGATGATGAAGAGGAATATTTGATTGAAATAAAAACACAACTTGGTAGCTTGTAGTGCAAATAATATGTCAGGTTGATACCATCAAACGAAAATAAATAAATACGAGAGTGAATTTCAAATTCATGACAATCCAAAGTGATTTCTTTCGACAACTTCCAAAATATATCCAGGACAAACTTACAGATTTTAGCAAACAGAGCGCTGACGACACACTGGATGAGGACTAACGTCCGGGCAAATCTGAACTTCTCCTTTTGGTCACCCTGACCGTAATCCCCTCTGGTGCTGCAAAAGACAAACACATATCTCTGTTAGGTGCAGAGATCACAACTGCTACAACGGGTGTGAAACTCAAGTATCCTACTTGGTAGAAACGTGGGTTTTTTTTTTTTTTTTAAAGTGGAGTGCTTTCACAGTTCTCCAAGCTATAAAAAGCCTCCTCAGACAGGAGAGGCCATAATGCATTAAATTACAACAGACTGGGCAGCGTGTTAGTGGTGACATTTTGTTCAGGGATCAAGAATGTCTAGCAGCTGTGTTGCTTGCTGTTGTCAATGGGCAATGTGTAATGAGGAACTTGTGTCTGCACTGAAATCAACAATAGTTTGTGAAAAACGTACAGAAGAGACATCACCAGTTGAAGTCACTTTGAAACGTGATATTAACGTTGACTTTCGTCGTGGCATAAGCAACACCACACCAACTGTGTCACGACTGAGTGTCTGATCTGCAATAAAGGCAGAGCTCCCATTACTTCATTCCCTTCGATTGACTTTCAATTGAAGAATGAAAGACGCATTATTACACTGCAGGCTGATTAATAAACAAACATCACATCCATTAATTCAATTAAATCAAATAAAAGATATATTTTAGAGGTTAATGACAAAAGCACTTGTCAACTACAAGCTTTGGGGATTTTGTGCCAACTCTGTGACTTTGTTCATTTGCACGCCAAACTCCATTCAAAAAACTGACAGTTTATCGTCAGACTGTATAACTTCAGCCTTTGTAGTGGGATCTAAATACACTTCGCAAACTAAGACAAAGTAAAGCTTGAGTCCTGCCACTGTCTATACGTTTATTGTGCAAACGTTTTAAGTGCGTCAAACCAAAATATGATAAATTAACATTCAGGCCGGCATAAAATTGGCACATTTGAGAGCGGAGTGAGAAAGCAATACACAACGAAAGGTGTGTTAACGTGAACAGGTCGAAGCGGTGACTCACATTGTCTCCTGTAATATCCCGTAGTAAAAATAACAGACGAAGACTCCGAGGAAGCAAACGGCGAACCGTATCCGCATGTTGTCCCACAGCGAGGCGGGCTTCCCTGCTCCCTTTCCAGCAGCCATGCTATCGTCCAGCAGCAGCCCGGGGATAGAAACCGACACCGCTGTGCTCCCTGCTGCGCCCCTCAAACCCACGTCCCGCTCCACTGTAGCCGATGTCACGAGCCCGGAAATGGTGCTCGCGCTCTCACGTTATTTGCGGTCTCTCAGTGGTAACTTAAGATGAAGGACTTGTCTTCTAAACGGCTCGAGCACAGGGAGTGTGTGTGTGTATCCCTCAAAGCTTGCTAATGGTACCTCAGATTGGTGAAGCTGCAGACAGCTTGTTATCAAGCTATTTAGTCATTGCGTCTCATTCATCTTTTTTTATCGCACCAGGAAAACTTGACATTCATATAAGTCCCATTTTCAGCTGGACTGCAGAAAGCACGCCGTCAAGCCAGTTTTTGTTTTTTTCCATTGAGAAATTATAGCATATATTTAGTTACAGAAAAGCATTGGCGTTTCAACAAAGGACCATATTGATGTCGCCGGTCGAGCCTGATGAATTTAATTAAATGTGTTAAATCTTTTAGACAAAAAAAAATAAAATTATATGTTCTGCGTCACAACGTCAATACAAAGCACAATACACTTCCAGAGAGTTAAACATTTACGTTTTATTTTTAAACTATTAGTGGCTGCACATTTCATGTGGCAATAGTGTAGGCACCTAACAACAAATAAAGAGGGCCTTCTTTAAAGAGCGTCGCAACCTGTTTGGTCGTCGTAGGATGTGGATTAAAATGATTGGTCCATGTAGGGCAAAAGAGAACCTTCTTTGACCAATCACAAAGCAGCTTTCTGTGAAATGGGAGGGGCTTACATTTAAAAACCTCAAATCCACGTGTCATAACCAGGCACAACAACAACAACTAACCTTAAATTAGAGTCAATGCTTATTACAGAGGGTATTGTGGTTGTGGTGGCCTGTATTTCGTAGCTTTTGTCCTCAGTCAACAGCCCTTGTTTCTGCTTTTATCCCCTTAAAATGTATGAGAAAAAGATCACAGTGAAAGAAACTGCATTTTATTCCATATGAACATTAACTTGAACATATCCATGCCAAAAACAATACTTAAACATCAGCCCTTTCTAGACAGAACCACATAGTATAAAAAGGCTCATGAAAGAAAATAAAAATACCTGTTTGGTAAGAGCAAACCCTGCCTTTGGTAAAGCTATGAAACCTGTTCCTGTGTATAAATCACCAAATGCAAATGCATCCAAAACTTCATCAGTGAATACAGAAGAGGTATCATCAGTATAGAAAGATTATTTCTATACTATACAAAAATATTTCTTCCATACATCGTGCGGTACTTACTTGTGTTAGAAAACTAGCCACCACAAACAAAAGACCAAAATATGCAACATGACAGTCGTATTTCATGAAATGAAAGGAAAAAAAATCCATCAAGTACTTTTGTCTTTTATCAATCAAGTCTCAAAGTATAAATCTTAAAGTGTATTCAATTATCTTTATCTGAACAATACTATTCAAAGATGTAAATCATTTGTAAATGCTAATAAGAAAGTAATACTTGTATGCTCCAAGTGCTTTGGTTTTTTTTAGAATTAATTCACTGACATACAAGTTAAACATCTCAATCTGACAGTTGTTTTTGTCAGAATTGCTGACACCAATAAGAAATATTAAAAAGAACAATTTCAGATATAATTCAACCTTCTTTTTTTTGTCATTTTCCAACTTTTCCAGAACTTAAGCCTTGTTTGTGTTATTCATAGCACAAATAGGTTTGTGTCAAGTATCTCCAAGCATCCTGCAGAGGACATTATTGATAAAGCTGCCAGATTTAATGCCAGAGTTCAAGTGTGATGTTGAAAATGTTTACAGTGGCAGTCTAATTTGATTGCAGTGATCACTGTAACTTACAGCAGCAGTGATAACCTAGATGAACACTGGTGTAATAAAACACATCCAGTTTCTGCCAGTCCTGATGGTGCAGTGCGGTTAAGTCCAGAGAGGCTGTGCTCACAATTCCACCTACTGCATGCCAAGGTGCCTGGTGGGAGACGCCTGACCTGGGCAGCCTGTGACTGGAGAGACTGACAGGCCCCGGAAGAGGAGGTCCATGGAGGGCAGTAGGGGCTTCAGCAGACTGACGGGGCAGAAAGCAGAGCCTCCATGGGGGGTGAAGTTGACTTTATTTGGGTCAGGACAGGATGGCTGGAGAAGAGGCTCATCCTGACAGGCAGATCTGAGGGTAAAGAGATGCAGAGCTGGTTGGCACTTACCTCAGAATACTTTGTTTTCAAGGGCAGAAAAAGCTTTGCTTACAATTTAAACATATTCACAAAATTAAAATAAGTCAGAAACAACATTTATTTTCATGCTACTTTCTTTGCTATATAAGTCATAGTCAATGCCAGATTATGGTATAGAATGTGCATGAAAAAAGTACATTTTATATTCATAACCATTCCTGGTTCTTGAGGGAGATTATTCCAGCCATAGTGAAAGAAATTGCTCACATAATTATACCGTGTAATAAAGTCGATGCAGGATGCTTTGGTCTAAACCGTGTTAACTTACATTGCCTCTTCACAAACTTGTATTCTCTCACAGCCCTCTGGTGGCTTGCGCTGGAAAGAGCGGGTTTTTGTGGCACGAGTAGAGGAGGAGGAGCAGGTCTGCATCAGAGGAGGGTCAAGTGCAAATAAGGGGAGCGACGAAGACGGAGAGAGATGCAGGTTTTCACATTCCACTAACTCTGCAAGGGGTGACAAAGTACACATGTATAACACTTTTAGACAAAGTTGACATCATGCAAAACTTCAGTATACAGTTGTTGATGTACTGCGTAGTGTCCAACCTGGTTTTCCAATGGTGCAGGGTGAGTGTGACGGACACAGCAGAGACGGGCTAAGTGGGCAGGGGGAGTTTGAAGGGGACAGTAGCGAAGGATCCAGAGGACAGGGGGAGTTTGACGGAGACAAAAGCAATGGATCTAGAGGACAGGGAGAGTGAGAAGGAGAGAGGAGGGAAGGATCCAGGGGACCTGGGGACGGCTCACTCTGAGAGCCACTGCTGCATCTCTGGGCGGGGTCTGGGGCCCTGTGGCCATCTGGGATATCTAATATCTGAAAGGTTCGAGAGAAAACAAGAAAAAAGGGTTAGTGTAACTGGAACAACTGAGAGCGTGGGAGAATATGTTTAAATCAATGTTTTTTCTTCTTATAAGGTCTGAAACTATGTTGAAATGAAAGTATATCATCCAATTTCTGTGCTCTAGACCTCACCTCAAGCTGATCGTTGGCTTTATCAGAGACAAACACTTCCTCCAGCTCCAAGTTCAAACCTTCAACGCTACGTCTCAGCCGTGAGGCGAGTCTGTTCAGAGGCATCAGGGGCAATGTCTGGAGCAACACAAGAAACATGAATGCCAATGCAGAAGAAGTGTGCCAGATAATGAATGCAACCTTTTTTCCATTTAATCCAAATTATGTAACGGTGTCGAGCTCAATTCTTCCGGGGTCTGAATTGTAGGAAAGTTAATAACCATTTGAAAAATTCTCACCTGAATATTCAAAAACAAGTAAGGAATGGTGATCAAAATAATGTACAAGGCGAGCTAATAGTAGTGGAGTAGTGCCTGATTTTAAAGCACCCAACGCTGATCATGGACTTCACATTCAAACGTTTTCTATTATTCAAATTTCTTTCTGATGTTTTCACCCATGTTTCATGTAAAACTTCAATAACTGACTTGAGATATTGCCCTTAGCACGGTGTTATATGCTGGTTTCAAATAGTCTTTCTGTGGCAGCGTGTCACTAACACACAAGCTTGGATGACAGCAGTTACTAAGAAAAGCACCTGTGTTTTTTTATATCTCTGTTGCTGAGCTCCTCCTCGTCCTGCCTGGGCTTTGGCATATGTGTTCGGCGTGGACATTTTGTTCAATTCATCCTTTTGTTATCTTTTTATGTTGTCGAAAATTTTAAAAAAATCAGAGAGAGCAAAGATCCACCTGAGAGACGCCTGCTGCGTGACCTGCTGGCAGCGGGTGGCGGTGGGGGAGCTCCTGTCCTGCAGGGGGAGGGGCATGGCGGGAGCGCTTCTGCAACTGGCTCCTCAGCTTTGCCACCTGAAAAAAAAAAAAAAAAAAAAGATTCTTGAGTCACTTTGATTCATCTACAAAAAAAAAAAAAAAAAAAAAAAAAAAGGTCACTTGCTTCCCCCTCAGGGGCTGCTGGCGTTTCACACCATGAGTGCTCGACGTGCAGAGTGTGTGGTGTGAGAACGAGAAACGGGACAATGGATTCCTAAACTGCTGAAGAAGTACTCGCCTCCCTCAGGTGCTCAGCGCTGCCCCACGATGCCGAGCGCTTGTGTCCAACAGCGCTCCTCCTTCCTCGTGTCTCCTCGGCCCAGGAACTTGGAGTCTACGCGGGGGAAAAATAAATGTTCACAATGTGTTAGCAAACACCTAGATGTAAGGTAGCAAATGGCCTGTTATTGCTTCTCCTTTTTTCTTTGGCGAAACCATTGAGTTTGTGTGGGACACGACAACTCAAAGTGCATAACAGAAGTGGAGCTCCACAGCTGTGTCAGACACCTGCCTCACAACAGCTGTACAGAGGCAGGCAACGAGAAAACCACAAAACAGCCCTGCTTCAACACGCTTAACAAAAACATCCAAACCACATCTTTGTAGACCCTCTAAATATAGTGCAAGCAAAAGCATTCAGAGCATTTGTTATCACCCATTAAGAAACCCCCCTTATTGACAAAGTCACAAACTGTGGAGGAAAACAGTACAGAAAAACAGCCACTTCTTCTTTTGTTAATCACAGCTCCAAAGCATCCAATTTTCCCTTCTATATATCGTACCGATTTCTTCACGTTGACTCTGGATCTTCTCCCAGGCTGCTTCTGGTCAACTGCTCCCGACTCCTGGCCGTTCATCATTGATTAAGACCCAGGCCGAGTTGACCAAGACTCGTAGCCCTTTGAGGCTTCAAGTCAGCTTCTTCACACACACTTTACCAACACTCTGGTCCCCTCACTTCTTGATCATGCCATTCAGAAGGTGGCTAACTTTACAAACAGTCATGTTAGCTCTCACTGCCTGACCCTATGTCATGGTCTCCTTTCCCCCTCAGAAATACAACCTGGTCTTTAGATGTCGGCCTCACAACTTAAAAAAATCCTGCTGGTGCCATAATCGCCTACTGGAAAGCAAAGACACCATCTCCTGCACCTTCACTGTTCACTCACATGCAGCCCATCGCTCGGCTAAATAAGTCAGAATGCCGTATGAGTCAGTCATACAGAGACACGGGTGTTGAGTTACAGTTGGTGACCCCCACAATCATCCAAAACATGAACATGGGTGTGGGGGGTCATGGGACTCGAAGCTATAAAAAGACGTACCGGTCTGGCAGAGCTGGTGTTTCCATTTTGATCGACTCATTAACGCGTATTTAATTCCTGTTTGCAACACGCCGTACATAATCAGAATAGTGCTTCGTCCCTTGATTATTTTGATTAGCGATTAATCTGTCAATTCTAGTTCTGTCTGAAGTCTCAATTGTTCAGACAGCTATCTAAAGTGAAACGATGCTTGCTTGTTCTGAACAGTTTAGACTTAAACAATATCTAATTATAACATGCAAAACAGAGAAAAGCAGTAAATTCTCACATTCAAAAGGCAGCTCGCTGGTGGTGAATTTTCCGGACTTTTACCTGCATATGTAGCTTACCCCTACTTCCTGTACCTACACTGACATTTTATGTGGGGTCTACAAGTAGTTCACCCTGAAAATTGTGGATTATTGGAGTTTTTGTGAATGTGTGGAAACAACATAAAAAATGGATGGTACATTTATTTCTGCTACAAACAAGACCAGTCACCTGACATGATGCAGCCTGCATGCTTTACATGTTATCAGTTCAGACTGTGGACATTTGTTTACAAGGGTGGAAATAATGTTATATATTAGGATTGTGTTTTCCAGTGATTTTTTTTTAAAGCCAACATGGACAAAAAAAGATTATTATCATTATTCAGTTTATACATTAAAACATAGCACATGGATAGGTTATGAAAAAGTGTAGTGTTCGTACTATGGCTCCTGTTATCAGAAGATACATGCTATATGCTTTGGATCTTCAAACTAATGGTAATTTTCAATCCCTTAATGAGATATGTTTTTTGTTTGGTTGTTGAGAAAAAATATAAAAATCTCTCATGCCACAAATCCACAACAGCAAATCTTTTGTCGGAATTAAAGAAAACTGAAGAAGTGCAAACTTACGTCTGATAAAGAATGAAAAAAAAAAGCATCACACAATCAGCACTACGATCTGAAGTAATGCAGAGGAACCCTTGCACAAGGAGCTGCAGGGTGGGGCGCATGTGTGTGGTTCAGGCGAGTGCTGGGGGGATGGGGTGTCTGTGTAATGAGGTCAGGAGGGGTCTGCTCGTCACAATGGGGGCAAAGGGGGTTCACTTTGGGGTTCTAAACCGTGTGTGAAGCGAGGGTGAGGGTGTAGAGCTGGGTTGATTTTAGTTTGGGCTTTGCGCATCAGTTAGGAGCAGATACAGTAGAGGGGGGGGGGGAGGAACGGCAACTTTATCCATTTGACTTCCTTCAACCCGCAGCGTCAAACTAGAACAACAAAACACCTGCAGAGCCAACGTCACACATCTCGTCTTTTATAGAAATTGTTAACATAGAAGAAAACCAGAGCAGAGAAGCATTTATCACCCAGTGTGCGTCTTTAATGCAACATGAAGCAACAGGTTTTATGGGAAAAGTGTTGGGTAGACTTCTATTACCCTGGACCTGTTGTGTGTTAATGCAGTAACTACACTGATAAATGTGACTTTCTCATGGTATATTAGTATTCACCTGTGTAGCTTTGTCGTTGACACAGCTAACAGCAGCGCTCTCTGCCTCTTTGGGCCACTGTCCCTGCAGATAGGGTCCAACGATGGTGTCCAAAGAAAGAGTGCGGCGGATGGTGGGCTTGGGTGGACGTGCTGATGTTCTGTCGGCTTTTGGGAAGAGAAAAAGAAACACGCGATAAGTCAGTGAGCGTATGAGGCTGTGCAAGTGTCCGGTGAAAACAATGTCTTCTGCAGATGTTTTGTGGAGTCTCGCCTTTGAGATCATGTTTAGCTTGTAGCAACATTGCATGTGACATTTAATGAGGACAAACATTATCTTAAAACCAGCGTTTTACTAAATTGCTCCAAGGCTTCCTCCCCACCAACAAGAATGTGGCGTGCAGAGTTGTGTGTAGTTTTGTGTGTGTTTATGTGTGTGTGTGTGTGTGTGTGTGTGTGTGTGTGCTTGTTGGCAGCTCTTTGTAATCTCTGGCAGGTGTGGACCATGCCTTTGACCCGGAGCTAAGCCATCACTAAGAATATAGCATATCTACCACACACACAAACACAATGCATGTTGTCATCAGCACAGTTTACAGGCCCAGGCAGGATGTATAAATAAACAGCACAGCATGCACATTTGACTTTGATGGATACAGTTAGATGACGTCAAGCTCGGGGTAAAACAAAGACGCTGTCACTGTGCTAGTATGAAACATGCAGCACAGATCCCACAGGTCAGAGTGCACGGGGCCACTCACAGTCCAAATAACATTATTATTAGCATAGTGTTGTGTTTCAGGGTTAGCCGTTGCAAGTGTTGACTTTGACTTTTCATCTCATAGCCTGCTGGAAACTTTTGGAACAATTTCGAATAACAAAATTAATTGAAATTGAGGAAGCTTGCTGCCTGCATAACCTTTTTGTTTCAAATTATTTGAGTGCCATTTCCGGCGTTAAAATCTAGTAGTTGTTCTACTTCTTAATATAAATAGTTAAATAAATGTAATTCATGAAATAACTAGTAGATAACTTTACAGACAGTAAAGTTATCAGGTTTTTTTTATTATGATGAATCAACTAATTACTTTCACCTACTTTCCTTTTTGATCCAACACAAATAAAAGTTTTGAAGTGTTTTATTTTCTGTAATCAAATCCATTAAATGTAGGTCATCACCATCAATAATTAGTATGTCTAAAGTAGTCTACTGATGATACCTTGAGTCTGATAAACTTTGAAGCTGTGGACCTCATGAAGGTAAACTCTGATTTAACCATTTCCTCCTCCTCCACCGTTTGTGTGTGTGTGTGTGTGTGTGTGTGTGTGTGTGTGTGTGTGTGTGTGTGTGTGTGTGTGTGTGTGTGTGTGTATTTACCGGTCCTGGCCTCCCTGCAGAGGAGAGAGGAGCCCCTCTGGAGCTGATATGGGACTGTGGCTCTGAGGGGCAGCAGGCTGGGGTTGCTGCACCCCCAAGGTGCTCCTACACTTCTGCCCGACATCCCCCAATCCTATCTCGGGTTAAGAAAACACACACACACACACACACACACACACACTCTCTCTCAGCTGGCTTTGCTTTCCGTCCTCTTCGCTGCAGACCTGCACGGCACTGGCACCCCTTCGGCCCACATTCAATCCATCCTCAAAGATGATCCACAACTCTGATCAGGCCACCAGCTCGAGTTTTGTTTTGTGAGAATGACCATGATTTCTGAGGCTTGAATAAGTAGTTTCTGGGTTGCAGAGAATCCAACTGCTCTTTTTAAAACCGCGTTTTATCCTTCATCCTGCAAAAACAACGCGCTTCTATGGCTTTTTTCTGTGAAGTGTCAACACAACAGTTGAGCCCCGTGTGTCACTGTCTAGTGTTGTAAACAGGCGTGTAGACGACGAGCGTGTCGGCTGCTGCAGAATACTACTGAACACTTATTGGTCTTCACATCACTCCGTCGCGTAAAGGGAAACTCCTCCCAACACGTAAAGTTCCCGATTCACTTTTCTCTCCTCCTCCTCCTCCTCGTTTCCTCAAACCCCTGGATCCATTCATAGCAGGGCTGTGTACGTGTGGTCTCCAAATTGAGGTTCAGGGACCTCTAAAGGTCACCAACGAATCTGTAAGGGTCTGTTCGCTACCTCACCTAGAATTTGTATTTAAACATTAAGAGAATGCTTATTACTTTATTCGCATTGGACTACAGACAGTCTAACATCGTAGGTTAATGAATATAGGGGTAATATTTTAATCATCTTACATTTAATAAACTATTAAACAGTTAATGTAATGTCGGCCCGAGTTTTATTAAAAGTGCTGATGATGTATTCTTTTTCACAACACAGGATCAAAAACTTTGGAACTTACTTTTCATTTAAGGCCTCCAGACGAATACTTAAACATGATTAAATTCTCAATTATTAAAAGTCAATTAAGTATAACATAAGAATAAAATAAATCAGTGAAAGTGAAGTGTTTGCCAATAAACTCTGTAAAGTTCATTGGGAATAAAGAATGATTTGGTTCAGATTTCAAAATGATTATTATTTCATCAGGAGGACTCATATTAATCTTTTCAATAAAATGTAAACAATGTCCTGATTAAATAAGAATAAAAGCAATCAGATAGAAATGATGTGTTGTATTCACTCTTTCTTAACTACACATATATAGTCTATATTTGTATAAAGAATATTTGTTTAATTAATGTGTACCTCTAACAATGTTTTTGACCTATTTTCTAGACCTTTGAAAAAATATTGGTTCAGAATCTGTACTTACAGCCTCAAAGTGCTCGAGAGCACCAGCAGAAGTTCAATCTATAATGTTGAAATATACATCTCTAGAAATATTATCCATTTTCCTGAAATGACGATTGAAAAAAAGATTTCCTATACCACCACCTCGTGGTTTGATAGTGTAACTTCCTGTGACTACAGTTGGGTAAATGTGTTTCATGTTGCGAAGAAACGTCCCAAGCAAGAGGGATAAGATGCAGGACAGAGTACATTGTTTTTCATATGACGACAGCCGAACAGGATGCCATCATCTGTTACCAGCTGACAAAATGTTTCGTGAACAAAGCAGTTCACAAAAACTTTGTGTTGCTTAGCAACACACGGAAATGTGGTGTTCTGCTGAGCAAAGCTACACTGAATTGGCAAACCTTTGAACACTCTTCAAAGCAGTGTCTCTTTTGTAGTAACAAGAATAGTAATCATGTAATGGTTTCAATGTATATATATATATATATATATATATATATATATATATTGTTGTTGTTTTTAAAGAAGCATTACAATAATGCATATGGACTTCCAGTGTGACTTTAATGTGTCTTTAATGAAAAAAAAGATAAATAACAGGTATTTGTGCTTCAAGAACCATTATACAGCGAATAAGAAATGTTAAAAAGTCATTACATTCACCTTGTGGTTGCAAATGTAGAATCATCTTAACAAAGCGCACCGTGAGGTGACTCTCTACGTCTGCGTGTCTGTGTCCCTTCATTTGTCACTTTGCAACTTTCTGCAGGGTTTCACTTCACCTCTTCATGTAACACAGTCTATGTGAATCTTGGCAAGAATTCCTGTAATGTTGGCACTTGAAAAAAAATCACACTTGAGGTACATCATGAAACCATGTGACCATGCTCATCATTGTGTATGAGTGGAAGATCTACAGACACACACACACACACACACACACACACACACACACAAAAACAGGGCAAACCAAGCAAAGCAGCTGTTTTCAGAATACAAATGTAAGGGCTACGTTATAAATGTACATGGATGATGTTTTTTCTGCTCTGCTTGATTGTGTTCTACCTTCTCGCGATTCAATAACACAATAACAAGTACTGCTGATTTGTGTCAAAATGTCTTGACATGAAATATGAGATGAAAACTATTGTTTTCAAAGTGGCTACCAGCTTCATCCCCAGCTCTGTCATGCCTTTTGATATCTTTTACATACACCAACATAAAAATAGTGAATCTCATGAATCATAAAACTAGATTCCTCACTCTTTACATAACAGATATATCTCTAATATTTGGAAAATATATTCACTTCAAAATAATAGATTTGTTTCTAAGCTAAAGTCTATTCCTCATACAAAGTGAACACAGACAGATATAGTAGTAGTCCTTGACACTTCAGCTATTTTTAATGAAACCTTGTACTGGGATGATACAGTGACTGCATGACAGAAGTTCATTATATGTGTGTGTGTTAACAGGTCACTCAAGTTTAACAATCACCCCGCCCTACTGGGCAGGAATAATCTCTTTATTGCACGAGTGAAGGGATGCTGGAGCATAAAATCACAGCAGCCTGTGACGATGCAACAGAGTCCAAAAAGTTAGACACAGGAGGCACTCTGAACCCTCGGACGTCCCACGCTCTACAGCAGTATCTGAACAGGACGGAGGAAGTTTTCAAGGAGGATTAAGGATGTAGCAAAGAGGACAACGTATGGCTATCCCATCCAAAGGATCAGGCTTTTTAGCCGGTGTTGGTGGTTGTTCTAGCTGCCGGGCAGGACGGGGTCAGAGACGTGCCTCTGGATCTCCTGCATCTCTGTCGAGGTCTCCAGGTGTTCGGGGAGGGAGGGGAAACGCTGACTGCCACACATCAGTCCAGGAAGATCTTGAGGAGGGGTGAGGTTCATGGACGGTAGAAGGGGAGGGTCGGTCTCTGGTGACATGGCCACGGCGTCGTTGGAGGCCACAGTGAGGTGGATCCCACTGGAGAGCGAGTCCTTGGATTTGACCTTGATGTCAGAGTCTGGACTCTGGAGAGGAAGCAGAGTTGAGCCTTACTCAGGCAGCATTTTTTTTTTTACGTGCTGGACTTTCAACTAATTTAGTGCTTAAAGAAATAGTTCAATACTTTGGAAACACTGCCACTAAGCTTGACTGAACATAAAGACTAGAAACAGCTCGCAGGGGTTAAAAGAAAAACTCACCAGTTGACACGTTACATGTCATGTTTTAAGTGAAATAGTGCAGTACAAACACAACACCTGTAGAAGAGAGGCAGTGCTGTCAATCTGTGCCGAGTGGATTGGGGGAACAGTGTGGATTGTGGGTGCCCCTGTGCCGTACAGCGTTGTGGGGTGAGGCAGGTGAGGGCTTGGGGACACGGCGCTGTAGGCTGGCGGCACTGGGGCCATCTGCCTCTGGAGGAGCTGCAGGATCACGTTTATGTCTGCTGTCATCCGCGTCTCCAATCTGGGAAGAGGAGAAAAAGACGGCCAATGTGAATTCAGGAACGTCAGTGACATAGATCTCTTTCTGACATGTTTCGTCGTCCTGCCGTCTGCTATTTCAGAAGTGTCCACTAGGTGTCTCTTTTGCACTCAACTGGAGTCTCTCGCTCTCATTCCAGAGAGAGCAAAAAGGCAGCGATAAAGAAGCACGTGCTTGCCTACCTTTACAGAGGATTGTCCTCCTCACGTTCTCATCTGCATTTGCATTTCCTCCCCTCCCTCTTTTGTGTCATATACATGCAGGAGGCATTAACAACATGCACACAAGCGGATGGGAATTGATATGCAAACACAGCAGTGGAGGGAGGAGCTTTTACAAGCATGACTCAGAGGCAAACAGTGGCTGCAGAATGACAACAAATCACATGATGTGGACACTGACAGTCGTCAGGGGGTATAGCTCAGTGGTAGAGCATTTGACTGCAGATCAAGAGGCCCCCGGTTCAAATCCGGGTGCCCCCTACCTGTCTTTTTTTCTCACTCACAGAAACCACTGACTCACCTGTTTAGCTGGGACTGCAGCAGCTCCAGCCTGGACTCCAGCTCACTAGGCCGATCCTCGGTGCAGGGTGAAGGGTGGAGACCGGCTCTGACCGAGGAGGCTCGTTTCTGGCTCTGGGAGAACTGACTGGCCCTGTGGTCTGGCCAGTAGCCATAAAGGCCTGACATGCGGATTGGTGCTGCTGCTGCGAAGAAATATAATCCCTCTTTAATTTCTTACACAGCTTGTTGTCTGCTATTGAAAATATAATTGAATATGTGTGCAGAGTGTGTACCTAACAGGATTATTCTAGGTAAGGACTATCAGTCAAGTATAGCACGACAACTGTATTCAGTCTAACAGTCTCCAAATGTATAAACATTTTAAAGGCTATTCTTATTGTGAAGTTTTAATGTTGACATGAAAACAGACTTGATGAAACATTTGCTCTCACACACAATCAGCTGTGTTTTGAACTGTGGAACAGCTTGTTTTCCTGCTGATGTTTGTAGTATTTGTTGCTTTTGCTTCCAATCCCAGCCAAACTGTTTATTTTGGTTCAATTTTTAGATGACATAAGATTCATTTTTAGTTGTTTAAAGTGTTTTTTTTAAAATTCATGTTTGTGTTTACAATGTACACTTACATTTTTAACTTCTCTTAATACAAAATCAGGCTGTTTCAATCTTTAGTCGATTAATTTGTATTGTGCCAATTCACAAGTGTCACCTTGATTCATTTTACAGGTTAAAAAACACTCTTTGTTATCTAATTTTACAAAAGGAGAAGTTAAAGGTTTAACTCGCTGCTATATTACAAAGACCTAAAGTTAATCCATTATGAGCACTTGGCAACATTAAGTAACGTTGCAGAGGCAAGAAAAAAACAAACGTCCTTTAAAGAGGCTGAAATCTCTGGCAAAACCAGACTCATGACGAACAGACGTCTGATGAAGCTGCGTCAGGCTTGAAAAGCCTTGGAGTCTTTGAAGACTTGATGAGGTAAAGTAAAGAAAGTGTGTGTGCATGTTTGAGGGATTCTTCGTCAGTTCACGGCATCATCAAACATAACTTGAATGTATTAAAAATGAGGACCCAAGATTCAGAAAAAAAAATCAAGAGTATGTTAAATATTTTCTTTTTTGTTTCTTTTTTTCTCCCTTGGAGAAAGAGTTTTGGAAATACTTCATGTAAGCTGAACTTATTTGGTGATGAGAATCTCAAGAACAAGCACTGAAGATGGACCTGAAGTATTGTGTGGCACCTCAGAGCTGACGGGGGAGGGAATGTTTACCTGTGTACGGTGGCCCTCCGAGGTCTACAGACGGCCCCATTCCAGCTGAGGGTCCGCTGTGAGGTAGGAGGTTGACCACTGCAGGGGGGTAGTCTCTGGTGTCACTGCTGGGGGGGTACAGCTCCACCTTACTTTGCCCCATGGACTTCATCTCGTCATCGCTGGACTGTGAGCAGATGCTGGGGCTGCTGCAGAGGTCATCCCAGTGAGATCCGCTCGTCACACCATGATGGTGGTTTCCCATCAAACAGGACTGATCCGGGTAAGAGTCGTCACGATCCATACCGTCTGTGTAGACAATAGATGAGACAACATGGAGAGTACACAAAAACAGAAACATAAGGAATACAGGAAAACATTTTTTTTTTTAAAACGCCTCGTCCTTCACTCACCTGGTCGATTTCGCCGCCTCAGGGAACTTCTCCGATGCCTTGCCCGGCGGTAGCCACATTCAGAGTCCTTGCCCGGAGATGTCTGGTTTATTCTATCTGCCTGATACACATCAGCTTCAGTGATTCGGAAATACACAGCAGACCTCATACTACAAGAGCATTCAAGAAAATGCTAATGGCCATCGACAATTTTTTAGGATGATGTGACGTGTACATTTTTTTTTTCCTTTCTGTGCTGGCACTCACATCTCTCAGATTGAAGGTGATCTCTAAGTTGTTCCAGAACATGTCAGAGAAGTCGGGATACATGTCCAGGACTTCAAGCAGGTCCTCCCTCAGGATCTTGTGGAGGTCGCAGTAGGTCAAAGCCCTGACGTCAGAGCTGGATTTGCCCGGCCTCCCGTACAGACTGATGGGTTCACCGAAGATGTCGTTCTTTCCTAAAAGACAAGGCAAAAACAAAGTTTGTGGAACGACAATAATAGTTGTTGTTTGACCTACTGATTAACCATGGCAAGTTTTAGTAGAAAAAAAAGTGGTATGTCTGATCAACACGAAAAGTTAAGTAAAGTTTTTGGATGACAGGGATCTGAGGAGCATTTCTTGTCGACACAAATTGGTTCCCTAAAACCGAACTGGAAAAGAAACGACCTATGCATGCAGCCTGGATCTGAGTGCTGGGCCAATTGATGATCAATGCCGCAGTGGAATGAAAGTGGAGCTGTGCCCAAACACCTCTGGCGACACAAAACAAAGTAAGTGTGTCTGTGTGGTGCCGTTTGAAATTGGGGCTTCGTGGCACAAAAGGTTGGAAGAACAGAAGTGGATCTGCAGCTCACCTAGTATCGCCACCACCACGTCGTCCCGGAGGATTTCTATGGAGCCTCTGGATATGAAGTAGAGGGCGGTGAGAATGTCCCCACTGTGAACCAGAGTGTCACCAGGAGGCGCGTGGGTGGTCCTAAACCGCATGGCCAGAGCCCGCAAGCAGCCTTTGTTGGCACCTCGAAAGGCTTTGCAGTTCTGGAGGAGGCTGCGGTTCAGATGGAGGCAGATGTCCGCCTGCAGACACTCAGGGAAGCCTTTTAAAACCTGCAGGGACACAGTGAGCACCGGGTGAATCTGCGCCCCCTTTCTGTCCTCTGTCCCCATAAACACGTCATCTAAAAATGGATTGGAATCTAAAAGGGTTTCGTAGAAAAGAGAGTGAGAGCCGGGGAAGGAGAGCAATGTGTCAGATTGATTCAGGCTGGTCACAAAGGACAGTGGCTCCAAGTGATGATCTATTCTCACATTGAATTGGCAGCGGCTAGCACGGCCCTCTGATGCTGCCGGCAGCCCAACCACACGTAGCAGTGTGACGCACATCAGCTCTACAATTGCTCTGTCTCTGTGTTTTGAATTGTCAAAGGAGCACACAGGTCTGAAATGGGGTCCTTTAAATCTGCAGCGAGACCCTCTACCACTGAGCTACACAACCTCCTATTCAGCAAAACATTGAAAACAAAGACAGGAAAAAGGTGACTTTGATAAACCGTCACCTAAAAATATGGAGAAAAAAAAATGTTATTCACAGAGGAAATTCACCTGCGAAGCAACATACGAAAGATGTATTTGTGTTTACTTGAGAAGACAGGTGTATAAAGGTTCATTGTTAAATAACTGGGTCAGTGCAGCAGCAGAAACAAGGTGGACAAACCCTATAGGCCAAACACAGCTAACATGACAACACTGGTATCTTTTCACCAGGTTGACAACGTGAGGGAAGTAAGTGCACTGACATAAGGCGGCATCTATTGCCTCCTATGATGAACCTCCACTCTGGAAGACAATTAGGGCCGCCGATGTTTGCAAATCAAAATTCTGACTTTAAACTTGGAATAAAAACAAAAACTAATTTTGACTTCAGACTTCTGAGAAAAAGGTCAGAATTCATTATTATTTATGAATTATGAGACTGAAGTCAGAATTCAGAATTTCTGTTAAAATACCGAAACAAAACAAGTCAGAGTGCTGACTTTAATCTCAGATTTGTAAAATAAAATATAATATAATAATGCATGTTCTTCCAATGAGATATTTTCCGGATTGCACAGATATTGCATGTTGTCTTACAGTATCTCTGGTGATGATGAATGCTTAAATAATTAGATATTTGCCCTTCCAAGTTTGGGATTTTGCAGACAAGAAGGTCAAATGTGGTATTTAAAGAAAGAAGGAGCCCAGAATTAAACAGAGGACCTCTTGATCTGCAGTCCAATGCTCTACCACTGAGCTATACCCCCCACGGATGATTGGAATCATAAACAGTGATTTGGGAAAAAGTTATTTTGGTACAAAGTTATACAGCTCCACATTTCTGAACAGTTGAACAAACCGCTTATCTATCAATTGGCTGGATGAACTTACAGCGTTCATGTCGATGCCGTTGGTGTAGGACCAGGCGTGTTGGAAGTACTCCTCCAGCCTCTGTCTCAGGCCTCCGGGGATCTGATGGAAACGGATGAACTCTTTGACCCGCAGCATCTGCGTGTGGTACCGAGCCGTGCCCGAGTACAGTCTCTGAATGATGGCCGACACGTTTCCAAAGATGCTGGCGTACATCAGAGCTGGAGACGACAGTAGACGAACAAAAAAACGTTATTTTGATGATACTAATTATTTAATGTGTGGATAAAGTTTATTGTCTGTGATAAAGGTCTTTAAGCAATATGCAGGTAAACTAATCCTAACCCGTTTACGCAACAGAATCAAGAAAAAAACAACTCCTGAAACACAATATTAAAAATATAAATCAGGTATAAGGATGAGGAGAATGTGTGCTGCAGTATTAAGAGCAGCATGCTGTTTAAAAAAACAGCCAAATGTGAATAAATACATGACAACTCAGTCTGAGGAATCATGAAGAGTTGTTATATCTGTGTACTTTAGTGCACAGCTGAAGTATTCAACCATCATTTTAGTTTTGGCAACAAAAAAAAAAACGAGTCCAGTTGAAAACTCAGGACATAAAATACGGTGTTCTTTAGAGTCTCTTTCTGTTTAGCACATGAGGGCAAGGTAACCGTTTTTCTCTTCTTAATGAACGATTCTACGGCGAGGTCACTTCTCCAGATCTTTTTACAACAACAGTTTATTTTCAGGCGGTTGAATTTTGGCTCCACGGGTGAAAGAACAGCTTCCCAAAATCAGATTGTGCTCGACTCGTTGGTGCCAAGAAGTGTTTGAAAACTCATTTTAAAGTGACAAAAGCGTCTTTACTATATTCACTTGTAACTACAGTGGCTGAAAAACTGGAGGTATTTTATTTGTTCTAGTGAGTCCACTTCAAAGGGTTCTTATTTCAGACTCACACTCTCTCTACTCACAGCCGATAAGCATGACACAGATGGAGAAGATCTTTTCCGGGTTGGTGTTAGGCGAGACGTTTCCGAAGCCCACGCTGGTCAGACTGCTGAAGGTGAAGTACAGCGCTGTGACATACTTGTCCTTGATAGAAGGGCCCGAGGCGGTGTCACTGTCATTGTACTGTTTTCCGATCTGCTCGGCGAGGTTGTCCAGCCAGCCGATCTTCATTCCTCCGATGCGGGCCGAGCCGGTTCGCTCCACGTTGCCGATTGCGTACCAAATACAAGCCAGCCAATGAGCGATGAGGGCAAAGGTGCACATGAGGAGAAACAGAACGGCGGCTCCATATTCTGAGTATCGGTCTAACTTCCTGGCCACTCGGACGAGCCTCAGGAGTCTGGCAGTTTTCAGAAGTCCTATGAGGGTGGTTGTCTGAGGCTGGTGGAGAGAGAAGGTGGATTATTAATCCCTGAGAATTATTTTTACATAGCAGAAGCAAAGTATATCGAGACCTAAATGTAGACTTAAACATGGGAGGTATTAAAACAGAAAATATACACAGCATGATGCCTTCGGGTCTATCGAAGCCACAACAATCACAACGAACGGCTTCAAAAACACATAATAAACTCTCTAACACTCAGGCTGGGAAACACTTAGAATCAACTGATTCCTGAGAGTTAGACCTGTCAGTGAACTTTGTAATGGATTCACTGGGACTTTGACTTCTGATAAAACATCAATTTTGCTCAACTGTATGGAACAAAGTTGGACTTTGCACGACTTTCCACTCTGCGTGGTACCGTTCAGTCGTCCTAAAGTCTGTGTCCGATTATATGCTATGTAACTAAGCTGATCCATAACAGTGAACACCTTGTCATGTTTTTTTGTAATTTACCAGTTCAATCAGATTCAAACTGAGGGCGGTTCTTTTTTGGTAACTTTCAACAGATATGTGGGGCAGGAATTCTTAAACACAAATAAAACGTATTATAAGCAGATAACGGTTTTTTTTGTCGATTTGAGAAAATTAAACTGAGATTAAAAACTCTTCTTTCTCACCTCTTCAGACCCTGAGCGAAAAATGAGCAGGTCGAAGGGAATGGCGGCCACGATGTCGATGAGGAACCAGCCCTTGAAGTAGTGCTGTGCGATGTGTCCCGGGTGGCTGACCACCTCGTCGTTGCGGTTGACGTAGGTGGTCCTGAAGTTGATGAGGATGTCCACGATGAACATCACGTCAACCACCAGGTCCACCACGTTGAGCGGGTTGCAGGTGTAGCCGCAGGGCTCCTCCACCTCATTGAGGAGGAAGGCGGCCGAGTACGGCGTGAAGATGGCCGTGTAGATAACCAGCAGCAGGATGACCCAGTCCCACACCGCTTTGAAGGGGCTGTAATGAAGGATGGTCCATTTGTGGATGCGTGGAGCCTGAAGCTTGTACTCTGGCAGCACGTCGGCACCCAGAGACAAAACCTGAGGGACACAGGGAACGGATGGTTAGACTGATAATGACGGTTGTAAGATATTACCCTCAGCTACCAGTACGATGGAGTACATTATTCAGAAAGGAAGAAAATCTGATTCATCTGTGAGGAGACAGGAACATGTGGAGGAGCTCTTTGCCTTCACTCCGGCAAATACTTGGGACGCAGAGAAGAAGAAGAAGAAGAAGAAGAGTGCAATAAATCAGCAGACAGATGTAACAAAAAGTTGGACGTTTTATATTTATTAAACATCTACAACTATCTAACTTTTAATTATCATTCACTACCATTCATCCACTAATTAAAGCTTTCATGACCAGGTTGAATTTTTTAAGGAGTTTAAATTTTTCAGCAGGTTTCGTTCTTCAGATGAGGTTTAATATTCATGAACTGCACCATCATTCTAACTCGACTTCAGGGAATGGCGTCGGCTCATGTGTGTCGTTTCTATTGTGTATAAAAAAAACACCAAGCGAGACAGAGCACTTTTCATTTCTTTGTTCATCTAATAACAGATTTGGCTTTCGTTGTCCTCGCAGCTCTATCAGTCAAAGTGTTTAAGCCAGTGGTTCTCGCAATGAGGACCAGCAGATACAATATTTGGCTCTCTAAGTACCACCATTTTGGCCAACATTGAAATACAGGAGCGTAGGACTATTTGAGTGCATTCAGTTTACTCAGGAGGACGTTTTATTCCTCATATCATTGATGAGTGGGTTCCTCCTTTGTGCCCCTCCAAACAGAATCCAAACTGGATGTGACTCAAGTCACATGTCGGTAACTTTAGTTTCCCGTGTGCTGCTCGATGTATCGCCTTACTTTCTAACATTTACCCTTTCTAAGCACATGCAAAAAAAATAAAATAAATGCAACTGTTATATTTGCTTCCTCGGCTTTTTCATCGCAGCTTTGCTTCGTTCAGTTAGTTTCTAAATACGCTGCATTCGTAAAGGAGCAACAAGATCAGGAACATCTCAACTATTTAGCAGGACAAAGAGTTTCCACACCTTCCTGATGGATTTCCCTGATTGCATTAACATGCAGACCAACAATAAAAAACAGTAAGATAAATAAGACCGTGTCAGCTAAACAAGTTTAAGAATCCCACTGACCGGTATAGCAGTGAGAGCCTCTTTGTCCAGTGTTTCATCCTGGTCATGACCACAGCAGTAGAGGTAGAGTTTCTGCAGCCCTACCTGCCTGCTGTGTAGCGGCCATCTTCTCTCCTGCATCATCCTCTTGCATGTAAATATACCGACTATGATTTCAAAAAAACTCAGCCGCTAACAGTCTCCACGTAGCTTCATCTGCCCTTAACCCAGACTACTCACTAAGTCTCCCTTTTATCTGCGCCATGTGACCACTCCTATCAGAGCTTTGTCAATCGTGAACCAGAATTAAGTACTGACATTGATTGGCTGCCATGCAGAGGAGTGTTTTTAATTCATTGTGAACTGCAAGGTCAGGACACTGTTGCTGATGTAATTAGACTACTGCTGTGAAAATTCACTCCTATAACAAATTGTATTTTTCCGAAGCCCAACTGTTGATATCCACAGCTCCACTGCACAATGAAACGGCATGCATTGTTTTCCCTTTCTTTGTACCTTCACAAACCGCCCACCAGTATTTGCATTTTTTCCATTTGCATAATTATGGTCATAGGCACAATGACAATAGAGGCTGGATTTGTATGATGAGAAGCTGCAGGTCTTCAACAACAACAACAACAACAACAACAACAACAACAGGAACCACGAGTAAAGTCCGGCATTGTAAAATCTTTTTGGACTCAAGTTTCTTTAAAGGCAACATCCAGCTTCAATATGTTCAGTCTCCTCAACTTTTCAGGGACAGAGAATTGAAATGGCCAGAAATACAGAAGTTGAAGAAAATTGTAGTATTTCAGAAAAGATACCATGGTTGAAGGTACTTGACCATGTTTGCTAAACAAAACAGCAGACGTTTATATTAAACAGTGGATTTAGCTTCAGTTTTTGCTCTATATATGCGTAATGCATGTCCAGACAGAGTGCAGGACAGTATGTGAGGGTTTACACAGGATCCAAACGACAACTTAAAGAGCTCCTTTGTGTGTCAGTGACGGACCACATGAGCTGCACAGATGTAAAAAGACAACACTGTAATTAGAAAGTAAACACACGAGCGAAAGCTCACTCATCCAAGAAATGCTAAGGTATCGACGTTGTCCGCTCTGTTTCATAATGATCTCCAGAGAACTGTCAGCACCAGTTTGCACGCAACGGGTCCCCCTTCACTATCCTGCAGAGCGAACACAGACGGCGTTTAAAGCTCACACGTTAGTGTTTGTGCATATGTTTTCCTGTCACTTACTTTGTCTTGTTAGACTTTCTGATTTATTCGTGTAATCTTGCCGTGCTGTATGAATTGATCGATTGATTTTATTTGTCAAGCACTTTGTAACTGAGTGTTTTCTAAGGGCTATATAAATAAAGTCTTGCAATAGCCAGTGTAGACTTCTAACAGGGGAATAATATGACAACATATTTACTATTCAAAAAAAGAACATTGATGAGTTTCATTGTCTTTCATGCTCAATTTGATATAAAGCAACAATGCAAAGGGCCCCATCACGTAATACTTTGTGTCCTCCCTTGAAAATGTAAGTTAATCATGTCTTATTTAATCTCAACATAAACACACAACATACTGTGTTACTTTAAAAACTGTATAAACCTGAAACAGGAGTAAGTGATATGCTGACGGTTATGAAGGTGAAATACGATGAAGATTCTGTGCACAAACGAGGGACTTTATAGCACATTATAGCACAGTGACATGGCATCAGCATAATCTGGATAAAGCTGATGTTGCTCACCTGTGGAGGGAGAAGAGATGGGTAAAGGTGGGAGGAAGGAGGAGGAAAGGTAGTTTGGGGAGGACACCAGGGCGCTCGAGAGAGTCAGTAAGGCTACTTGAGGTACTCACAGGCTGAAGTTTAAGCTTTAAGCTCATGCTGAATCACACGACACAAGGGCAAATACAGGAAGAAAAGCAGGCGAGCTCGGTCCATCACTTTGTACCTCCCCTCTCTCCTGCTGCCTGGCTCATCCTCCCTGTGTGTCGCCCAGCCCCCACCACATCCTCGATCAAAACACACAGAAAGCAAAACCCCACTGGCTCTATGAACGACCTAACTTAAACACGTCAAACTGTCTCATGTTGTGTCAAGCACAGGACCTGCTCTGCCTTAGGAGGTTTTGATGTAGCACTCTGCGTCACGTTCTGCAACATGTCGGCACTCTGACTTATGGACCTTTACAACATGGAAATATCTGTTTTTGCATGTAAAGAAAGTGCAGGGACAATGACACATATATTTTGCGATTTCAATTTTTGTATCACTTTCAAAAAAAAAAAAGAAAAATCAACGTTTAAACAGTCTTATGAAAAGTCATGTTGTAGTTTTACAGAGTTCATTTGTTGATCTTAGTCATACTCATTCAGGTATTGTATTTTTCTCTCAAGAATTGCTTTAATAAATTTCTACTTTTCAAAAGTGTCATGTGGCTGAGTAACATTTGTATTAAAAGAACTACTATTCTAATGTGTCAGCGTGTATTTGAGGACATGTATTCATCCCCTTTAATTTAGCTTTTGATCAATATATAATGGATGTCAAATGCAAAGTTAGGACTTCTCTTTCAATGATGAGTTTTAATAAATAAGTATGTCACTATAAACATGTTAAACACACACACTTCAGCTCTGCAGACATACATGCCCATGAGTAAAGGCTGCATCAAACAGGATATTCCAGTAGATTCATACTGAGTCCAGATTCTTCCAAAGTCTCGTGTTGTATCCTCGTTCACAGCCAGGGGGCGCCAAATAGACACACTTCTTTCCCCGACACAAACAGAGTCTGAGCGTACTGGGGCTTTTCTGCAGTTACCAGTCTTTTGCAATCAATCACACTGTGTGCCTCATGTTACACAGACTAATCAATGTGAGCAAAGATCAATGTCAACCTTCATTTCCCTTTCTGTAAGGTGCCAATCGAAATCCAATTACAAAGGCTGGATAACCAACCATTTTATTGTATAACCACAGATAACTGACAGCAAAATAAACATATAGATAATGTTACAGGTATAAAAAAAGGAGAATTCTTTAAAGGAATTAACACATTAAGTGTGTTCACACGTAGCAGTAGCAGCAGTGATTGACCTGCAGGGTTTGACATTAGTCTTTGACCTCATGACTGTGATACCACTCCGATCAACTAATGTTGTTTACCACAACAAAATAAAGGGCAAGAAGAAGAGGAAGCCGCTGGTATGATTTGGCATGTTTGAGTTGGACGTTCGTCCGATGCATAGAGAGCATGCACACACTGCCCTCCACGTCCATTAGCACCAGAGGCCAAGGTCACATGTAGCAACAAGCCGCTCAATAAGCTCGCGGTTGTTGTGCTTTTTCACTCACTTTCATAACTGCGACTCACCAGACCGCCTTTTTTTGCTCTCAACGACAACTTCACACTCTGCGGTCCCCACACGGCGCGTACCCACAAAATCTGCATTGAAGTCCCAACCAATTTCCACAAACCAATCCAAAACACATCACAATAAAAACAGATGGAAGGCAATCCTCTAAGAAGCTATGTAGCGTTTAGTACATCCACAGAATTTTATTTTTTTTCCCATGTTATTTTTGGCCTTTTTTGGTCTTTATTGGATTGGACAACTGAAGAGAGACGGGGGAAGTCGGGAGGAGAGAGCGTGAGGATGATAAGCAGCAAAGGGCCCAAGGTCAGATTCAAACCCGGACCCGTATTTATTAAACATAATAGTCCGCGTGCGCGTCATGTACAAGAAAATATCACAAAACAAAAGAGACTTGAAATGTGTTCACATAGCTCACTGATAAGAAACGTTTGGCATACATTGAAAAACCTCATCAATGTTTCCATTAAAAGGATTTTCGCGACACAATTCTCCACCACACTGATTGGAGAGACTGTATTGTGTGTCATCAGGAGACAGGCCGAAGATCGATAAATATTAGAAATGCCGCCTGTATCCAATCATACATTAGCAGAGTTTAGATTACAAGTGTTCTGGCCGGGCTGAGGAGGCCTTCTGTTCATCCTGTCACATTTCTCCCAAGGCCGCGGATGCCATGTCGCTTTCTGTTTTGTGCAGAAAGTCACAGTCTGCTGTGTACACCACTCTAACGCCTGGCGTGAGATCTCACTGTTGCCAAGGCAGCAGCATCCGATCACCAAACTTTAACATTTGCAAACAAAATCAAAAAGCATGAAAATGTAATACAGAATAAGAAAAACATGCAGATAACTTTTTTGAAATCTGGGCAAATAAAATGATATGACTGGGAATAAGCGCATAGTCATAACCTAGACATTGACAGGTCAAATGTACCAACACAAGAGGGTAAAAAGGGATCCTTCAAAACAGCAGGTTTATTGAGATGAAGCTCTAGTGTAAGTTGAGTCAGGAAGCCTATGGCCTTCACGATGGGGTCTATCTCTCATTCATTCCTCTCTTTGAACGCTCACTCACATTTCCAGTGTCATATTCTGGGGCTGTCATTGTCATTGGTTCCTCCCTTATTGTCAGCCTATCATCGTTCTGCATCCCTTTTGAAAAAAGACTTTTTTTTTTCTCTGCCTTTCATGCCGATGTTTCACTTGTCACTCCAGACTATTGTATCCCTGAGACTAAGTGTGTCTCCCTATAGTCAAAGATGCAGACTTACATGCGGATTCTGAGATCATCAGAACATCTCATAAAGCTCTCAGCATTTTTAAAAAAAAAAAATTACGAGCTGTGTTTCTTATTGGACAATCCGACAGCCAATCAGATAGACTGGGAGAAAAACAAATTGGAAAGAGAGTTTACTGCCCTCTGTGGAAGCCCCTGTGGTAAACTAGGTTAATGTGCTGCACTCAGGGAGTCCCACGGTGTCATCATAGTAGCGCCTCTGTCCTGCACAAAACACGCAAATACATAACGGGTGGCAAGTACCAAAAATTCTAAATTGGCAATCTCCTTTAATTCAGAGTTCAACTATGTAGAATTCAGCTCAACTCAACCCGACTCACAATTCTGCAATTAGTTACTCCAGTTACTTTCAAACAGAAGCCAGTATTTTTCCATGGTGCGACAGATTACTGTGAACGTTGGGACACGCTGGGGTGATAACAGGTGGCTGAGGAGTGTGCTCCACTGTTGGTGCTGTACATGTCACACCTCAGGTGAGATCAGTCTTTCACACTTCCAACCCTGTGACTGCAGATGTCTTTTAACATCTTCAGTGAGCCAGAAGCACAGACCATTTATAGACATCAATGAACTATATTTGTGCAGTGTGAAAGTGCAGACAGAACGAGGACAACAAACAAACAAACAAACAAACAAAACAAAAAAAGTAAACAAACATAAATCTGGCTGATCTACCGAGTTCACCGGATAGCTCTCTAGAAAAATTCTTGGTGTAAGGTAACCTGCAATAACAACCACCCAGGCCAAAATTCTTACTATACTTCTCATGTTGTTTTTTTTTTTTTCATCTGACTTTGATCTTATCAGATTTCCTATGAGTGCGGTAGAAAGCATTCATATTGACAAGATGGAAAAGGATTTGTCTTACCTGCGTGACCTGAGTGACCTTCTCGGTGACGTTCTGGGTTCGGTCTTTAATCTTGCTTGGCGCGATGATTTCAATCTCGGTGGGCGAGGGAGGTCTCATGTGGTCCGAGCCAAAGGTGAGAGTAACCTGAGGGATGCGGCTGATGGTCCTGAGTCTCATTAGGTCTGAGTCTGACGTGGAGTTCAGAGTGCTGGGCTTTAGATCTGGAACAGGGAGCAGCAACAACAACAATCAGAAAAAAACAGATTGTCGAAAAAAAATGGATCTCACCAGAATTTGCAGCCAGTTCCACCAAAACAGCCCAAAATGAGTCAGTAATATAACGTATTGTCTAATTTAGCAATGCTACAGCTTTTTAAATCCTGATGGAAAAACGGTATTTCCTTGAACTGATTTTATTTGAGTTGACGTCAAAGCCAAATACAGCAGACACTCACTGCTGTTGGCTTGGGGGTCTCCAGGTCGAACGTTCCACTCTGCTCTCATGCCATCAATGTCATCCAACGAGGAGGCACGTCGGAGGCTGCGGACACTATCCCGAGAACAGCTCCGAGGTAACGCTCCCTTTGGGAAGGAGACGCCAGGGTCCAGCCTGTCTGTCAGCAGAGAGCGCTGCTTGGTGGAGGGCTGGGCCGGAGGGAAGGGACGATCCTGGTCCTGTTCAATTAGGGCCTCCGTCTCAGACTGCATGCAGCTCTCTTTAGACGGGATCCGAAACTCTTTGAGGGGCACCTCCTCGCTCTCTGGCTGTGGAGAACATGGAGCAGGAGGACACTCGTGTGCAAACAATTCTTTGTTTTGATAAATTGTGCAAGCATACGTATGCATAGAATACACAAAAGAAAGGAATGATTCCCTGCACAAGGAGTCCTAACATGTACGGAGCGTTAGCCTGACTTGGTCAGATAGTTCCAGAGTGAAACTGTGGATACTGTCAGGAAATAGTTTCTTTAACAAGAAGTGATTTATCAAAACAACAGAGAAGTTTAAACAAAAGTAAAGGGGTTTCTGAACAGATATAGATGAACTCAACAATGGAAGACTTTTTTTCCCCCCTCATTCTTCCCTTTGTTGTGTTTCTGGCGGAGATATCAGTCCTTGGATTTTAAACAATTCCCACTGCTATTTGACGAAGAAGACAGTTGAAACTGCGCAGTGTTTAAATAATAGTTTTGTGTAGCCCGTACCAAAAGAAAAGCTGCTCCTCTAACGATGTCAGACTCAGGAAATGTGGGGTTTTCAGGGCTTCAAGCATGCGGTAAAAATCAACTTGTGGTTCTTTTAAATGTGAGTAAACCAAGAGCTAACCTGCAGGTAGTCCACAACCACACCTTCAAACTGATCCTTTGAAAGGGAAGACCTTCTCATGGAGCGCAGCACCGGTAGCCTCATCTTCAACCTGCGATTCTGACCTGAGGGGGAAATTCTTACTCAGCTCAGCTCTGTTTTCAACTCCAACTACTCACAATTGTGTTCATGTACAATAAATGAGTATTACCAAAACTACAATTTCACACAGTCTTTCCTTTAGTACATTTATATATTCAATGCGTACTGTGAATGTTTGTTGTTTGCAGGTAGTAATCTGTGCTGTATACTTGTAAACTGAAAGACTGTTTACTTTTTGAGCTTATAATGAAACATTTCCTTTCCGACCACTGTGATGCCATGTAACTCTACAAAACATGTTCATATGTGCAAGCAGAAAATCAACACTTGTTTAAAATCAATACATCCATAAGACTTCCTGAGTTTGATTGTAAATCACGTTTACAGTAAATCCATCCTTGGGCGACTCTCTGCCTCAGGCCTGTCTTCTTTAGAGAACGATCTATCAGCTCCTGGAAGTCGAGGATGAACATGATGACGATGCCTTCCTCATTTTTTACAGGAACAATGTCCACCAGGCATGGTCTGCACGTCCCTATAGACATAGAGAGAGAGAGTTAAATAAAGGGGGCACCCGGATTTGAACCGGGGACCTCTTGATCTGCAGTCAAATGCTCTACCACTGAGCTATACCCCCACATTTCCGTGGAAGATGTTTCCATGTGATATCTTTTATGACCGTAGGCTTTTAAGGACGGTGATAAAGGTTGAAACTCCAGGAGGGGGGAAATGGAGAGGAGTTCAAAGCTAAAATAGTGTAAATAGGCTTCACTGCTGTTAGGTCTAACTTCACTCTGCAATCAGTGTGGTCTAAAAATAGAAACAGGGGAGAGGGACGCTCACACAAACACACGCCATACGTCACACACACACACTAAGTGGCTGCTTTCCCTCCCATGCACATGGCCACTGTGACAGGATTTTGTGTCAGGGTAAAGGAAAAACAGGTCAGCCTGGAAGACAACTGTACTTCACTTGCTTTTAAAAGTGTCTGTTCATCCTGAGAGGACATTAAGAAAAGCAAAAGCATGGCACATCACCGCAAGTGACCGCCTTTCACATGGTGGGACATGGATAAAATCCTTTTTCTTTCTGCTTTTCGTGTTTTCTATATGTGAAACTCTTTAGTTTAGCCTCAGCTGTCAGAAGGCTTCCTGTCTATCTATCTATCACCATACGGCTTACACGCCGCCTACCAAACAAGGGTATGGTTGGCTGTGGAAATCCTAACAGGGGCAGGGTTTACCAAAACAAACTGCGCTAAACAAAAGTGGACCACTTGGTGGAAACCCTCCTTCTTCTTGTGAATAACTCGTCTCCTTTTCTGCAGTCTTACCTTCCTTGGCGTAGTAGAGGATCTCCACCTTGCGTTCCTCAGAACCGAGCAGAGCCTGCGCCAGTTGGGCGAGGGCGCTCTTCATGGTGCCGGGGCCCACCAAGAACTGACAGGTACAGGGCTGCTGCATGATCTCTGCCCTGGCAAAGCCAAACATCTGGCAGAAGCCTTCGTTGCAGTAAATGATGCCGCAGTTCTTCATCTGAGCGTTGGCAATCAGAAACTTGCGATCTGAAGGACAGAGGTGTCATACTCCAATTTAAATAGCAGACATTTCATGTTGTACTTTGTAGTACTGTGGCATAAAGATACTACTTAAATTGTTAACAGCACAAAATTTCAGAACTCACTCCCAGCTCATCCATTAACTTTCCGTCTTACCTTAAGAATCAAGGAGAAGCTCAAAGTAACAGATACAGGATACAACTAAGACATTCACTGAGATTAGAGAATAGCTAGCCAAACCGTGACACACTTAAATCTTTTAATGACAAGATGCTGTATTGTTTCCCTGAATATGTTAAGCCAGGAAACCCAATAGGGTATCAGTTTACAGCTAATGTTAAGCTAACGTGGGGCTAGCATTAGCTGCTAATCTTATAACCGGACAGCTACTGCCTCCCTTGTAGGATGAAAAACTACCTGGATGACAAATCTGTTGGACAGTCCTAGAAGTTTAGAAGGTTATAACATTTAGCTTTGTTTGGCCTTGTTTTTGTTTAGTTTTATTATCTTTTTTTTTTAATATTATAAGTTATTCATGATATGTTTTGAAGCTTGGTGAACTTCACGTTTGCTGTTATCAGACTTTAACAACTGGCATTAATAATTCAAACAGTAAAACAAACTCCAGTATTTATGTTATTACTTTTTTTTTTAAATGTGCATGTTTAGTCAATGATTTCAGTGTCAAAGGAATATGCCACTAGTTTCTTTAAGTTACCACAAAATTAAATGTTCAACATGTGTAAAAGTATCTACAGTGAAACTAAACTTCATACTAAATCCTTTGATTCAACAAATTCATTTAAGTGCAGGTGTTTTGAATTATGGCTCTGTACAATCAGCTGAAGAAGAATTGATGAGGTCCATCTTGCCATGGTGATAATGTCTTAAGTAACACAGTTTCTCCAAGGGGGCCGAGGAGGAGCAGGTGGCGTCTGTGGTGTCACACCTGCTCTATTGTTAATTGTGGGAAATTACAGGTTGTCCATGGTCGATCAGGATTAGCTTTTCAGAGCCTATGTTCTTATACTGTGAATGCTGTTAGCTTTTTTTTTTTTTTTTTTTGTACTAATAATAGTTAGTAATTTAAATATTTTGAGTCAGACTGAATTATGTTTGAACATGTTCTTTCTTTTAAATGGTTCTGGGTGTGTTTTGATTTAAGGAGCAAAAATAGTATGTTAGCTTTAAATATTGCTAAAATGTATAGCAGAGAGTAATCTTTCCACATATATTGAATTATTTGGGAATCAAATGTTTATTTCATGAGATAAAACAACGTTTTTCCTATTTAAGTTTACCTCAGACTATAAACTACAAGTAAATACTTTTTTATGTTAAGTTCAAAGTGAAAGTATTACAGTGGTTTGACTGAGTACAGTGTAAACAGGAACACAATTATGTTTTTTCCTGCATTATTGAATTCGTCATGGTTGATTAGCTAAGTTACTAACTCACCAAAATACACAGTATTATTTTAAAGCTATACCACCCCGTTCCTGTTATTAATTATTGTAGTGTCTGTAGCTTATAAAGGGCCTCTACAGTCACCATGCCAAAGCACTGTCCACCATGAAAGTAAATTGGGCCAGTTTACTTTGAGCGTATCTAATGGAGGAGTTTAAAGTGCTGAATGAAGAGTACATACAGTATATCCTATACAGCCTCTCAACAGCCTTTGTATAATCCTGATGTGGTGAACTGAGTTAAACAGCTCGTCTGTTTGCAGCTGCACAGATGAGAGGAGGGGACTCACTCAGCCCCTCTCTGTAAAGTAAAGGATTCAGATCCTCTGATGGAAAGCACCAGTCCATCCAAAGTCATTATCTTGGACCCGGAGTGGGAACACTGATTGTCACACGGTTGCTAAGTAGCAGCGCTGGCTTGGGGATGTGCGCTCACCTGGTGGTCTATGTACATGTGACTGCACGTGCACAAAAACCAACAGACATACAGTGGAGGACTTGCAATATATTAAGGGGTGATACCTTAAATAAATAATTGTCCCAGTTATAAATGAGCTTTCCTTTTTTAGAGTTGTCAGCAATCACCTATTTCGCCATGTTGTTCTGGCTTCTTATTAGAGTCACAGCAATTTCAAAATATGGTGAATGGTCCACAGCGACAAAAAGCAGGCAGGGGGAAATAAAGAGAAATGGAAAAAATGGAAAATGATTGGGGTCCTAATAACTAATTGTAAAGGTAAATAACTGATGTTAGGTTTACATGATAAAGGAAGTTCATTTAAAAATGAACCAAACTTATCAAAGGAGGAGGTTAAATGCAACATCTGTGTTTTGTCACAAGCCTCAACAGCTGTCGACAAAAGAAAGGATTTATTTTTCCATTACAGCCAGTGGAACATGTGAGCAAATGGAACAGAATGAGAGGCATCAGGTGAGCACTGAGCACAAACACATTTGCAGGTGTACTAATCCTAAAACATAATGGAGGGCAAACTAAACAACACGAAACAATTTTCACTTTCTATCAGCAAGTGTGTGGAGATTGATTTAAATAAATAAAACACATTTGTCACTATAAGCAAAGAGCCTTACATCTGCCAATAATATGCACGCCATGATGAGCGTTTAAACATCATTGATGTCTGTTTTATCTTTCACTATAGTCTACATTATGTTTCCTCAGTTGTTGAAAACTTAGGATCTTTAATTTCATGTGCACTTACTTTGCTCGTCGAATTTCCTGATGATAGTGTCCAGATAGGTGTTCTGGAGCGCAACATGACCGCGTCTCACAGGCATTTTGCTGAGCGAAAACAGTTCCCCGACACATGTACGGCTTTCAATAATAAATAAATATATAAGAAAAGAGAGAAAAGTCCCAGCTCTTAATAAAATATCAGATTCCTCTTGTGGAAGACGCGTCAAAAGCAGGTTTGTACCCCCTTTGGTTTCGATGATGGTGATGGCGAGGGATGAAGTGCGAGAGGATGACGGATTGGAGGACTGGTTGCCTTGGCAATAATACAAGCAGGATGTTGCACGCGCATATCAAGGGGAGGGGGGGGGGGGGGAAGTAGGCTACGTGATGCTACAAACGCCATGTGCACTGACGCGTAAAAACAAGCTGCACATAATTCTCAACATTAGTTTTTTGCTTTACATTTAATGTTGCCTGCTTTGTTAAACAAAGTTCGTATTAAGCGCAGAATTTCTCATTTCTTTCTTCAGTCGAAGTTACTCCCAAGAGTCTGGACATAGCACGTTGGAGACGACGGAGAAGACGCTCCTACTAACTAGAACTCCCTCACCTACTGGCCTCTCCACTGCCCCCTGGCTTGACAGCAGCTGCTGTCAGCAGCGTCAACGGAGAAAGAGTCAATCGAGTCCAAAACGGAAACACAATGCGACATACTTTCAAAATAAACGCCAAGTATGGCATGGTTTTCACCAAGGACTGTAAAAAACAATTGACAGCACAGGAAGTGAAGCCAAATTATTTAGAACTCTTCCTCCTCCTGACTCCAGGTCATAACCTGCCCTTTTTTATTGATTCATTGATGTGGAAATATGGGATGTAACGTCATGATTGATTGCTCTTTTTAAAATTGGGTATTGTTCTTTACCTGATCAGCAGAGCAGGGGAGGAATAGCTGGAGGGGGATCAGGGGGGTCATGTCAAGTCTTTGTCATGTCATGGTTTTCACCAAGCAGGCCCAAAATCAAATGCAAAATTCCGAAAATATCAATTAAAAAGGCTGTTGCATATGGAAAAATAACCTGTGTGTGTCATCCAAATCTATCATCATATATAGAAGTAAAATATTTTGGATGTCTTGACCCAATTATCCAGAAATGACTTTAAGCCATGGGATGTTTTATTGTGAAAATCCTCCCCCGCCTTAGCGTTTATACTGCGACGACTTGATGTGACTCTGACATAGTGCAGACCCCTTTATCTGTCCACTCTGCTTCACTCAACATCTCAAGTCTCTGGGCTCAAAATAGCAGCATCCTCTCTTTCTGTGACTGCCATCACACTTCTGGAAAATGTTACAGAAAATCTATATTCATACTAAGTTTTAAAATGGTAATATATGTGGTGTCTGTGGGAGATGTCCTGTCCCTTTAAAATGTCCGGACAATAAAACCTCAGTTTATAAGATTTATCTCTCTGCTTTCAAACGCGAAGTTACTTTGGGAATGATGGGAAAAAGTGGGCTTGAGGGGTGGCATTATGAATCAGAACACACCAATGAGCTTGATAAGTGCCACTAGAGCAGAAATAGACCTGTCAAATACAGAAAAGGTCCAACATTAAAAATACAATACAGCTGTACGGCCAGATGAGGAGAAGAGAAGCTATGGCTTTACAGACGTACAAGCTTACTGTCCGAGAACTGAGCAGAAAATACGATTAATTCAAAATTACAATACACGAAAAGAAAAGCAATTTAGCTTTAATAACTTATATTTTCACCTGGATGCTAATGACATGTTGCCTCTGAACCCAAACTGGGGACACTCGGCTGGCACACACTTTGTATTTAGACACAGAGCAGTTGTTCAGGACACATTTTCAATTGTATACCTACTTAAAGGTCACACAGAGAGCATTCAAGGAGGTCCCAGACCCAAGAGCGCACTGCACATTGTTAGTTTTGTTTAGCTGCCACTGACAGGTTTTATTGACCAACCAAATGTTTACTGCTGGGAGTAAAGTGTCTCCAACTGCAGCACAGACATGAGGCCTGCATCAATTTTTCTTTTTCTTGATTAAAAGTTCTTTATAGAAGTTGATATTTAATCTGACATATTCATCACATGGTGGCCATATCCACAGTCCCAAATGGAGTGTGATTTTTAACTATCCTATTGTTCTGAAATGAATAGGACAACAACCCATGCAGTTGAAGGCTGCACAGTGTAGTGGCAAAGACTGACATCTCTGACGCAAAAGGTTGAGGGTTTGAATCTTGGTTGAGCCAAACATGTTGATCTGAGTTTCTACCATGGAGCATGATTTTGAACTGTCCAAATGTCCTGAAATAAGGACAAAGCCCGAAACAGAAAGCAACAACAAACAGCTGTGTGGTTAAGCGGTTTGGACTGCTGCCTTAGAGAGTGAAGGCTCAGGGTTCAAATCCTGTGAAGACAACAATGAAGGAAGATCAAAGGCAGAAAGGGTAGAGAGGATACATTAAGGGTACCATGCTGAAGCACACTTCTTCCAAGTGTGTCAGGGCCAAGGATTGGAGCACTAACACCAGTCAAACAAATTGGACATCAGGGGTGAAATGATCTTGTGCATGTACAGATTAGTTACTTGTTTTTGTTGTAGTACTTCTTCTTATTATCAATAATATTATTAATGAGCCTAAACCAGGATGTCTTTACTCCACTTTCTTCAGAGAAAAGTGGTCACCATAAACCCGTGTTTATTCCTTCTGTGAGGTGTTTGGAGATCAGAGGGTACATCGTTCTTGGCTTCAGCAGACAGGTTGAGGTGCTTGTTCTGTGTTCTGTCTCAACAGCTTTGATAATTGAGGAGTAAAAATAACTCAGGAGCACACATGCCTTCCTGTGACCCTTTTGTGTGAGAATCAAGTGAGACGGGAATGAGCATTTGCAAGAGATAACAAGCTGCTACACTGCATGATATATTATAGTTAAAACGTTTTTTATACTTTTTTACACAATTTCTTTCTGTAGTGGCTTGTTCACACATGTCCCCATTGAACAGTGTTATTTGGCAAACTGAGCTTGATACAATCCCGTGTAGTCATACGCATTTACTGTATCTATACACAAAAGATCAGCAGAAAACATGATGGCAAACTGAATCATTTACAAGAAAAACTTCAACACCCCCTCTAACTTTGTTGCGTGAAATTTTCCTGAATGTTACCTGCTCCATTCTTTCATTGCCCCGACCTCTTGCATACATTTAACCGAGGGGATAGCTGGTGAATTCCCAGATAAAGTCATGGAAGAAAAAGTGGGCTGTTGGAACGCCAGTGGCCGAACCTGTACAGAGCAACATGGCTTTAATTCCATTAAATGGGGTTTGACAATGACCTGTTGCTCCTTTCCTGCATATTATTCCACATTGTCTTTCTACCTGATTTCTGACACTTGCACTTTCCTGAATTGATTACAGGAATTAAAAGCAAGATAAATTGTGTGTGTGTGTGTGTGTGTGTGTGTGTGTGTGTGTGTGTGTGTGTGTGTGTGTGTGTGTGTGTGTGTTGAGTTGTGTGTTACTTATGTGTGCAATACTTATTGAGAAAAAGTATGAAATAAGAAAACACTGAAAGTACTAAATGCATGTGTAATTCTTCAAAGATAGCCTTCAGTATTTTGGTGTTTGAATTCCATCTTTAAGCCTAAAAGACATATTGTCGCCTGGCACTAGCTGCAAAGATGATGAGCAAATGCAGATTTCTTTGCTCTGTGTAACTGATGGGAAAGTGTTTGAAAGTCAGACGTCCCAGATGACTTTTATCTCCACTGAAATTCCTTCAGCTCAGGGTCGCCTTCGGTGCAGACCAGAGACCATCCATACTTCTGATTACAGCCAGGCTAAACAGATACTCACTGTACTTTACACACCTCAAGTAACTAAACACAGTTTAATACACACATTACACACTTCATCCAAACAACAAGGATCTGGGGATGAGTCCATTTATCTCAATCTCAGACAATCTCAGAGTTTAATCATTGTGTGTGTGTGTGTGTGTGTGTGGACGGGGGGAGAAGGCAAGAAGCATCTCTGCATCTGTATTTCCCTGGATAGTGGCCATTACCTTGAAGTGTTTTTTTTTTTCATTTGTTAAATGGTGTTTTCCTTTTTTTCTTTTTTCTTTTTTCCCACTCTAGATAGTTGAACGTAAATGTTCCCCTATCACCTACTATTTAAAAGGCATCGGTGTGTGTCTCTGAATGTCCAATGGACATTTCAGATGAACTAAACAGAAAGAAAATAAACATTGCTCATTTAGCCTAAACCTGAAAGATTGTGGTGCTTTGCTTTGAGACAGTCCAAAAACATCAACTAACATCAACTAATAACAACTAATCTGAATCTTAAATGACTGCACTTACAACATGATAATGTTTCTGTCTCTTTTGTATCTGAACTGGTTAAATGAAAGTGTGAAAAACAGACATTTTTTTAGTATTGTTTTTTTTCTTACTTGTTTTTGACCACAGTTTTCTCCTTGCCCATGCACATCCTGTTTTTGGTAACACTCATCATCTCCCATCTGCTCAACGGTGAGGCCTAGGCCTAACGGTGAGGCTGAAACAATCAGTCCTGATGAACAGCGTTTGACCACTGCTGTCAAATCTCTAAAACCCCCAAGTTGGCTGTCATAACATTTCACTGGAAAAAAAAAACGTCATCAGTGAAGACATGTGTCACAATTAAATGATTAAGGATCAACAACTTCAGACTAAAACAAGAAAGCATCAACTCCAACAAAATGTTTTATTGTTGGTAAGTTAACAAGATGCTGTAGCATTGGAAAAAAAAACCTAATGTTATATTCACAGATGCAGAAGTTTTTTTTTTTTTTTTTAAAAAGCAGGATTCAGCTGTCTTTGTCATGACTTCTATCTGACAGAGTGAATACAAACTGGGGTTGAATGTTAGAAGAAAAGCAGGGGAAGGGATTTAGTGACGGGGGGTGGGTTGCAGAGGAAGGTGGGTGGGAGGCACATGGGAACACAAATTCACGTGTGTCCTTGGCGACAAGTACAGCAACAGGCAGCTTTGGCACTGCACAACTCTCATTAGAGCGGGGGGACTGTCAGGAGAGCTACTGACAGCCTGCAAAGCAAGAAGCTGCGATTATTGTGTTCTAGCTGTGACATCTATCCATCCATTCTGCCACCCGTTCCATCCCAGCCTCTTTCCTTTTTTACCCCAGCGTCTTCCCTTTCAAAATAAAATAAAAAGTGTCGAGGGATTTGTTCGAGGTTATCTCCACCTTCTGTCTGCTGTAAATCAAACATGTCAGTGGATTACATGGAAGATTGGCAAAGGATCACATCAGTCTCCAAACACCTCTTCCAACACCTCAAAACTGGCTATGTCCCTCACACCTCTGCTAGATGATGATAAAACACGCCCTGACATGTCTTGGTGTCAGAAACATTGAGGGGTTCATTTCTGGATGCACTCAAGTGACCGAGAAAATCATCTTTTTGTTTTTTGCACAAAGGAAAATCTTGTTGTTTACTGATAGGCCAAAGACCTCATATCAGGCTCTTGTTAATGTACAGTTACAATTTTTATGAACAATATGCATGTGTCATCAATGTAAAATAAACATTACACTGTGACTATTAAAATATATTTAAGAAGTCTAAGAATGGGACTTGGAGTACATTCTGACATTAGTGAAATATTGCATCATACTCCTTTCTATATTGCCTACTTATCTTGATTGATTCTTGATTACGTATTGTGCTTTCTATGGCACTTTGCTTGCGATGGCAATATATCTTGGAACTAAGTTTTCAACCACAGTGTCCACAGGTAATTAAATCAGAGTTATGTTTTTACACTGCAATTTATTTTTGTCCTCTTGGTTTCAGTTTTACCCTTCCAGGCCAAAGTTGTCCAAGCAGGCGGGTTCAAATCTGACCTTTGGTTCCTGTCCTGCATGCCTGTCTGTGCTCTCTCTCTCTCTCCCCAATTTCCAACTCTATCCACTGTCCTTTCTCTACGTAAAGGCATAAAAGCCAGAAAAATAAACCTTAAAAGAAAGAAGTAAATAATGTGAGCACACTTCTTGTGAGTCAGATGTGAGACAGTAATGCACCAGTTGAAAACACCTGAGCAATCATATAGGATCTTTAATACAAGACAACACACAGACATACTATATTAGGTGGCTACAACAAATGTATGAAATGACACCATACAAGGGTTAAATACAAACCAAAATCACCTGCTGTCCTGCCAAAAGGTGCTCTATAATACATACACACACATCTCTCAATCCCTGTCTTTAACTAACTTACACTGCATCCCCATCTTATACTTACTATTACTCATTTCACATACACAAATACCATTATCCACCTCCACAACGCTACATGTTAGCTGAAGACAATTGCTACAATTCAAGGCCTCTTCTATGGCAACTAATCTGAAACAATGTTACAAAATCTGATCCATCAATCAAGTTAAAAATTAAAGTTTACCAACCTGCACCCAACTCGAGTCAAAAACTTAACGCATGTTTTTGGAGTCATCCTAACGAGCGAGTCAAGCTGTGTTTAATGGTTAAATCATGGTTGTCTTATTAGCATGCAGATTCAGATGAAAAGGCTAACACTGAATAATGCGATGACTGTTTGGGGCAGCTTTGGGGTATGGAAATAAAAAATGTAAGAAGCGTTCAAGTCTTCAGATTTGTGGTTGTGTAACTTCAAGGAAGATCTTTATGTTCAGTTGTTGACTCCTTTATGATCTGAAAGGAAAAGAGATAAGAGTTAAAAAGAGAGAAGAATAGATCAATCTTTTGCGACTGTTTAACCAGCATTGGGCATCAGGTGTGCTGAGCTACAATGAATGTAGGTGAAAATCTGCAGAAGGGTTCAACATTGCCCCCCAGAGGGAATAGAGTCCATGTGCAGATCAGCTGCCTTCCTGTGAGTGGGTGAGTTGTTCTTTCAAAACACATGCTGTACCTCCCCGTCTCGAGTCTCCACAGTTCGAACCAGGATGCTCCTCTTCACATGGGCCTCTGGGGGTTTAGTGTCCAGATTGGTTTCTGAAATATCAGATTGAAGGTAAAATTGAGTTCAACTCAACAACCCAAGTAAATTTTAATCATAGGATTTCTCCCGGTGCCATCAAGATCATCTCTGATGATAAATGATGGACAACGAAAGATGTGTGCCTGCGAGGGACATTTCATGTGCAATATATTGCTATTTGCTGCATGTCCTTTACTAGCTGTGTGGTGTTTGATATTTTTATATAAGTTTTATTTGTTACCTGCAAGGCTAACTCTGGTGCAATTTAAAATAAATGGTTACATTTATGTTAAATTGCACATAGTCCCTTACAAATATAGTTGAATTGAATTGAATTAAAAGGTGAAAAAATACAAGGACATGGAAGGAATACATGTCATTCCCACGTTTGACTTTCAGGGAGCAAAAAAACACTTTGATGCTAAATGCTAAAAGAGAGGATAGGAAATATCGGGAGAGAAAGTGTGTAATGCAAAACATAAGTCTGAGTTAGAGTTCTCGTTTTGGTGCCTGAAAATAACATCAAGGTCCCACTTCTGTTGAAGAATACATTCTATATGCAAAACATTTGCACATCTGTCTGTGTTTATAACTGTATTTGTATATTTCTTTGAATAAAAGGGTATTAAAGGAAGAAATTCTAATCTCAATGATACTGCATGTTTTTAACCAAGGATGTTATTAAAAACCTTGTATAAACTAAAACCATCTAAAGATCCAGAATCGTAAATGCTACAAACCCCTGATTCTTTTGCAAGTTTCTCTATCAGGCCAACATTTGGTACTTGTAAGCATAAATAATGGATGTAAGGTCAGATTCCACTCCAAACTGCACTCATCGTGGCCAAGTTCACTTCTTTGCTTGTTTACTTGAAATATAAGTTAAATGAACTGAATCTGACATCATTTTTGATACTGACCTCTGAACTGCAGGTTGGAAAAGCTCTGAACTGGAATGGTGATCCTAGAGGAAGAGAGAAGGAACAATACCAGTGAATAAATATTTACTATCTCGACTTATTCACATTTATCTTCCAAGCTGCGGCGCACCTGCTCTCCTCTCCCTCCAGCAGCTTCCTGTAGGTGGCGATCTCGATATCCAAAGCCAGTTTGACATTGAGCAGGTCCTGATACTCCTGCAGGTGTCTCGCCATCTCCTCCTTTAGGGCACGGATCTCTTCTTCTAAGTGGCTCACTGTATCCTGGTAACCTGAAGTCTCCATGGCAAAGCGGTCCTCCAATTCACGGAGCTGGCGTTCCAGAGACTCGTTCTCAAAGGAGAGAAGAAGAGATAATAAGACCCATGTGTATAGCAAACGTCTAATATAACAGAGTGTAACATACGTAGGCTAATATTATTACTTTAAGACCTATTCTGCTGTTTGTTTTACTACTTTTGTTACTGAATCAACCCTTTCTACCCTGTAGACCGTAGCAATGATAATATCTCCCATGAAACAAAAAACACAACTGCTAAAATACTTCTCCTCTCTTTTCATTTGTAAACTACTCAATTGTTTGTTTGCAAGCTCATGATGTTATTGTGAACCAACATATGCACATCTAAGGTTAAAGCTTAATTTTCACTATCATCTTAAACTAGTAATCGGATGGCTTACATTTGAAGTTATCATCAATCCAGGGGTTGCAGTGTTAGTGTCAAATTTAGGCTGATAATGTGTCACAGTTAGCTGTATTTCCATCTTTGTATTTCTTAAACCAGTGGCATGTAAAGTCTAATATAAAGATAAATCAATGCAGCATTTCCCTGGTAAAGAAAACTTAACGATACTTTTAACCAATTTATCCACAAGTGTCCTAAAATGTGAAAATAATGCCAGAAATTGATGCCATTTTGTTGATATGGTGTAAACATGGTAAA
This sequence comes from Symphodus melops, assembly GCF_947650265.1. Lineage (NCBI taxonomy): Eukaryota > Metazoa > Chordata > Actinopteri > Labriformes > Labridae > Symphodus > Symphodus melops. The sequence continues at coordinate 6,760,540 of NC_136707.1, forward strand.
GCTGAAAGTCATTGCTCAAACTTTCTGTTGTAGTTTTAAACTGCTTTTTGGAGTATAGCATTTCATTTACACTTTATACACTTATATTTTTGTGCACTTACTGTCCCACGGAGAGCCTCTAAATCACAGGTCACCACTTGGGTCTGTCGCCTGTATTCATTGGCCTCCTGTTTGGCCTGGCGCAGGGCTTCTGCATTACGATTGGCTGCATCTGTCAGGTCGACAAACTGTGGACAGAGACAAACAGCCTGTGAGTATGACTGATGTCTTTACAGTTTTAATATTCGTCCAATCACATACAGTATTCAATTAACTTGTTGAACACGACATAAGTAAGACATAAGTGAGTCTTCTGACCTTGGAGCGGTACCACTCCTCTGTGTCCTGCATGTTGGAGGTTGCCATGGTTTCATACTGGGTCCTGATGTCTCTCAGAGCAGCCGTCAGGTCTGGTTTGGACACATCCAGGTCAACATGCACCTGCTGGGCAACGATCTGCTCCTGTAACTCACGCAGCTCCTGAGCAGGCAGAAGGTGATAAAGAGTGATGTCAAAGTAAATATTTAAAGGAGGTGCTTGAATGTGGTTAAAGGTTATTATTATTACAGTTCAATTCTGACTCGTACCTCCTCGTGAGTTTTCCTCAGGAAGTTGATCTCATCCTGCAGGGCATCGATCTTTCTCTCTAATTGGACCCGATTTAGGGCAGCCTCATCCACATCCTATGAAAAGAGTGAGGGCTTATTCAGAAAGGAAGCTAGTCAAAAACTTATTTATGTATAAATTTAGAGAAATTATGAAGGAAATAACCTGTCTGAAGGCATTCAGATTGTTCTCTGCATCCTGTCGGAGGCCATTCTCTTCATTGAGCCTGATTGAAACAGAAAAAAAAGGAGCTCAGAGACAGATCATGGATGATACTAAATCACAACATAAAAGTTTCCTTTTATCCATCGAGACACATCTATTTATACTGTTTCAATTATTTCTGAAGAGTTGTTATAAATAGCCATAGTGGACATGCTATGTACCTGACTATTGATTTAAGACTCCTGACACAGCTATCAGTCAACTCAGCAGTCAGTTTTCGTAACCACCATTTTTTAAGCACATCGTAAACAGGGTTATTTCGGCTTTAAATGGGTTTGTTAACATGGGATCTAATGTGGATTTCCCAGCTGTTGCAGTCAGTCTCCATTTCTCAACAGGTTACAGCTTGGTTCAAGTGGAGCAACATGTACAATTGGAATATTGAAAAGAAACGTGTTTAAAACTCACAGATATGTTAGACTATAGGTGTTTTAAAAATACAAAAAAGTATTCAGAACATGTCCTTTTCTGCTCTGATGTCTTACTATTCATTTTCTTCTTGCTGCTATTTCTTTGCAAAACACCACACACAAGAGTATACTACTTTTTTATCATGAATATTAAAGTCCTCTATAAAGGAGAACTAATAAATGGGGCCACAAAATGAATTATTTTGCTGCCCTCTGTGCCTCTGCTGTGCTCCGGGGATGACGAATAATCAGCTGAAAGGACAACTTACGCATCATTACACTCTCCCTCACATCACAACAGCCAGAGGCCTTTCCCACGGGATGGAGATCACACACACACACACACGCACACAGTCCATACGCAGCTAACATCTGTAAAGATTCACACAGCATTTCCTCCTGAAAACCAGAGGAAATCACAATCATGACCTCTGACCTTCCAGGTGCCTATCACTATTCTCTCCTCTAAGGCTTCTGAAGTGGACATTACCTTACTCAGAGACATCCACTTTTTTTTCCTCATTTTTTTTTGACAACATTTAGTTATAAATGCAAGCCATGCTTGTCCTTATAGTGGAAAAGTCTTTGAGTTTTAGAGTAACAGCACATCTGCCTGTCTTTTTGCTCCCATTGTACAGGGCCACCATTGTGTTTGCCTCATTCTTGCACACTCCCTCAGGCTACGAGTGGTTCAGTCAGGATCAAGTTTGTAAAGAGGGATCCAGGAGTAAAGCTGAGCACAGTGGGCTGCATTCCAACGAATCGGATCAGAGTAAATCTGCATAGAAATGCATTTGTAATTAAAAAGATAAAGAAATCCTAATAAACTAAGCCTGCTTTGTAATAAAAAGTTAAAATAATGAGTTTGCAGAATCAATACCCAAATAAGGACCTGTTGTCCATATTTGGGAAGCAGCTATCGATAGTGTCAAGCACATTTAACTACACACTATGACTAATGTTTAGCACACGGTTAGATTCTGAAATATACCAAAAAAGGTTTACGCTCGAAGAGTTTTGTCACTCCTGCCCTCTATGTTAATTTCAAATAGGTATCATATTTTAGAACAAAAACATTATAGTATTATTGCACTGATAATGATACAATTATAATATATTGTATTTAAGCCTTTAGAAGTGACTGGAAACATCCAATATGTTTGACTAATGCCAACATTTAAATGTCATCACAGTATGCATGCATGTCAAATAAGTGGTGTGCAAATTCCAGAGTTTCTGAACTTTTTATACGATGCTTTCAATGAGAGTTATCTTTTCAAAATAAGTGTCAAGGAAAAACATAACAACATAGTGGAATAGCATGACTGTAAATTCAGCCAATCTGAGCCCCCTCCCTCAGGAGTCCCGCCCTGCTACCTCGTACCTTTGCTTGAGCATGGCCAAATCTGATGCCAGGTTGTCCCTCTCTATTTCCAGCCGAGCTTTGCCTGTTGTGAGGCCATCCACCTGCCTGCGCAGCTCCCTCAGCTCCTCCTGGTAGATGTCTCCGAGGCGGCTAGGCTCCTTTCCCCTCAGCTGGTTCAACTCGACCACCAGCACCTTGTTCTGCTGCTCCAGCAGGCGCACCTTCTCTATGTAGCTGGCAAAACGGTCGTTCAGGCCCATCATCTCCATCTTCTCGTTGGTGCGGGTTTCCTTGTAATGGGCCTTCATGAGGGTGTCAGCTGAGAAGTCCAGCCGGTCCCCGGAGCTTCCTAGGAGCATGGCCGTGTTGGTTGAACCAAAGGAGATCCGGGAAACGGGGCTGGAGTGGATGAGATTGCGAGGGGTGCCATGCCAGGAGGCACGGCTGGAAGAAAGGCTCCCAATTCGGACTCCTGCGATGCTCGAGCCCTGAGGCCCAAAACGCTTCCTGTAAGAGGAACTGATTCTCTGACTCTCCATGATGGGGAATTAAGCCCACTTGGGGCACAAACAGGGTTTTTATAGAGGCGGGCAAGTCCCCCAAACCCATAGCAGAGAGGCCACAGGGTGCGGCAGAGCGAGGGGAGGGTGGCAGGCAGTGAAAGGGACAAAAAGGGAGAGTGAAGGGGTGGTGTACATGACACTCAAAGAGCTGTGTGCCAGGGATTGTCCATGCTCGTCCACTCAACGACAAATGTCTCTTGGCCTTCTCCCTGTCTCTCTCCCCTACTCCCCCCCAACTCTCCCCAGCCTCTGACTCACTCCCTCTCTGTCTCACTCTTACTTTCACCCCCTTTTTTTTGTCCTGCTCTCCTCCTTTCTCTTCGAGATGAATGAAAAGGAATGTGTGTGACGGGGTCTCGCCACCAAATTCAACCTGACCACACATGAGCTCTCAAAAAAAAACAACCCAAAAAACAGACTCAGAAAGTTTGATCGAACAAAAGGGATGGAGAAGTCGGGACGACACTTTCACACTGTAGTCAGAGAAAGGGAGAACCTGTTGACATAAGAAGCAGACAATTAGACACAGAGACAGGAGGGAAAAAAGCACATGTATCGCTGGGATGTACATGCAAGCTATTGGACAACACATAACCTGCAGGATTTAGGGTGAATTTCTCTTTGTGAGAGGAAACAAACAGCATGGAGGACAAAACCTTTTTTTTTCTTCTCTTTGTCAGGCAGAGTTACATAAAAAAAACCCAACTCTTGATAATTATTTATTAATGTCTGCTTACCTGAATGTATACTGTAAGCAGATAAGGCTTTAATAAAAGTCACTGTTTTCTCTGTTTTATAGTTTAGAAAAAAAATGATGACCCAAAACGGACCGAACACCAGACTTCATAGACTGAGTCCTTGTTGCCGACCGTGTCGTCCTCTGACCTGCCTTCTTTGTCCCCAATCCCAGAAATTACCTCAGCCCTCTGTCCCAGACCTTGAGTTCACTCCCAGCATTCAATGTTTCTGTCTGCCTCTCCCATTGGCTGCTTCCTTCACCCGATTATGGATCTATTCATCCCTGAACCACGTCTCCCGTCTGCTCCCTTGCAATTTTGTTGCCCCATTTTGAACTGTTGCATGAGAACGTCTGAGCCCCCACATTACCGCACTTGTCTTTGTCCTTGTTCTGAACACCTCGCCCGGGACCCCGGTCCAGTCCAAAAATACTTTTGAGGCTCTAGCCTATGTTGCCTCTGAAGTGTTTTTACCTGTCTGCTTGTTGAAACTGCTTCAGTTGGAATTAGAAGCTGTTGCCAACATCCATTGTTTTTCTGTGTGCTGCAGTTATGTTCCACAGCAATCGCTCATAAAATGTTCCTATGAAAATGTGTACATATACTGTATGTATATAATTCTGACTCTGAGCACGCTCACACCCTTACATAGCAGGGGTAGCTTGTAGCCAAGGCTCCAGTGAAACAGTGGGACTTTAGGGTGGTTCCACATGTTCTGGTTGTTAGACGTCCTGAAGACGGATGGATGGAGACAAGAGGGTGGAGGGGTGGGGTGGGGGGTGGGGGGGGGTGGGGGGGGGTTATGTATAGAGGGAGGGAGAGGGTGAGACCTAATCTGAACTCCAGAAAGAATTACAGTAGCTATACAAACCAGTATCGTGCGTCACCTTGACAACAGCCACACATAAAGCACTTTAAATGATCTTCTTTTTCTGACTGCTCTTTGAAGAGTAAAGAGCGTTTTATCTTTTGGTGAGCATCCCTGAAGACGGGAAGAGTTTAGGTATAAGTGTTCTTTCTTTCTTTCTTTTTTTTATTATAAATTTCTAGCTAATTTACCACAATTAAATAGACAACATTACCTTGTACGAATGATTTGAAAATAAAGACACATTGTGTAAAAAAACAGTGGTAGTTTTTTTCAGCTGTGTTGTTGCCACAGGTCGTAAAACCACAACAGCACAGGGACACAATAAACGTCTTTGTTTCTGGCTCATAAAATCACCGGGAGTGGAAACCAGTGGTACTGGGAGGCAGTAAATAAAGCCTCGTACGACTCTACTATTTGGCCTCAGAGTGTTGTCGCTATTAGCGGCGAAAAACAACAACACAGTGCCTTGAATCCCAATTGGACTCTGTTAACAGAGGTTAAATGAGATGGCACACTGTAAGTCTGGCAGAGATTTGTTGACTTTAAAAGGCTCCATCGTTAAGGACCAATGTTCGGTTGCATCATTAAGCAGACACTGATTGTTTCTGCCCTCGGGATTTTTTAACAATCTTGAGCGTTGCCTCAGATCTGGTCACTGAGGTAATATGTCCTGAAGATTAAACATTCAGAGAGAGAGAGAGAAGAAAGAGGAGAAGAAGGCCTCTCTCTCTCTCTCTCTCTCTCTCCTCCCTCACTGACGCTGAAGTTATTAAAGGGCCAAGTCAAACAGCTGATTCATGTGTCCCACATGAGGAGATCATTTCATTTGCAGGACGTACAAGGCAAAAGGGTGTGGGGTAGAATCTCAATGCTGCTTGATTCTGACTGATCGGAGGCCCAAGGAGCTGCCTGTCAGCTAAATGAGAGTGTGTAATAAGCTGGGATTGCTTTGTGCTCTGACATTTTACATCCAGAATACGCAGCGTGAACCTCTCCGTTACCATCAATCACGGCTCGGTACATGGCCACATTCCAAATGGAATCCTAACGAACCAGCTTGAAACACGACCGTCTCAGACACAGCTCCATCACCACCTCATAGCCCTGTTTCAAGACGTGAACATTAAACAAGCAGCATAGACCTCAATCTAGAAAACGTTTTGGTTTGTTTTCATTCCCACATACAATTACAGACTTCACTACCATGAATTCTGGTCCTTCAAGCAATGCAATGGCTGAGTAAGTTCGCAAAAAAGTATGGAGTTTTTCTTCTCAAGAGAGGAAACAGAGACAGAAACATGGAGCAAAAAAGAACACCATAATAGCTGATGACAAAAATCCCTAACTGATCAACACTGAGAGTGAAAAGGATGTTTGGGATCAACAGTGAAACGCTTCTGACCAAGAAGTTAGTTTGAAAACGAGGCAGCTGAACAGAACTATGGAGCATCTTGAGGGTCGTGTTTAGCCATGAAGCATCCATTTCACTACATTTGGCTTGTCATGCTTACAAGAAGATCAACTTGTTCATGGATGTAGACCTATCATTGCTGCACATCTTTGTCGACAGGGATAGAAACAAGTGAAAAGGCTACAAAACCAAAAAGTTAAAATAAAGAATGGCAAGTAAAAATCCTGGATTCAAAGTCTTACTGAAGGTGAAGTATGCAATATGTAGAGATGCCCAGTACTGTATTATTGTTATTGTTTTATTTACCTGGCAGACTTGGCTTCCCCTAATGAGCATAAGCAGTTTTGACTCGTTTGTTCATTGACCATCAGTGGGGATGAAAATCAGGGGGGCTTAAGCTGGCTATATGACTCAGCACCACTGAACCCAAACAGAGAGAAGTCACAAAGAGACTCTGTGGAGAGCCGGTTCAGGACAGAAGCTCCAGTCTGCCTGTCAGCAAGAATACCAGGGGCCCAAATACACCACACAGACGGATCTGCATACCAAACAAACATCCCATCACGAGCAAAGTACTCAGATATCAAGTCAGTGTTTGAAAGTGGATCCAGTCTGACGATTAAGAAATCTTTGAATTTCACCTGCAATTAGCAGGAACCAAAAATCAGACATTATTTTAAAAATGAAAAAAGAACAAACAAACAAACAAGCAAACACACACACACAGGTGAACTAAAAAGGAGAAAACATATATGTTAAATACACAAGATTGATTTATTTACAACTTTTCGATAAAAAGTAATGCAAAACTTCCTCAGCAATATTTGGGAATATTCATCAGGTATTTGGTCTGAATTTTCTGAGAATTTTTTTTCTGAAAATATAGGCAATTATGGACATTAATTTCAGGACACTTCACTTTTTTGGCAGAAATAATGAGGATTTTTTAAAATAACTTAATTTAACTACATTTCTTAAGCAGTCAGTTCTGCAGACTTTTTTCATCATCAATATTGAACTTCATGGAAGTGTGGGTATTTTGAGGAGTTCAAAGCTCAAGATCAGTTCTCAAATGAATGGCAACTTATAACGTTAAAAGTAAAAATCAGGTTGTTTCTTTTAAATATCAGAGTATAAATGTACAATCACATCTAAGGATGATGGTTATACTCTCCCCCCCCGTAAAAGACGTTAATACTTTGTGTTCTTTCTGCCTAAACATTGTCAGACGCTGCCAGTTGGCCTGAACAGCTCGACTTAAGTGTGAGTCATGGTGACAGCACCATCTACTGGATTACAGTTGAAGCTGCAGCGAAATTCAGACGCTGCAACACACCCAACAGCCAGGACACACCCCAAGGTGCATAAAGGTGCGAGGGCCTGTTTATCACCACTTGCTGCTCAAATGTTTTATCTTTTCTATTGTGGAAGTAGGCGTTAATACATTTATTATTTTGAATAAAATTTAATTTTTAAATCATATCGCTTAATTTTTTATGAGATGCTGTGAATGATTTCAGATATTTGAAAACAAGCAACTTTCACCTACCTCTTTCCCGATTCAAGCCTTTCCGTTTTGTTTGAACTCTGGAGACTCTATGTGAAAGAAAGGATGAATTACAGGTCCAGGATGCGTCCTAAAGATGTCTCTATTTGGCTGACTTGGGAGCAGTGAGTGACACGACACAGCTGCAGGGTCACCAGGAGAGGAGGGTCCGTGAGGGGTCACGACAGGTCAGCGGGTCAGAGGAATGCTGATAGGAATGCTCCGAGTGTCAGCTCGGGGAGCATCATGTCAGCGGGACAACAGAGATCAGCAGCAGGTCCCCAGAGGGCTGTGAGAGTGGACACCAGGGAGAGAGTCCGCGGGAGCAAACGGAGGAAGAGGAGGAGCAGGAACGTACGCCGGCTCTACATCAATGTGACGCTCTACTTCTGACGTGATCTTTGTCAATATGTTTATACTCAACTGTTGTTTCAACCTTTTAACAACACACAGGAAAGAGAGCAAAATGATTCAATGAGTTTAAACGTTAACGCTCCGAGATCACATTATAAAGTCAAATTGTGTCTTTAGAGTAATGAGTGAAGAAAACGGGTTACTTGTCCTGATTCAACCTTAACGCAGGTTGTATCTAGAGACCGTTGTCATTGTCATAAAGGTACAACACAACTACTATACTACAACAGATATGACATCTTTATGGAAGGACTACAATCTTAATGAGACCTTCAACTGTTAACATTTACAAAAAGGTTAGAGCATGCACGTCACTTCCTCCTCCGTTCCTATTTTTTATTTTTTTTTCACAAAAGGATTTTTCGACAGTTTTGTGGACGATTTTTAAAGGTGCCAGTGTGCTAACCATACTCTTTCTTTCACATCGGGAAATAAAGCTCGCAGCATCTGACATAAAAACGTAATTCATCAGTGGAAGGAATAAACTGGACCAAGTGTTCAGGGTTTGAAGAACGATGAGGCGGGCTGAATTTTGTGTAAGTTTTCCTTTTTGGGAAAAAAACCCCAAAAACTACAGAGGTAAGTATTATGAGGTCAGGACTTCAGGTTTAGTGGTTTCCAATTATGACTTTATTGAGATGTTAATGATTTCACACTGAAATACTCTGCGGAAATGAAGATTTCCCTGAAACTGTCGATTTCTGGGAATACCTGTAAATGATATCCACATCTTCTGTCTTTAATCTGATGAAAACACAGTATAATATGTCATGATTCATGAGCCACGTCTGTCTGAGTTTATACATCCAGTTCACATAGTCGAGTCAGTAGGAGCCATCTGGACATCTGTGTCAGTGCAATAGGTGTGTGTGTGTGTGTGTGTGTGTGTGTTCAGGCTGTTGGAGCGTGCTGCACTAAGTGTGTATGGGCAGATTCTGTGGAGGCTCTGCTGGCAGGTTATTTTGGACTTCTGCTTCGGGTGCAGCTGGGACTTTTTCCCCTGCGAGTTCTAGAAGAAAAAAAAAGGTTCATTTACCAAAAAAAAAAACGAACAAACGACGATGACATGAGCGCATGTGTCACTTGTCAGAGACGTTCACCTTTATCCTCCTCTTTATTCGTATCTGGTTTGAAGAGAAGCGCTCCGTTAGGACCTGCGGGAGGCGCCGCTTCCGCTGCCTGCTGATCCTTCTGCCTCTGCGACATCTCTAACACCGCCTGAAATATGACGCGTCACATCTCAATCGTCAAGAACATCTCAAACAAAAACACATCAATGTTTGAATTTATGCCGGGGGGGGGGGGGGGGGGGGTCACTCACCTGCTGGTACTCCTTCTTCTGGGCCTCCAGGGCTTTCCCTCTCTCCTTCAGCAGTTCCTGCTCCTGACGCAGAGTCTCCTCCCGCCTTTTAAGCTCCTCCTCTTTATCCCTCAGCTCCACCTCAAAGCGTTGGAGCTCCTCCTCTGTGTATGCCGGCTTGCTTTCCAGTGTCTACAGAGGCAGCGGGTGAATGAATGGAATGACTGAAATCTACAGGATTATAAAAACACCTACTAAAGTGGAGGGCTTTTTGATTGGTCCACTATCCTCTATCTATCTTGCTTGATATTTAACCCTTATGTTGCGACCTTCTTTCTCCAGGTGGACAATGAGCTGTTTTATGGAGGTGTAGAGGTGGCGTCACGAGATTTGTGCACACACCAAACCAGTTAAGCACGTCTTATATCACACCCAGATGATGATCACATTGATCCTTCCAAAGCCTTCAAACATATCTTTGCTTTAGCATTCACATGTGAAGTATCCAGAAACTGAAGCAAGGAGGAGAGTAAAAAAGATTTTCTCCTGAGCTGACGTAAGAGCACTGGACGGTTAGCGTTAGCGTTAGCTCCGCAGTGTTATTATTTTTGTCGGCATGTTGAAAGAACAGTTTGGGTTTCTTGACTATGAGCGTCCGGTCTCAAACCCCCCCCCCCCCTTTACGCTCTTTACCTCCCACTCTTTGGGATTATTGAACTCCTTCTTCTCTGTGGATTTGAGGAACTCCTCCAAGCTGACGAGGCGGTCTCGATTCGCGTCCACCTGTCAACACAGAAACAACACGAGCTGCGATCAGCGGAAAGAAAAAAGCTTCAGACTGCCTCCCTTCTGACAATGAAGACGGAAGCGGCAGGGTTGAAAAGAATCTCTTACGTTCTTCATGACATGCTCCCTCATCCTCAGCCTTTCCTCCTCCATCTCCATCATGTCGTCTTCCTCGTTCTTGGGGTCGTAGACCTTCTCCAGCTTGGCGGGGGGGGGACAGACGTTAGAAGCCGTTAATGTCCGTCACCGCATTTTAAACCCAGAACAAGTCAGAGCTGCACTGTACAGTACCCTACCTCTTTAGTGAAGAGAGCCTCCAACTCCTGCTCATCTAAAACACCATCTTCATTCGTATCTAAAAAGCAGAGAACATGTAAAGAGTTGTATTCAGATGCCTATGTAATCCTTGTGATGTTAAAAGGAAAAAAGAGCTGTCACCGACCATGCAGTTTAAAAAAGGTTTTAGGGTTGAACTCCTGAGGATCCAGTCCATCGGTTTCCTCCCAAACCTCCCGCAGCTGATTGACACTACCCTGAGAGTGTGTGGCAGAAAGGAAACGTGAATGATGATTTGCAGGAGAACTTCCTTGCCCCCCGCCCCACCGCAAATGAAAACCTATGTGTGCGCACCGGAGCGTTGACTTTTGGATGCTGGCTGTGTTTCTCCTTGAGTTCCTGCAGTCTCTTCTCCTCCTTCTCCCTCTTCTCCTGGTCCAGACCCTTCAGGTACTCCCGCCTCTCGTGCTCTTTCAGCATCTCGTAGCGTTTGAACTCCTCGTGCCTCTCAGCATCGTAGTTCTCCAAGTCTTTGGTGGCCTAGCCAACAAACAAATCTGTATCATCAAAGCTGGTTTTTTTTGTTTTTTTTAACAATTGGTATTTGTAACGTGCTTGATCAAATCTGATGTTAAAATCTGGACAGAATACACTGTCTATAAGAGCGTTTTGATTTCTCATGATAGACTCACTGTTGAAATGAGCAGCTCCAGGTCTTTGGCTTCAAAGTTTTGGTTGTGATGATCCAGATGTTCAAACTGCTTCAGCAGCGAGGCGTGGTCCATCTGCAGAGCTTGAAAGCGAACGCGTGAAATGTCAAACATGTGCCACGTGTCCCCTGTGATGATCTGAACGGAGTCAACATTTTTCTCTCAACATTCCCTTTATATATGTCTATTTTAGACAAAATAGTGCTTCGGGAAACGATTCGTTTAGTTACGTTCATTCACACAAAACTACAGAAACAAAACAAAAACATTTACAGATATACAAATATAAAAACACATCAGACATTTCATGTCATTATACTGTATATATTTACACACACGTTAGAAAGACTTCTTCAGATGGTGACTGCAATGTGTGTTTCAAAAAAACATCTAAAATAAATCATTAAAATATGAACTGGGAAAAAAACCCAACATTATCAAAGTTTTATTTTCTGTACTTTTTATATTTTTTAGCTCGAGTATGTTGGATCAAATTTAGTATCTGATATTTAGTTAAAACATTATTAAGGTAACATCAGCATTTTTCAACAGGTGAGTTTTGATATAGTAAACACAAGATAATAAATTATTCAGCTACTGTCTTGTAGAACATCCTCCCCTCTCTACAGAAGCATTAATCAATCCACCAAAGAGATTTCATTTGAATTCATACAGTGCATCTATAGAGGTAAAAATGTGACCGAGCTGACTCACTCTGAATGTTGGTGCTGTCCAGTTTGGCCTTGAGCAGCATCCTGAGGCGAGAAACCTCCTGCCGCTTCAGCTCATCCAGGCGAGTCCGGACATGGTGACTGACCAGATCCAGCTCCTTGCTGAGACGACCATTCTGACAGAGAACACAAGGCATCATAAAAGGTTAACCAGCAAGCTTTAGTTTTAGTGAGAACACAGAGTAACATGTTTGACACTGACCTTGATGTCCTCTGTGTTTGCTGTTTGCAGTTTCTCTCTGAAGTGAGGGTCTGTCTCCAAAACCTCGATCACCTCTCTGAGATACCTGTCATAGTACAGACCGGTGTCCTACAGGCACACGTTAGAGAGAGGGGAGGTTATACAAACCAAGCTGCATCTGAAGTGAATCTTTGATTTTAAACACAGGAAATGACATTACCCCATGCTCCTCCTGCACCTCCTCTTTAGCTTCCTCTTGGCCTACATTGCGATCTATAGGCACCGACCGGACCCCAACACAGATGACGGATAGAAGCAGCAGCCAGCAAGGTTTTAGGTTCATCCTCCTGCAAAATAGACAACAATGACTAATTAGTTATTAAATCTGTATGTAAAACTGAACAGATTGGCAAAATTAATTAAAGGCTGATGGCTAAAACGGAAAGAATTATTTGAGACAGTTTTGTAGTTTTCTCAGTCCTCCTGGTTCGATGCGTTACTCCACATCAGAATTATATTTTTTATCAGTCACAAATTGTAGTTTACTTTGACTATCTGTTATTTATTATACCACGTGTTCTTCTAATACTGCATTGGTCATATTTAAGATACAACACAACGAAATCAGTAAAACAATGTCCATTATTATTCATCAATACATTCATAAATAGGCCTGCACAGAGAGCTGATCATTGTCAGCTGACTGTACAGGTTTAACTAGTCTGGACATTTTCATACACGTACACGTTTGTTGTCATCTTTCTGTTAATGAGAAAAAAAACCATACCGACTTTAAAAGGAGTTCAGTGTAGATGATCTTTATTGGGTTTAATTAACAAGCTATATACATTTTAAGAAGGCAGAGTAGTCGGGTTATTGTATATCTGTATTTAAATAAAAGTTAGTAAAATACTAACTTGAACGATACTGTTTGTCCGTAGCTGTTGAGCTAACTAGCTTAAAAAAAGACAACACGGATGCGGAGGCGGATCCAGGAACCTTTATGAAGGTGAGATCACCCGTGGTAGAATTCAACCCATCATTTCATTTAAAAAAAGAAACTTCAAATCTGTCTTATAAATAAATGTGACATTTACTGTCAACATCACAGGATCACGTTTATCTTCTCATGTTACCGTCATCTCTTACAAGGATGACAATCTTTTACATTATCTCTCTTTTCTTCCTATGAACATGTTCCGATATTTAAAACACTTTCAACATGTGTGTCGACACACTATAACATTAAAAAGCTCGTCTCTTACCACATATATATTATAAGATCCTCCGCGCACGATCTGTGTTTGCGTCGGTTAAAAATGACGTCATGAGATACAGCCCCCTGTCCAACATGCTCCCTTCATGGACTATCGGAAAAATGGATATATTTCTATTGCAATCAAAATAAATAAAGGATATAAACAAATAAAGAAGACTAAATAAATAATAATAATGAAAGGAAAATCTGGCATGATATTTTGAAGTTCAAATCATAAAAATGTGCACGTGTCAACTCCCTAATAGCCAATAATTTTCCAGAATCAGGGAAGGAAATCGTTCTGCAGCTTAAAATTACAAGCTAACTTTAAGGTATCATCTAAAAATAAATAACAGACCAAGTACATACAAACGTTTAAAACGTTTTAATTGCTTTGAAAAATATATTTTTTGTGTTTCATATCATTAAAGAAATACAAAGACATGGCAAAATGAAATAAATTAACATGTTAAGAGCCAACAATTGTGCGGGATCATAAATTAAAAAGAATAAATATAATGCATCAAAAACACCTAGGCCTATAATAAATTTAATAAAAATAGATAAAATATGGCACATGGAAAACACATAAAGGTCAAAAGTTCATCATGAATAAATTAAAATGATAAATTAACATTACTGGATAAAAACATTTCTATAATATAAAAACATGTCAGAGCATTTTGAGGTCATAATAGATTTACATCAGTTTGACTGATGAACTTGAGAGCTTTTTAATTGATTCCCACTCTCAATATAATAGTTGGTTGAGTGTTTAGAAATCAATTTCTCTCATGTCAGTGGGTGTTCCAGGCCTTTCAGTCTCCACCTCTTCATCTTTCTCCATCGGGCCCTGCTGAAGCCCACTCCTCAGCCGTTGTCTGAGAGCATACTCGATCATCTCACTGTAGCACTGCAGCACTGCCTGGAATGGAAGACGGAGACATTAAAGCTTTTTGACACACTGTTTCTGCTTTTTGCATGACTAACAAACAAACCGGTCCCTCAAAACACAGGTATTCTAAATCTGTTTGCATAGAATAAAAATAAAAAATCTATTCAAAACCCGACAAAAATCCTAAATCTAATCAAATTAAACCAAATCAAGAGGTTTTAAAAGGTTCATGTCTACTCACCAGGTCAGTCTGACAGAGCTCTGCAAGTGCTTCGCCCATAGCAGCCAGCTGAGCTTGGCTTTTGTTGCCCAGACCTCGCAGGGCACAGTTCAGTGAGGCTGCAGCAACAAGTGATGGAGGGGCATCCAAAAAGCGGGAGTCACAGGCACACATAGCAGCCAGGGTGTCGCTGTGCCGCCGCAGCGTGGAGATCAGCTCCCCCTCAGACTCACTGCTATCTCCGACTCCTCTCTCCTTCACTGAGGTGAGAAAATGTGGGAGGAAGTCCTGAGGTGTCACTGCTGCTGTGTCCCAGCGGAGGGTGGCGAGGATGACACGTTCCATTTCCTACAGGAGGAAAAACAGGTGTGGTTAGGTGAATGATTTTGTAATGATCCAACAAAAATGCATGATGTTAATATGCAGAAAATGTGGTGTGACTGGACACAGTGGGGATTTAATCATTTGATGACGTATTGATAAAAAGCTCAAACCTGATTTCTGCTTTGAAGTCATCTAAAATGGTCTCTCATTCTCGCTGTCATTGACTTTTCTATCTACTCCAATTTCAAATTTAGAATTGGAAGAAGGCACCAATATTGAATAGAAAAATATTTTGAAAATGAGATAGGCCTATCTGCAGATTTAAGAGTGGGGAAATGGATGAACGGAAACTTTATTTTTTATTTATTGAATGTTTCAATCTGTATCGAAAAATCCCTGAGATGTCTCAGGTTCCAGCTTCTCATTCTGATTCTACTTCTGATTGATATTCATCATCTAATGAATTCCTTTGATACACAAACCTAAATGTTTAAAAATGTAATGGATGTGATAAGGCATCACAATAATCAAAAGAGAATTATTGTTTTTTTCATTTTTAATTAAGCTAATTTGTTATTAGCTGTATGATAACAAGTTTATTCTACTTTTAAAATTGAGGTTTCAACTGAGTTTGCAAGCTTACAATTAAATCTCCTTAAAAGTAAGTTTAAATGTCTGGATGATATGAGGTAGCAGTAACTGGGAAGGATCACAGAAAGTCAAGAAACCACTCAATTACTGCCCTGACTTTAAGGTCAAAAACAGTCCAGCTTGTTATGTGTCTGACTCACCCGCAAGTTGGAAGGCTGGAAGCTGTATTCAGCCGCAGCACAGAGCGTGTCGGTGGTCACATTGTCACACTCTGTGAGTTTAGAGGAGATGAGGATGCAGCCGGCAGCAAGGCAGTAGGGTGAGACAGGTATGGAGAGAGAGTTAGACAGGAACCTGTCCAGCAAAGAGACAGACAAGGGGAAGACGGCCTCGTCACAGCTGCACTCACAGCACACCTGAAGAGAGGAAACAAGAGGAGAGACATCAGTTGCAGAGGTGACTAAACTCAGACAAAGAGAAAGTGAAGTATAATAATGTGTTTCATACCTCCAGGGCCCATTTAGCAACCTCCTCCCGACACTCTGGGTCCCTCTGGATGATGCTGATGTAAAGGGTGGAAGGCATGTACCTCTCCTCTACATGCAGCAGCCTCTGGATCACACGGTGCCCCGACACGATGGGGTCCCAGGCGGCCCGCAGCTGAGCCGAACCCCTGATTTGGAGCTGGTTCTGTGCCTCAATTTGGTTCTGATCATCCTCCACCTCCTCACACCACAGAGACATATTTTCACTTTGGTCCATTTGCAAAGCTTCCTGGGTAAAATCTGAACTTGCTTACTTCCAAATGAAAAAAAAGAAAGATTGTGTCCCTGTGTCAGCTGAGGAAGCTGGGAGAATTCTGCAGATCCTCTTTTTGGAAATAGTGTTTGACCTCCTGTGGTTTTTGGCTGAATATCAGTCCTCCACATCGGTCTCAGAGTTTTATACCAACAGGGTGGAGAAAAAGGGGGGAGTGGCATCACAGGGGGAAGGGGGGGGGGAAGCCTGCAGAAAGAGAGACGGGGACCCTCCTGAGTGACATAAAATAATAAGAAGACAACAATAAGAGTGCAACAATTGCTCCAACAGGTGGGGAGAGGGAGAGGGAATCAGAGCGAGGGGGGCAGACAAGTGAGGGAGTGGCCCGCAGGGACGATGCAACAGCTTGAGTTCGACAGTGAAAGAGAGAAGGGAGGAAAAAGAAAAGGGTGTGAGGGGTGAGGGGAGAGAAAAGGTCACATCCAGACTCTGACAATGGGAATGGATTACAAAAGGATGAGTGTTTGTTTACAACGCGAGCACCAGAGAGGAGATGTCACACTCTGGATGGATGTTATAAATATCCCCACGCATACATGTGATCTTCACTCATTTTAAACCATCATATATTCAGTAACTTGGTAAACAATTTTGACATGTAATTATCACTAAGACTTGTTTACTTGTATTGTTGTTGATCTTTTAATGTTGAAAAATGTTCAAATCTTTTCACCGGCAAAATCCAATCAAGAGTAGTCTCACAAGATTGTTGAGTTGGACAGGCTTTAAACAAATACACATTTCAGTAATAATGCACTGGTGTTTTCTTTAGGTGAGTAGGATGTTGTTTGACCTCACAAGGCAAAATATTCAAATAAGAAAAAGTCTGCAAAGGAAATAGAGGTAAAATATGGGAACCATTGCATCACTTCTGTAAACAGTTTAAAGCTCCTGTGAGGTATGCTGATTTGACATCTTTTCACTTTACTTATGTTAAGCCCCGCCCCTGTTTCAGAAAATTTCAGGCTAACACAAAAATTAACATTAAACAATAAATTGAGTTTAGATACTGAGCTTCATATCCTTGTAAGGATTATTAAATATATTTTCATCAAAGTTTTGGTTGTGCCCCACTATACATACATATAGAGTTTTTTTTTCATTGTCAAAGCAACCTGTGCCCCCCCCCCCCCCCCCCCCCCTCCTCGAGAGCCTGTGGCAATCTGCCGCTCGTGTTTAAAGAGCAGTGAAGCCAACGTGGAGGGCCGGTGGGCTGGGCGAGGTATGTGCAACAGACAGTGGAGCTGGCCAGGTCAATGAGCCGTATTGTCTCCCTTTACAAATCAGTGTCAGACAGCAGCCCCTGGCCTTCTGCCTGTTGCTGGCCCCTCACACACACACACTGAGCGTAGACACACTTTTCACACGCTCTCCAGGGACTCCTCTGCCGGTCACAATGGGGTCGCACTCAGCAGTGAGAGACAACACAGATTGTATTTGACAGTCATTACAGGTGGCTCTTCACACATTACGGCTTCAGTGGCAGCTCATGTTTCTAATGGGAGTTAAATGGACGAGCACACGGACACCATGGCTGATGCTGAGCATCAATTATTCATCCTCTATTCAACATACAGCCAGGGCTCAGAGTACAGCCGAGGATTTAAACCTTTTTAAGACAAAATTAAGAAACTTAACTTCAATCAGTGAATGATATTTAAGCAGAACATGCAAACTGTTTCCGTAGGTCATCAATAAACCATTGAAGTTATGTCTCTTTATCTCAAACAAACATCCTTTATTGTTTTTGGTCCTTTTATATTTCACATTGGTGGAAGAAGGAATCCACAGTTTTTTTTCAAAGTAGGTACTGCATCGAAGGACTTCCTAAGTAAACATTGAGTATGAGCTATAGTTACTGAAAATGGAACCAAAAAGGTATTTAGTACCATCGTATATGACATCTCTTTTTATTATGACATGTAAATAAAGATGGGCTGTTACAAAAGAGAGGTGTTCTTTAACAAAAAGAAGTTAAACATACAGAAAATCAAGTCAAATAAAGAAACTAAATGTCTTGTCTTTGGTCCAGTCTCTGGTGACAGTCTTTGATAAACAGAACAGCAGCTCTTGCGCCATATGGACTCTCTTTCTAATGCATAGTTGAAATTCCTTATTTTGTACAACAGATTGGTGTTTTGAATCTGACACAAAAACTGTTAGCCCTAAGAATCCATCTGTAGCCTGTACTATGTAATTGCCAATTAAAGGGCCACTTAAATACATATAAGTTTTCTTGATGGTTGACATCTCAATGTTTGTTTAGAGCCTTTTTATCCCCCTGGAACTGCTCCACATTTTAAAGGGTTACAGTCTGGGATTCACACAGACTTGTTTCGAAAATGTACCACAGACAACTGTTGGATAAGAACCTTAAATCCACTTAATGTATAAAAATAAAATAAAAAAAAGTTTCCTTTTCCTTTTGTACTTCACAGCTAAATAAATAGTTTAAAATCCTCATGAATGAATCAGATTCATTTTGAAGAAACTGAATACAGAGCGTTCTAAAAAATAAATATTTTGAATTGGATGTATTGTTGAAGATTTGTATAGTAGTGAAACTTAACACAATCCTTTACATCTATCTATAAAATGTACATTTGTATAATGCAACATACAATAAAAGAAGCTATAAATGTAATTCTAAAGCGTCAGATATTAAAGCTCCTTTGAGTAATATTTTGCTCCCACAGTGGATAAAGCACTACTTCTCCTCTGATCTTGTCTTGTATGTGTGTAAGTCATGTTTTATGTTTTTAAAATCTCATCCTGCCGACTTTTGAAAGTTAATAATATCATTCACTGTTGACTTTGCTGTGAAAAAATGTATGAGCCATAACTAAGCTCAGACATCATCGTGTCTTTGTACATTCATATTGATTCTGTAATATTGGTATCCCAGTCTGTCAATTCCCTTGCGTTTCTGTGTTCTGTTGTGAGTCACAGGGGCATAAATATCTTAGCTTGAACAGACTGAACACTGTTGTTGTCTGCTTCTGCAGAGTGCTATAATTCACTTTGTCTGACACCTACCCCGCGGCAGTGATTACAGGTATTACAAATAATTAGAAATATCAACATTCTCGCTTGCAGTCTGCTTTTTTTTGGGGGGGGGGGGGCTCACTGATTGGCACTATCACTATCAGTTTCATAACCGGTCGAAACTCCTCAAGGGAGTTTTAAGTGAAGCTTTAAATGCAGCCTTTTAACATGTAGCGGGTATTTTCACAGTGTGTATTAATTATTTAAGTTCATTTAATGATCTGATCATTTCTATTTCTTCTGGTACTCAAAAACAAACCAGAGGCTTAAATCTCCTTATCTGAGTCATCTGACATAATGACAAGATAAAGAGAGTGTAATCCTCCACTATGCAGTCGATTGTAGCATTAGTGAAAGAATATGAGGTTTAAAGCTGTCGACAAGGACCTCGCTTATGGAACAGGCTTTGAGAGGGGCTGAAAGCAGATTGAGTTTGAATGAGGGACGGAGTGACTTTGGCTCTGGGGGTCAGGTTGGGGTGGATGGAGAGGGAGATGTAAAGGGGCGTGTTCGGAGAAACACAGTGACAGATCGTCGGCCTGTTTAAGCAGCCTACTCAATTCATACGTTCCAGCTGTATTCAAACAACATGGATCGAGGGGGACAGAGACGGCGACGGGACAGAAAGAGAAGAGTGCAGCAGGTCCTGAGAAGGAGGTGTGTCTCCCCCGCCCCTCATTTTCCAGCTCATTTCCCGGGACAGTGGAGAACAGAGGTCCTATTTTCCACACAGCCATTCACCTCACACAGACACCTGCTGGCGGGAGGAAGGGGGGAAGGGGGGAGGCCAAAGTTTAACCAGTTCACAAGTTAGGACACCACATCACATAAACAAACACTTGTTACATTTAACACAATTACAGGGTTTTTTTGTGATCACAAAATTCACTTTATCACAATATCTTTCCTACTCTTGTGTGTGTTTGACTAAAGAAGGGTGAAAATGATACCTTTGCTTTTCCTCAGATCTTATTTGAATGACTTAACTGTAACCAAACCCCATTTATCATCCACAGTCAAAGTAAACATGACATAATGTAGCTGAAGCACATGAAGACAGAAGTCCATGTAAAGAATCCTGACATGTTCAGCGTACAACACACTGGAAAAGTAAAGCTTTGTTAAGAATCTTCCATTATGACCATATTTACATAAACAATGACAAGAAGGGAATAATTGTTTGGAGGGATGAATTATAGATGAATAGATTTTTTTTAACATCTTTAAAAGACAACATAACATCAGATGTCTTAAGTATAGATTTAAAGAAACACTTAGTTAGACTTTTGGGATTTACATGATTTTCTGTTTCTGTTGCATCATTTTGTATTGATGGAGTTTTGTGCTGCTTCGCACTGCTGTTTTCAAACATCAAAAACACAAAACTCCTGAATATTTCTTTACATTTCTTTGATGAGATGCACCTGTGAAACCGCCTAATTTTTCTTCAGCCTCTGCATGAAGTGGGCAAGATTTAATGCAGAAGCGTTGCAGTGAAAAGTCAGAAGAGTTCACTGTGAGTGAAGGGGGGGGGGGGGGGTCGACAGAATCTCCTCCACTCTCTCGTCACTGTGCAAACACCAAATAACACAACAGTGATAGAAAGGAATAGACTCGGTGTCAGCCTCACTTTATGGCTTGCTTCCTGAGACCCCCCTAAAAAAAATACAAACAAGGGGCGGGCTCTCCTGAAACTTCAAGAAATTGTGGAGTGCATTTGTGACCACAGCTTATGTTGCCATGTTACCGTTTCAGTCAGACTGATTCAAGTAGTTGAATTCCTTTTTTTAACTGCTGACTTGTGAGTCTCCAAATATTTTTGACCATTATTGAGGAGTTTTCCAACATTTTGTTTAGTTATCAGTGGGGCAACTTCACTTTTTAAAACGAGGCAGATGACGGTTTATGTACTGTATCAAAACCCGACTGAGAAAGACAGATGAGAAAAAATGAATTTGACAAACTCTTCTTCATTAAGATTCAGCCTTTTATTATGTAATAATGAGGGGATGATCACATTAAAGACATAATACAGGTAATTACAAGGCTTAGAATGTAATCACGCCACTTGTGAAATCTATAAGGCATGCAAAAAGTTTGCATAGAGCTGGAATGGCATCATACAGTACTAACAAGGAGAGTTATTCCTTCATTTTCTTCCCTTTGCAGGTTAAGTGGCGCGGGTGGGGGGGGGGGTCATCTCAACCAAAGTACGGCGTAACAAAATGACAGGCAGCTATGATTAAATAATGTGAGAGAAGGTAAAACAGCAGCATGAACAGGAGGACGGAGGGGGAGAAAGAATGGCAGCAGAGACACGTCAACACAGATGACAACATAATGAAAGAGCACTGCAAGCACTCAGCAACATTCATGGGTACATTTAAAGAAAAGAAAAGAAAAAGCCTCAACGCCCCCTGCTGTTGACAAACAGTAAGAACGGTTTTCAACACGGTCACTTTCTGACTTCATCATATGAGTTGATACGTGTACAGTCTTCATATATAAATACTTTCCAAACGTTTGTGTCGCTTCACCAGCCGCCCCGCTCCTTTAAGGATAGGTGGGGACGCGCGCTGAGCTACACGAAGCAGCGCATGCTTCCGATTGGCTGCTGAGGTGGCCCGTTGTCTCGCTGGCCTGAGAGACGGGACTGTCCTCCTCAGAGCTGGACGGGACGTAGAGACCCAGAACCTGCTGCACCTTTAGGGGAAGCTCCTGGGGAGGAGAGGAGAAGTTCAACGAACCCTGCGGTCATATTCATGCAACAAACAGGAGTCATTTGAAGAACTTGCTGAATCATATTTCCACAGTTGGGTTTTTTTCCTGTATACATTTCCTGTTTTTCTTGACAAATAAAATACATCTAGCATGCTCCTAAAACGCCAGCGTTGATCAAACGTTTAGAAACATTTACAGACCAACATGTACAATGACAAAAAAAAATAAATACAGCAGGAGCAGGTTACAGTTACCTTTCTGCCAGTTGTCTCTGTTTTAGGCCACCTTTTAAAGCTACCATAACAACACAATTCATGTTTTTTTTAAATAGCAATGATAAGTGGCACTGTCACTGGCGCTGCACTGGCCTGAGTGCTCAACCAAACAACCACTTCTGCAACACTCAGTAAAGTAGGAGCTGAGAGGCTTTCTGTAAGAAGCTACAGTGACAGGAAAAAAAAAAAAAAAAAAAGAGAGAAAGGAGCGAGATACTCTGATTGTTCTGAAAACATCTCAAACCAACTGAGACACTCTGTTACTCTATGTTGGGTCTTTCTGGGCTTACTGTACCTTGCATTGAATCAGCTGGAGGTAAATGGCCTCGGCTCCCACCAGAACAGTTTGCAGGTCCAACCTCATCGTCAACTCGTTAATGTGCTGAGGAGATTTCACAGACCATGTGTGTGAGGTTATGGATCAAGTGCATCAACGCAACCCTTTAAAATACACTGACAAAGTGTTCATAACAAATATATATTCAGAGACCAAGTGTAACGCAGAACGCACCTTCAGAATGGTGTTAAAGTCGTGGTCAGAGCCAATCAGCTCTCCTCTCTGGGACTGCAGGATGGAACAGGCGATCAGCAGGTGGAAGTTGTCACATGGGAGTCGACTCCAGAGGACCTGAGAAGATATGAAAAAAAAAAAAACTAAGATGCTTCAAGGGTTATTTTACACTTACATAATACAGGATAGGCTCGTCTCTTGCTGTTTTACCCAGTTTATATTTCTGTTGGAAGTTTAGAGCTTCTAGCTGGGATTGAACACAACAAACTAACTTTACTGACTGACAAGTAAAAGCAGTGGAAGAGCATCACGCTGCAAGATGAAAGGGATATTTTTGTCGATGTCAGTCTGGTGGCTATGAAGAGAGCGATGACGCTCACAATGTTTTCTTGCCATCAAAAACGATCTGACCTTATTAAAAGGTCTTATTCTCTAGCTTTCATTGACGGAATGTGTTCATACAGATTTTACAACAGTGTCAAAAACAGCCTTGTGTTGGATGTACTTTCTCTTTATAATCCTTTGGACCATAACAAGCTTTAACAAGCACTCCTGATTAACGTCCAATATAACGTCTTGACAAAGTATGAAGCTTAACACCATGAAGGTGGAAGGAATAGAGCTAGCCTGAATGTCCTGCAGATGTCGTCTGGGCATAGTATCATACTGTTCCTATATGTGAAGCTGCAGCTCTCTCTCTCTCTCTCACCTCCCACAAGGTGAGGATGTCCTCGAAGGAAAACTCTCTCTTGAACCAGATGAGCAGCCAGCGGAAACAGAAGCAAAGGGAGCCACTGTCCTGAGAGTCTGGTGGACAAAGGAAGCATGAGTCATATCCAAAGTTATATCCCATACACCTCGAGCAAACTCTCCATATCCTGGAGTTTCAGTAAATCACTTGAAATGTTTCTATACATACTGTATCTAACAGATTCTAATGTTTAGCCTGGAGGTCACATTCTGTTTGATTCGCCTATTTTTATTGCACACAGTATGGCCTGGGGTCTCGTCGGGTTTTTATTTTGAGCCGATCCAGCCTGACAGGACCGGCTTGAGCTGACTCACCCAGGAAGTCGTACAGCTCGGGGTCCAGAGCCTTCAGCAGGAGAGTGAGCTGAAGGAGCTGCTGCTTCATGGCCTCCTGAGACTCCTCGAAGTTCTGGTGCTGCAGAGACAAAAGGAGATTTGGATTTGTGTTGAAATATCAATTTAATTCTGAAAAATCTTCTTAGACACAAATTGTAATTTATTTAAATAAAAGGTTAAATAAAGGTTACATTTAAAAAGAAACCCAAAAGAATTTAATTCTGAAAAATCTTCTTAGACAGAAATTGTAATTTCTTTAAATAAATGGTTAAATAAAGGTTGCATTTTTTTAAAAAAAGAAAAATTAATTCTGAAAAATCTTCTTAGATCGAAATTTTAATTTCTTTAAATAAAAGGTTAGATAAGGTTACATTTAAAAAAAAAAAATAATTTAATTCTGAAAAATCTTCTTAGACCGAAATTTTAGTTTTTTAAATAAAAGGTTAAATAAAGGTTACATTTAAAAAAACAAAACAACAAGAGGATGAATAGAAAAGTTACACCATGCACAAACAACAGGACCTGGTGTAGGTCATGCAGTTACTTTAAAGAGGACACCTGTCTGAATGAAACTGTGCTGTCTGTGCAGTGCTTGGGTCAGAATAGAACATGAAGAGAGAGAGAGACAGACAGACATTTGCTTTACTGTGAGTTTGTGTTGATTACATTAAACTCTGTGTTATTATTAAGAACGAATGTAAACAACACATGAAAAAAGAGTAGAAGAAGAAATTAAGCTGCTGAACTCCATGGAATGTTATTTTTCAAAGGACTGATTCCATTCTAAGTGTCTTTGATGAGTCATCAGGTCGTTGTATGAGGCAACAGCTTTCTAGACAGTCAGTTGAATTGGAACCTTTCAGCAAGCGGCAGCATTAAGAGAGATAACTCAACGATCACCTCAGATCAACATATCTGTTCATCAGAGACAATTTACAAACAACAGCAGCATTTCTTTGTGACTTAAACAACCAGCCTAAGAAAATGCAGCGACCAAACTACCCAAGAAAGAACAACAACACCTTCAGACAGCAGGGTTATGGTCAACACTCGGAGCTCGAAAGACTTCATCAAGATGTGAAAAACCTCACTGATCTCCTGGGGAGAGAGAGACAACAGTGCTGTAAGGAGAGGAACGAAAAACTCCTGATCAGCCAAGAGTTGGAGGAGACAAAGCAACATCTGGCAAAGCAGAAAGCCCTCAAGGAAATGTACATAAACCGGGGGAAAGACACCAGGAGAGAGCTCGAGAGGCTGGAAAAGTACAGCAACGAAGAGACCCTCTCTGCGTTTCAGATCGCCCAGAAAGTGAACGACACCACCAGGCAGAGGAAGAAGAAAGATCTTCACGTCGACTACGAGGAGCTCAAGGTGGCATACGTAGTTTGCAACGACAAGTTCACAAAAGAGCTCCAGAGTGAGAAGGAGAAAAATAAGCTCCTTCAAGAAGAACTGGACAGCAGCAAAGTTTCACACCATGAGCTCAAGGTCAGGTACGAAGCCGACATGCTCGCTGCCAAGCAGTTGGTGGAGACGCTTCAGTGCAAGAATGAGCAGCAAGGTCAGGCTCACGCAGAAAGAGTGTCCCGAGACCAGCAGGTGATCTCCACCTTGGAAGCTGAACTGGAGGTCCTCGGTCAGAAGGCGAGAGAAGAGATTGCTGTCCTGCAACAGGCTGCTTTTGAGTCAGAGAAGATGAACTTTACTGAGCTTGAGGGCCTAAAAACTCAGCTCAGTGATCAGAAAGTCATCAAGGAGCAGTTTGAGGAGCTACAAGTGGCTTATAAAACCAGCCAGGACAAGTTTACTGCTGAGCTCCAGAAGGAAAAGGACAACAGCAAGCTTCTCCAAGAACAACTGGAGGAGTTTAGAGCGTCCAGCAAAGAGCACAGCCCAATATACCAAACTGATGTACTGGTTCTGACACAGCAGGCTGAGAGCCATCAGAAAGAATTTGAAGCCGAAACACAGTCTCTTTGTAACACCGTGGCAGGCAATCAGCTTTCAACTGAGAATTTGAACACTGAAAAGGTCGTCCTCCATCAAAATATGGAAGAAAATATCAGGACCCTGCAGCAGATCAGCATGGAGAGGGAGAGCATCCAGTGTGAAGAGGTGGAGGAGCTGGAAACCCAGATTCAGCTCCTGAGCTCACAAAACAAGGAGCTCTCAAGTGAACTTGAGGCTCATCTGGAGGATCGCACGCTTCCAACAAGAAAGAGAGCAAGCTGTGAGGAGAAGCAAGGCGAATCTTCATGCATGGAAGAGACTCTCCCCCAAGTCACTGAAGAAGCTCCAGGAAATTCAGGACCTGTGGGACCTACAGAAACTTCAGGAGTGGCAGAAACTGCAGAGGCTACTGAAGCTGTGGAAACAATGCAGCCTCAAGAGCCAGAGCAGAAGAAGCCCTGTTTGAAGCGAGTCAGGCACTTCCTGGGACTGAGAAAACCTGAGAGTTGGAAGAAAAAGAAAGAACCTTCTTCCCTCTCCCCTCGACAATAACCCCCTCTCCCCCCGACAATACCCCCCTGACCCCACGACAATACCCCCCCCCCCCCAAAAAAAGGAAACCTTTTTCATTGCTAACATTTTGATTTACCATAATAATTCAAAATGTCAGCTTTGATAAGGTTCATGAAAAAAACATGACATAAAACATCTTGTAGTCATGTCAGAGGGCAGCACTGTGGCCTCACAGGGAGAACCTACCGACCAGTGGGAACTCTCTGTGTGGACTTTGTTTGCTCTCTCTAACCCTTTGTAGGTTTTTTCCTCCGGGACGCTCCGGTTTTCCTACCACATATCCAAAAACATTCATCATCGATTGAGTTGGCTACTCTTCAATCTTCATGAAAAAAATAAAAATAAAAAAAATAAAAAAATAAAAAAATTCCCTTTAAAGGAAGTTGTGTGTTGTGGCGTTTAAGTTGTTGGACAGAAAAGTTACAGAACCCTTTTGTTATATGTCAGCTTTGATATTCTGATAATTTTCTAACTCTTCCTGAAGCATCTCTAAAAAGTGTCCTTGTGCTTTGATGGTGCATAATCATAATATGATTGCCCTCAGCACAGACAGACAGACAGACAGACAGACAGACAGACAGACAGACAGACAGACAGACAGACAGACAGACAGACAGACAGACAGAGATATGTGTACTCACCACCAGCTCCATGAAGCCTGTCAGACACCAGAAGGACTCCACCTCATTCTGGGTGACGAAGAGGAGAGGAGAGAGGAGATCGCTCATCCCCTGGACATAACCTGAACCCAGGCATCAGTAGAAACTCAGATCATCTTAATTAAAGCATCACGACAAATCAGGTAAACGTCAAACAAACTAAAGACACTATCAAGTTCAACCCAGAGTATGGCTGAAGTGTCGAAAGGTTAAACTTTAAAACAGGAGGGACACTTTTACAGGTGAAGTTGTTTTTAATGTTTCTTTGTGTTTCCAGTTTCTCCCCAGTCAAACGAGACTGCACAGCAAGTTCCTCATAACCACAATAAGAATTTCATGATTGCAATGAAACTAGACTTACTTACTTATAAGGAACGTTTAATTCAAAAAGTGAGAAATGATCTGAAAAGTGTCCTTGGTGGCTCTAAATGACGCAGGTTGAGCTGCCTGGTTTCAAACAGAGAGCCGTCGGCTGACAGGAAAAGACGGCTGTCTTCTTAACGTTAAGGTCAAAGTATTAATGTTACAGCATCATTTGTGTTGGTTGATGGATGAATGGTCAATAATTGATATCCTTCATGGAACCCAAACACAACTATTATTATCGTGCATGAAAACTCAACTGTGTGTTGTTTTGTGAGCACAGTCAATCCTTCCTCACAGACGCATCTGTTAAGATCGATATTCTGAGTATAACCCTCGTCTGGTTACTTTGCTTTTCTGTCACTATTAGGGATTGTTATCGTCACGTAACACCGCTCAGAGCATCGTGTGACTCCTTGTCGTTTGTGGTGTCCGTTCACTGAGCTACGTACCGAGATCAAAGTTGTACATGCAGTACGTCATCAGCACGTCGTGAAGCAGGGTCAGCCCCGGGTTGTCGTTCCCGGAGAAGAACGTGTTGTTTCTGTCCGTCCTGCTGACGTCTCGCTCTGTGGCAACACAACACAACACGGGCACTTAATGAACGCGTGTCGGAACACTTTGTCACAGGTAAGCTGGCTGACGTCACAGGACAGAGATCTGTTCGTCTGACAAGACTGCATCACTGACCAATCAGGCTTCTGTATCCTCGGAGGAGGGAGTTCCTCATCTCCTGCTCTTCACTCACCGACTTCCACTGCACCTTCATCCTGAAGTACTCGTCCCTGCAGACACACGCACACACAGGTTGATAAAGAACTACAGGAAGAGAAAACACTACTTTATTGTATCCCGTCTGTGAGTTCAATGTTGGACTAAAAGGAATTAACTGGTTAGCTTAGACTGCAAATTGGGAGAAACAGCTCAGCATAGCTCAGTCCAACGAAAACAAAACTGACCTGACTGCAGATCTCAAATACCCCAATTCAATCTTCAAACTCTGCAATGGAAGCTTCCCATTGATGCCACTGCTTTACACTCATATTTGTGCACATCATGATTACAGTTTTGGGAAATGCTTCTGTTCCCTGTTAAACAGACCTTTTATGAAAGCTAGGCTGAGGCTGTTGTGTTTTTAAATCTCAGATCCATGTGACCGTCGTTTCCTTTGCACCGCGCTCGACACAAAGAAATGACACAGTAGGTTGAACCTGTGTCCTTCTCGTGGATTGATTTAAACAGAAAAAGTTCAATCGGGGATCTCTCGTATCTGCTCGCGAAGGATTCTTTTGACAGGGTCAAAGGTTGGATTATTATTGATCCATTTGTGCAAACACTGTGCTTCTGGATGCATGTGTTAGACTTTTTTTTCTTGCTCGTCGGGGTCACAAACGTTTTGAGCCGCAGGATGTCCTCTCTCTCCTTCATGGTGCTGTTCCACGGATAAAAGCCCAGCAGGAACTTCCACGCCTCCTTCCTCAGGTTCGGCGTGATGCCCTGCATGGGACAAGAAGGATGTTTTAACATGACCGTCCGGTAGATAGAGAGAAGTGTGTCTTCAACATATTCAGCATGAATGGACATATAATTATGTTCTGTCTCACCCCTCTGAACACAATTTCTTTGATCCTCTCTGGGTTCTTCACTCGCCCCTCTGGGTCCAAAAACTCCTCCCAGGTATCCAGAGGTTGTCCCCTGGTTACACGCGGTCTGGGGCCGAGCTCGACCCCCTTCAGAATAAGACACAAAATGGACCCATGAGCAACTAATTCATTCTCTAAACATGATATGGTTCCACATGATGTAATTCCTTCGTACGCATGTGATGAGTTCGAAGCCTGGCTCGTCATCGGACTGGGGGGGGAAACTGGAATTCTGAGAGGTACGAGAGTGGTTTGGGGAATCTGGAGGTCGAAGGGCAGCCTTGAAGAAGTTGGTGACTTTTGAGAATCCGCCAAATGTGGTGGCGTACGGGTCGTGGATAAATCTCTACTCAGGCGATCAAAGAAAGGACACAGAAGAGATAGAGAATCACAAAAAAAAAGTGACAGAGTTTATCTGCTCCTACATTGTTTGTTTTCATCGTGTCCGATTTTTTTTTTTTGCTGCAATGTGACAGAAATCACTATATGTTCCAATATAGGCGCTTGGTGATCAATAGTTTAAATGGCTTTCAGGCAAATTACCAAAACAAGATCTGAGCCTCCGTCGTCGAGGAGCTGCAGTTTGTCGAAGGACTGAGAGAGAGCGCCTGGGTCTTGAGGATAGGCCAGAAAGAGCCGCCCGTCAACTGGAGACCTGTCGATGACGACAATAAAAAAAAGAAAGAAAAAAAAGTGTGATGTGTGACTGAGAAAACAAGGCGTTAAAAAAAACTGCTTACATCAGGACAACCATTCTTACTGGTCCAGGGTGATGTAGTGCTGCAGCGCCCTAAACAGCTCCCTGGTTCCTCCTCTGTGGAAATGCAGCGGGGGCAGCGGGTGCCCCCCTCGACTAGTCAGCACCAGGAAGTTTCGACCCAACGAGAAGCGAGCTCTTCGGAGGGAGTACAACTCTGAGAGCGGCAGCGAGAACGACCACTGACCTGCACGGGAAACACGAAGGAAAGACAAAAAAAACATTTGCTGCTTATTTTTTAATATTGAGTCATCGGTTCAGTCATTTTCAAAGCAGCAACGTAAAAACACATTCTGATACCAGTTGAATTTCTGCTGGTCATTGTAACTAGCAGGTTTTGTGATGGTTGTACAAAAGTAATTTTAAGACGTCATTTAAGGATTTTGGAAATAATGATGAGCTCTTCTTTCCCCGCAGCTCTCTGACATTGACTGTACACAATCAATGATCATTTATGTCAATAACTAGCACATTAGATGGTTATGTAAAGAATCTTTAACACGCGCCCTCGCTTTGACTTTCTTATTATAACTGTGAGAGAAAGTGACAGAAGAGGAAACTGCACCTGAGTCTCTGACCGGGACTTGCTCCCGATCTTTCTTCACCGTGCTGATAACAGCCCAATCAGGTTCATACCCCGGGTCAAAGTTTGTATCCTCCTCCCCTCCTTCTCCATCCTGACAATAACAAATGATTTGAAAGGAGATTACATTAAAAACAGACAGGAGAAAATAAACACTCTTACAGTTTTCATATGAAGGTGATCTCTGACCTTTTTGGTGTAGAGGACAGCGGGGGCGTTGCGACCCTCATCCTCCAGTGGGCTCCACTCTAAAGCAGGCACTCCAACCTAAAGCAAAACAAGGTCATTGACTCTTCTCTTTTTTTTTTTTTCAATCTTTGTGTGTGTGAACAACTTGGATAAACACAGACTTGCTCACCCGCTCCACAATGCGGATGAATCCTGGGATGGTGTTTTCATGATTACTCCTCTTAGCATTTGTGTGGAGGTAGACCCCCTCCTTCTCGAATATCAGCTGAGGGATACAAAAAAAACATTCATTATTATAATTGAAATACATCTGAATGTTAAGGCTGCGTTTATATTGATTACTCTAAAATGTAAAATAAGTGTGTGGTAATAATCAATTTAATTCCACGCATTGTTAGGATAAGCAAAGTGTTACTGTACCCTTTAAAGAAAAGACACACATCCTGAAATGTGTGAAAGGAAATGGAACATAAACCGCCAACATAAAATTAAAGGACACACATAATGAAAAATCCACTTATGTGTTTTTGAACATTTATTTGGATAACCTCAGCGTCTATCAACCCACAAAATTTTAAATAAATCCATCCAGTCCTTTGTTAGTGGTCTGCTTAAGTTTCAAAATTTCTCAGTTTGTGACATCACAAGTTGGATTCCGGTAAGAAAATATCCTCCCTTCACCTGGTATGTCCACTCAAGGACTCCACCTCCAGCCTAGAGTAAAACTTTTGCGCAGGTCTACCATTGTTATTGTCTCTACAGAGAAGTGACGTCTACTGGGAAAACTCAGGGGGGCTGCATTTAATGAGACACACACACACGCACACACACACACACACACACACGCACACACACACACGCACACACACACACACACGCACACACACACACACACACACACACACACACACACACACACACACCCCAAAACGAAGCGTTCTGACAGACCTGGTTTATATGCTATCACAAACCTCCTCTGGTGCTTCATTCATGTTATATTTGGACCAAAGCACAGCAGACGTTTCATTTAGAGCACAGGGGACCGCTTGAAAAGGTGGAAAAGGGGTATAATATGTGTCCTTTAAGGATTGTCCTAAAGATGCCCATCTAAAGCTGACCCTGAGCTGAAACAGTTGATGACTTTACAGTCTGCTGGTTCCTGACAGCCCAGGGTCACATGATAGTTGTGGCTGCCTCGTCAGATCAAAACACACGGAGAAACTTTAGATAGATTTTAATATTACGAAATAAAAACCGACTGACTTCCTTCTAAGACACATTTTCAGGTTCATCCTGTTTCTCATCCGCGAGCTAACAACAAAATCCGACACCCTTTTCAGATGACAACACTCAATACTGTAGTGTTACTGCTTCAGTCATGTAAAACGTTAATGAGCGCTAGCTTAAAGACAGCTAACATTGACGGAAAAGTCGGATATTTCCAGATGTAATCTCACAGTTTGCAGTGAGGGTAGTTGAGTAGAAGAAATCGTTTCGAAACGAACACTTTATAATTCTTAAAACCATGAAAATACCTTGTAATCTTCAACGTTTTGCTCCATTCTTCTCTCACCTCTGGCTCGACTCGTTTTCCAAAATAAAAGTTACGTCACATTTCCTGACTAAGGAAAACCCCGCCCCCAAAGAGACGTCATGTCAACAGTTGGAATGTGGGGCCACCAGACTGGTTTATTGTTAATTTTAAAAGAAACACTTTTTTAACAAAACAGAAATATGGCGTGTCGGAAGTTAAACCCCATTTTAGGTCAGTTCTTCCTTTTATTTTCCCTTTTAGCAACTTCAATTTATTTTGAAATTTTTTAAAAGGATGTTCAAATCATACGTTCAAATCACTACAATGTGGAACTTGACTCATTTGTTTGACTGGAGTTCTTAATACTGACCACTAGAGGACAATACACACTGATGATTTTAAATATCTAGGGTCGTTGTAGAAATTACAGAACCAGGAAACTATTATCACGTTAACCAAAATAATAATTTTGAAAACCTGTGTAATTATACTGTCTAATAAATACTTATTTCTTAAGTTACATTTTCAAAATGTTGTAATACTTAAAAAGTGCAGAGAATTAGGCTACTTACTATTATGAGTATTTAACAATCAACTAAATTAGCAGGTCGTTAGGGCTGCTCATGTATGAAAAAAAGAAAAATCTTGTATTTTCGGTGACGTACACGTGCATGTGGACGAGGCGGGTACGAGCCCGCCCATTGATATCGGTCACGTGTACAACGTGCGTTCGATTGGAAGTCTGTAAACAGGTGACGTCAGTGTTAAGTTGGCAACAATGAAGTAGCAACGAAACGGAAACCAAAGACCTGGTAAAGTGAAATGTACGCAGATAAAATCCAGGCATTTATTAGTAAGGAATAATTATGGAAACGTCAAATAATCGCTTTACCACTTCAAAAAACAAAAACAAACCAGAGATGTTCTTAATTTTATTATTATTGTTTGCTCATTCATCTTATAAGAAATACTTAGATATTTTTGTATATAGGAAAAAAAACGTTCATTACATGCACTATACAGTAAACAGCGTGTTTGATACATATCTTTCAGTAAAATATGTAAAGGTCAAAACATTGCATGATAACGTTCATTGGAAAATGATTGTTCATTTACATTGGCCTTTACACGTTTTAACAGTTCTTATAGACATGTTTACAGACTCATTCCATCAAGATATCGGTTTGATCACCTGACTGATAAAGAAAATTTGGGTATTCTTATTTGCTCAAAATACTCCTTAATCAGCCACATATTTACAATAAACTTTAGTGAAGTTATTGAGACACAAAACACAAATACATTTTTAATAACATTAGATAGGCACCTACTAAAACCAAATCAACAAGTTCACCTGAATATCGCTTCGGGCAAAAAAGGGTTTATCGATGATAAATTGTCACACATTTTTCTAAGATACAATTCATTTATTGACTTCGAGCTTTGCGCTGAGATTGTCGTCTTTTATTTTGAAAAGCTTCTACGGAAAAGCCGCATATAGTCCTTGCTGGCTTGCTGCTGGTGTAGAGCCTGGCTAGGGGAGAGAAACCGTGGGAGAAGATAGAAAACGTATGATTAAAAATAAGTGAAGTTCAGATTGATAGCCATCTGGCAACGGTGAAGAAAGACACTGAAGAGGTAGGTGAACATCTTGACTCGCTTCTGTCATTTACGCTCGCTCGTCTCGGCTCTTGCTGAAGCCCGACAAATGGAGGTGAAATGTGGCTCCATCAGAAAGAGAGAGAGAGAGAGAGAGAGAGAGAGGCTGCACAAAAAACTGAATAGACAACATGATCAACAACAACAGCTGCAGCAGCGACAAGCAGCCGTGCAGAAGAGTCCGCAGCACGCAGCTTAAAGAGATGGGTGATTGTAATGTAAATGAAGAGGATCAATAGAGAGAGCAGACTCATGATGAGGCTACAGCAGCTAATCTTACAGTAGCTACATTAGTTAGCATGGTTTGCTGACAAGCTCATGATGGAGGTGGCTGGATCTGCGTCAGTCAGGACACATGAGTTTTCTATTGGATGTTTATATCCACACATTTCAATGTGCAATCACTCATTTTCTAACTCGTCTCAAAAAGAAAACAAAGCTGCATCATTCACTGCACACATGTGGACATAATTTCTGTTTTCAGAGGTTTAGAGTTAAACTTGACGTTGTTGTTGCTTTTTTGTTTTTATTTTAAGGTATCACCAGCAAATTGGCAACATCTCTTCTCTCCCCTGGCTCTCCAGTGCAAAAGGACACCTCCCAAATCCATCATATCATTAAGTCACCAGTGCCTCTGTACCTGATAGATCCTTTTACTCCTCTTCATCTTCACCAGGGCAAAAAAGAAGTAAACTTACACCAGCAGGTCAAGAAGAATCACTAAGGAAGTGATTTTTTTTTAAAAAAAAAAGCATTTTGATCAAAGTCACATAAACCACAGCTACCAAAGTTTCTTGTCAATATTGTATTCAGCTCAGTATCCAGTATTGAGTTTAAACCTTAAAAAAAAACAAAAAAAACACTTCATCGTTCATCAGCATTACTCTCTTCAAGTCAGTCCAGCTGAAGAAACCTGCAAACAAACATAGCACCGTTATGGCCTCCATCGCCTACTCATCTGAGCCTGAGATCCCAGACAACCACAAAGAGAGCTGGCTGGCGCTACTTTCTGCAGCAGAAGCATATTGCCAAAAGTCTGGCTGTGACCTGGCCATACTTACAGCTTGTAAGAAGTTCCGGTCATTGGCTGGAGAGGGCGTGAGGAAACGGGAGAGCAGCAGTGCCTTTCCTACAGAGTGTGATTTCTCCTATAATGTGTGGGGGCAAGGCTTTCTGGCCGAGTCGGCGCGTCGCTACATGGATGACATCGGCGTGCTGCACTCCACGACCATGCTAACAGCCCAAAAACACACACGCCAAGCGGGAGGCGAGGGAGCAGCCAAGCTGGTGGTTGACCTTACCTCTGACCCCGCACATAGGGGGGTAAGTGGCTTGCTCTCGGATTTAATTCTCCTCTGTGATGCTTATCAAAGATATACAGAAAACAGTGAATTTCTTTATCGTTCCAGAACTTTACAGGAGACGGCAGCGTGGGCGGAGTCAGTCCCAACAGCAGAATGTACTCCCAAAGCTACCCGTCAATCTACAGCTCCGGAGCCGCAATGGGTCAGGGCGCCACGCAGAACAGTAACGAAGAGAGAGAAAGGGAGAAGAGCCTGCTGGAGGCTGAGCGGGGGAGACAGAGGTCCGCCATCGTGGACTTGGAGGAAGAGTGTGAGGATGAGGAAGATGAGGAGGATATGGATGAGAGGAGACCCTACGGGAATGAAAGTGCTGGTGAGGAGTGAAGTCTTTTGGTATTTTTAAACTGTAGCCCTTTTGTCAATAAATGTGGGGGTGTGAATTATGTATCGCTCGAGTTAGCCATTTAAGTGTCATGGCTGCAATTTCACAATTTCACTCTTCATCCTAAAATACCTTTATTATATTGGAAAAAATTTTATATATTTTTTTTTTTACCAGAAAAAAATACTGTTGTGTTGCTGTTAAAAAACTCCATTGACAAAAACATTGTGTGTTTATCATTTTGCAACAGGGGTCTTCTCAATGGATGAGGACTCTCTGTCTCGGGACTGTGAGCCGTTCTTTGAATCTGATGGCGAGGAGGAGAGCACGGATGGTAAGAGTTTGCAGTTCTGACACATCTGCGCCGATCCAACATGAACGCATCATCCACATACTTTCTCTTCGTCCTGTCATAGGCTCTCTGAGTGAGGATGCCCCTCCACCGACACGCGGCATGGCCATGGGTCAGGCTGCGTACTCGTCCCGGCACGCCCCCCACCCCATGGCTCTGGCCCGCTCGCTTCCCGTATCTGTGCCTGTGTGGGGCTGCAGGGGCGGCAGAGCTGCTCCAGGGGACAACAGCAGTGGAGAACGGGTGAGCACCTTACAGAGGGACAGTGGAGGAGTTATTTGAGCTTAGAGCAAAAGAGTTGCTGTTCAACTGCTCGCTATTTAGTTTGCTTGTGTTATCATGTGACTTGGGCGTTTAAATCGTCCTGTTCGACCCACCACAGTATGTTTGAAAGGTACAAATACCCCACGACGAAACAGATTGACTGTGGCAGCGGTAGACAACCGATTCCCATGCTGTGCATAGTTAATGAATGTGTTTCTAAATGGAGTCTGGTGGCTTTAAAGGGAGTGACATCATGGCTTTTGAGGAAATAAAATCCTCTCCTTCTCCGCTGAGGCCTTTTAAGTGTTTGGACATCAGAGTTCAGCTAAGTAAACGCTTGTAGGCTCATAGGTGAACCAGCTTCTTCGGGTTTATATCAAGTGTTCTGAATGCTAATTGCTAGTTTATGCTAAAGCAAGCTAGATGAACATGGTTATTTGTTCTATGAGGTAAATGTTGTGAGGAAACATCAGGATATCAGAGTAAACAGAGCAGCTATTGACCATAACATCACTGTCACCAGCAGTACAGAACTCTGGAAAAGACTAAAGAGCTGTCGGGGTTAAAGATCAAAGAGCGACATGTTTATAGATTAATAGTCACTTTGCCTTTTTCAAGGATGTCAGAGGTAAGAATCTCAGACGGGGATCACACATATTTGAGTAGAATTATTTTGTATAATTTATCGATATTTACAGTTTGTATTAGTTTTCCACCCTCAAATTTTTGGGTGGAAGGTTTGAGGCACTGATTGTGTTTCACCATTTTGCTCCATTTTCTGATTTCTGACATATTTGCCCAAATTAGTTTGTCATGAAAAAGAGAAATTGTTTGCAATTTTCTGTCTAGATTTTTCCTTAAGCCATCTTTGCAAAATAAATCACCTTTGATGTACAGGAAACTCTGCCCAATGTGTTTCTCTACCATCACGACATTGTTTGTTTTTCAGGTGGGCTGTGCTGATCTGGAACACATTGCTGCCAGCATGAAGGCACTGCTGGCCCCCGGAGCCACTGATGGGACAGAAATGTTTGGGGCCTTGCCTCGGCCCCGTCTTAACACAGGAGACTTCTCCCTCAAGCACTGAGAGAGAGAGAGAGAGAGAGCGAGAGAGAGAGAGAGAAATGGATAGAGAGAGCAAATCAGAGCAAAAACGCGAAAGTGGAGGGATGTAGTGTAATGACAGGAGAAAATCCGATCGGCCGGCAGATGTGGCGTTCAGTATGTGAAACAGTGTGAAAGCTAGTACCTCCATGCACTAACCAAATTAACGGCACATGCTTCGAGGAGTAAGCAAAGAAGAAATGTTATAAACACTAATAACATCAAAAACACTAGCCCCCATCCTCTCTTTGTCACTACACATTTCACAGTGCCACTATCCCACATCACTACAATAGTATTGGACCTAAATATGTCCAACAAGGACACTAAAACTACCTGAATCTACCATGTTTACGAACCTTCTGCACTGACTGAGGTTTGTGGAAGCTTGGCCTGTGGTAAAAACAAGTCCTATGAGGTGATGAGAACCTGAGAAACAGCCATTGATATGTGGTAGATTGTTGGCTTTGGTGCTGCTTTATCATCCTATGCTAAATCCTTCTCTGGTGAGAGCTAAAAGTGTCACTTTATTCCCTCTCTCTGAAAATTATACAAAATAAGCTTTTATTATTTGTTTTAATTCCTGGTAAAATGCTTTGCGCCCTCTTTCTGACAGCTAAACTAGGAAAAGGAGACTCATGTTGTGAAGCTTGGAACTAGATCTTTGAGAAAGTTAACTTAGCTTAGCTCAGCTTAGTATAGACTCAAAGCAGGCTAGTCTCACTCTTTCCAAGTATGAAATCTATGTTTAAACCGTTCACAAACAGGAATACAATATCAAGTTTGTAGCTTTATTCTGTAATCGCATAATGTTAGCAAACAACTGCTGTACTGACATCAAAGGGGTTTAGCCAACTGCTAGCCTTGTAGCCACATTTCATAAACACCCCATGAAGGACGACTTAGCAAAGCTATATACTGAGAGCAGTGAATCAAGGGAATATAAAAAAGTGCTATAACTAAGTTTTAAAAGAGGTTTATTGATTTATATTAGTTCACTTTTAGTTACATTTATACGTACAGTAGCTACCAGCAATGGTTCTAAAACTGCAATCTTGAAATGGTTTATTGACACTAAACCAATGGGAGATATCATTTCTCAGTCAGTGTACTGTTTCTCAGTCTCACTATTTCTCCCTATTACCAGTATTTATGCTAAGTTTAGCATTTCCCAGCTCTTACTTTCAGCCTCGCCATCATTCAGGGCAGTAACTGCTGAAGTCCAAGCATGAAGCCCAAGAGCCAGTGATCTCCCTAAATCATATGGATGTTTTCTCTTCATGCTCTTTTCCTTGAACAGGTAAATAACCCAACAGGCTAGTTGCTGACCATCCCCCAACACCCTTTCACCCTTTAAAAAAAACCAACATCCATTTTTCAGAGGGTCAAAAGCAGACACATGATTCACTTCACAAGAAGCTTGTGGCTTTTCAAAATGTGAGCGGAGGACACCAGCAGCTCCTCCTAACATGCCTGTTTGTACTTTTACTTTTATGCCAATGAATGACTGACTGATAGAATGATTGTAAATCCATACTGAGTTAAAGGGGGTGGTGTGTTTTGTTTTGTTTTTTTTGCTCCAGTGCAAGTCGTTCAGAATGACTGTATGTGTGAGAAACTGTATGAAAGAGAGAAATAGAATGGTTTGAAAGGAGAAAAAAAAAAAGTCCATATCAGACATTTTCAAAGACGCAACCAAGTATTCTGTTAAGTACTTTTATGTTTCAATAAAGGAGCAACACCAAATGAAAAAGACTAATTCTACTCTTTACAATTTGATGTAGCCTGTAGAAAGCCTCACTACATACTGTGAAAGGGACACATCTAAGTAATATATGATTCAAGATGCAAATAATTACATTGTCAGTGTTGTTACATGAAGCAACATTTATTGACTACATACAGCACTTAAAAAAAAATACAGGAAGCATTCTAATACATGCAAAGCCCTTAGTGTCACAAAAACAAGACACTGCCTAAAATTCTAAGAATAGTTAAACAATAGTTAATAAAATAGTTGGACATCTTTGGATATATAGGAAATAGAAATGCTTTCTACATGCACCAGAGAAAGCAAACACAACATTCAAAGATATATTGTGATGCTCCTGTTCCACTTAACTTCCCACACTTGCTCCCCAAACAACCTTTTCATTTCCCTCTCAAGAACTTTCAAATGTACACAAATCAACCCCCCCACCCCCTCCCCTATGATGCTGTTTCACTGTTCCTTTTTCCGAATGAGACAGAATGAATTTGTTCCGACCCAGAACCCAGGGTAGATCTTCTCCTGGATGCTGGCCTTAAACTTGTGAATCAGCCGCACCTCCTTCTCGTCCTCGCTCTCGCCCTCCACCACAAGGAACTTGATGATGCCAGCGGGCTGGTCCACGTAGACGCCCATCTTGGATGTCATGGGGAGCGTGACGTCCACATTCTCGCCGTTGTGCCACACTTGGTAGCAGGAGCCGGACCAGCCGACACCCCAGGAGCCGCTGTTCTCTCCAAGGCCGCTGGGCCCTTCCTGGCCCTTCCTGGGTGCGCTGTCACAGACCATCCCGATCACCACCCAGCCATCGTAATCCACCTCCCAATACCCCCGATGTCCCAGCAGATTCTCCTTACACAGCACCTAAAGACAGGAGATGAGGTTAGTTTTATTTCAGAGTTACACAAAGTTAGTTACTAGATGACTATTCTATTTATTGTGACTTGTCAAACCGTACAAAAAAGCATTTAATTTAAATTTAAAAGAATTGAACACACAAGACAAATAACTCAGTGGCTGAGTAATGAAGATTATTAAAGGGTCAACATTTTGATTTAAGTGACAACAGGAACAACACAGATTTATCTCATACAGAGCAGCGGGGTAAATTATTATTACTGAAATGTAGTAGCCTATTATTTGAAGCTGCTTCACTAATGCCGAAGTTTTCAAAAAATTTTAAAACTTCAACAATTCTTCTATAATACAGTTCTATTGGAAATGTTTTCAAGTAAAGTGGCCATTTAGTCTTTAGACTAGCCCACCTGTGGGGAGTGTTCGTATCTCTCAGGTCTGTTTGGATATGGGCAGACTGCATCAGATGTACGAGCCACCTTTAAACCACCCTGTGAAATCCACAGTAGCTTCTGTGCAGTTTTATCATCCAGAGTGATGGGGATCCAATCTGAGAGCATGAATAGGGAAAAAGGAAAGGGAGACAGTTGAAGAAAAAGAACACGAAAGCTGCTAAAAATATGATGACTTGCTTCACTCACTAATTAAAAAATCAAAGAAAATGTAAATGCTTGATGGATTTACATCCTGCTCAAATGAAGATCTGTCATCCCAAAAACCCATATAAGTAATCAGTTATCTGTTTTATGTTGAGGTTTAATGAGCAGATATAATGAACATTATGTATTCAGACTATCAGGCTTATGAATCAGTGTGAGTCAATTACTTTGTCTTAAAGTAATAAAAACAAATCTGTTTTAATGGTTTTACAAGTCTTTTTTTAAAATTAATTGTAGTTTTAGACCCCACTAATAGTTAACGTTCGCAATAATTTTAACTAGTTTCTTCTATGATCAAATTGATCAGTTTTAGTGAACTAGTTTCTTCTTTTATCACTGTTGTGTTAAATATAATGTTAAGACAGTATCCAACTGTTTTATGATCAAAATGTTCAAAAAAAAGCAACTTTGTAATGATTTTTTCAGAAACCTTACATTTCATGAAGTCAGCTCTGGTGGTGGGTTCAGGGACGTTGGGCTCATATGGCGGCAGCTTTTCTGAGGGGACAAACATCAGAAGGGGGAGATAAATTAATCATGATATCTATTATTTATTGTTCATAAAGGTATTGTTATCCTTTGGTTATTTAGGGAGACTTTCCCACATATTGGTCTTTACCTTCTTGGGCGCTGCTGTTTTTCCTTCCTGAAAAAAATAAAAATAAAGACTGTGGTAACACTGCCAAGCACCAAACACTGACAACATGTCCAATACTTGATATTTGAAATATGTTAAAGAATACGGATTTGTCTTATGTTGAATGTAATAAAACAAAAAGGTTAATTAAAAAAACAACTATTGCAAATGGATGTAGCCTCTGGATTTATAATTTCCTTAAACCTGCATTATTTCTAATGGCCAGTAGGGGGAATCCAATACTCACACAAGGTTTATTTTTATTACTGCCCTGAGACCCACCAATGTGCATCGTTGGCACATAAACTAAAACAATAAGATATGAACAACTGTGTTGTCCAACTCAATGTCTTGATGCTTTGACCCTTCAGAATCCTATATTCAGTTTATGGAAGTAAAATTGCCAACAGCCTATGAATTCAACTTCTCCAGTAGTTTTCAAGTAAACATGGATGACGAATACACATAGAATAGCCAGTTAGCTCGCTCGTGCTATTGTTTGCTGATAACCTCATGATATGCTAGCAACACTTGGACCTTAGCTCACCTGAATGTAGGGTTATCATGTGTTTATGTAGTTGTTTAGTGAAAACTCAGAGAGCTAAAGATGTTTGGGTTGTGTTTGTGTCAAGGTTGAATTGTGTTGTGTTAATGTAGCGGGAAATAATGTAAATGAATTGAATTAGCTCGGATTCATGCACAGTTAAAGCCTTTGTTAGTGCGATCCCCAACTTTTGTGCACACAAACTTTGGTCCTGATTTTCTTATTTGTGTTTCTCTATTATAGTGAATAACTGGGTTGTTCTTCAAAGTCATAGGCTACAGCTGAACTCATTGTAGTTTATCAATGGATTTCTTTTTAAAGTCAAGGGAAAGATTAATTTCTTTAGCATTAATGCTTGAAGATGTTTTTTAAGATCTTGTTGGGATATGAAAAGCCAAACCATGCGGGCTTCTCATGTTTTTTTTAAGCCTCTCTCTTCATTGATGTTTCTGTCTGGCTGTCATTTATCCGCAAGAGATCATCAACTACTCTCAACATGCTTTAGATCACAGAGGGGAATGAGTGCTCAGCACTGATTCATGAAGTTCCCATCATGCCACCATTGGTTTAGGTTTCAACATAAGGAATTTAAAAGGTCGGAGCATCTACTTGTTAGGACACACATCATGATCACTGACAGCAGGACTGTCATTCTAAGAATATACTTTTCTATATGATGCGGTTACTTCATACTGCTGAGGGTATGTTTGTCATGTTGTGGGATGGTGTATCATCTCTGTTTGTTCCTCCTCCAGCGTATGAGTCACTTCATTTTCGTAATTTCTCAGAAAATTGAGATCTAAATACTGACTGCCTGATCATGATCCGATACCCCTCTGTGTGCGCTCAAGTTACCGCTTTCTCAGATTTCACACAGATTACTAAGTACCCACTTGTCTATCAGATGGTTACGTCGTCATAACATGTCATCCTTTGCTTTGGCCAAATTTAGACAATTTAGAAATGCCTCAATTTGCCAGTGTCCACATATGAGGGCTTTCGAACCGATGTGTTGTAATTGCATACTGAGGTAGCGCACAGCTTGTGATTGTTTTTGGGTAAAATATATTAAAAAGAAGTCTGAACTTTTCTTTTTGCATTTGACGAAAATTGAGAAAAAAATGATCAGTATGGTTTGCTTCACTTTGACATACAAAAAAACGGAATAATTTTAAATTAAAATAGGCAAGGGAAAACATTTGAGAAAAAAGGTTGGAAATATTAAAAAAGACAATGTTCAAATCTTATTTATATTTTCACACAAAACTTCCCTCTCGATATTTCATTTTTATTCCGTTTTCACAATGGGTTTTTGTTTCTTCATATTAGGTAGCACTAGTAATCCTCCATTGTTATGGTATTTCAGGTTTGGGCCACATTACTGCATGCTAAAAGAATGGCCAAAGTTACATACTGCAATTATTTGCCTGAAAAAAGAGTATTCGTGATGAAAACATGTGGTCAACAGTATGAGAGTTCAAAGGTGGCTGTGTCTCTGTGATCACAGCAGGACGAGCACCCTGAGGAGGCGAGTCAGCTCTTTCAGGAGGGATGGTTGATCCCAGTACATATCTGAGCTTGAGAAACTTAGACACTGCAGCATGCCTGACCCTCCGCTGTGAAAGACGCCAGTCATGTACCAACTGGCAGGGGTAAATGTGAGCCTGGTATAACATCTGCAGGCACTAGTTGAGATGAGATGGTGGCATTACTTTCATTCGCTCGTGATTGCCTGTGGTTATATTCAGTGTTGTTGTTTTTGAAAGTGCAGACTTTAAGAACTGTTTGCTATAAGGCAAAGATTCACTCCTTTCAACACTTTTTGTTCAAAGTAAAGATCTAAATAAACAGTGCATTGCTGTTTCATTATGTGGAATCTAATTACCTGCGTGAGAGTCGCTAACACCCGAAAGTTTGATAATTATTTGGCCAGCAGAGTTATTAATAAGAGCTTTGGTTCGCATAACAGACCAAATCTGTTTTCGAATGTTTTTGTGCATAATGTCAGACTTGACAGACAATCAAAGTGTGCTTCATTGTTCGTC
The DNA here is from genome assembly GCF_947650265.1 of Symphodus melops. Taxonomy (NCBI): domain Eukaryota; kingdom Metazoa; phylum Chordata; class Actinopteri; order Labriformes; family Labridae; genus Symphodus; species Symphodus melops. The sequence goes on from NC_136707.1 coordinate 6,804,281, forward strand.
CATGTACATTGGATAGAAAGCATGAAGACAAGCTGAGAGGTTTGGCAGGACTTTGAGAGATCAAGTGAAGGCCATGCAGTCCTCTTTTGAAATTAGCGGGGATGAAAAGCGGTGGTGACAGATCACTCCATCTGTCTTTCTTCCCCTTCGTTCCTCCATGATGGCATCCATAAAGGAAGAGAGCAGGTGAGACTAGAACACGGTGAAAGAAAAGCCTTGTGGAACAGTGTCATCAAGGTTTAAAGAGGGAATTACTGGAAGACAGACGTTCACGGTGAAGAAATGAGTCTTAGAATCTATAAGATGTTTCTTGCTTCCCCCTGGGATTCTGGCTTCAATCCACTCCAACTCGATGACCTTGGAGTGAGATATCAGGCTGACAAGTGAGATGGCTAATTGGAGATATGCCAGTCGACCAGTTCGTCTAATCCCCTGCGTATAACTCTCCACACCCAACAGCATCAACAGAAAATCCCCACAGAGATAAACAGATGCTCAGAAAGATCGATGACTTGACATCACAGCCACAGAGGGATTGAGGGGAGCAAAGTGTGAGGTATTAAAATATTTAAGGGCAGAAGGACCAAAGCCAACACCTCATAAATCAAGTCAGGAATAATGGATGAATATTCAAATGAATATACTGAAGTCTGAGCTTAAACTGCACAGCTGGAATTTTGATAAAAATGAGAAGATTTGGAGAAGACATTTAACAAGGTAGGGTTTGGTCTTCGTTTTGAGCCATTTACAAGGCACAACACGAGTTTTGTCCTCGTGAGCACATGTTTGAAAGAGTCGAGAGCTTAACCAAAAGGTCAACGTTGGATGCTGTCTATACACAGTCACGATGGACGATGACCCGCCCCAGATTCCCCTCTCAGTGGGACAGAGCTACATAATCTGTGCAGATCAGGTTCAAAACATCCTACTGAGACAGCGAGATCAGAAGATCTGAAGATGAGCGAATGTGGCGTGGGCCCAGACTCATCCCTCTGGTTCCTGTCAAGACATCCTGGCTTGAAGCCCTGCGTCTGAGTGATGACCACACGTGTGTTTTAAAGGAAATGTAACACTTTCAGAGATTGATGGGTAAATGGAATAAAAACAGACAAAAAGAAATGGGACTAATCAGTAAAATGTCAGTCATTATGCACAGAACAACAATGTAAAACATTTTTTATAATATTTTGTGAGCTTTTTGTAACTGACATTGGGTTAACGTGCATTTATATAACAATTTTTGGGTCAGACAGACAAAGAAAACTTGTGCCAGGGAGAAGTCAAAGTTCAGAGACCTGTGCTGTTTGCTACATAGCGGCAGTATCATAAATCAAAGCTAGGCACTCTTTCATATTTTGTTGACTTGAGATACTGTGCAGCATTTCACAGTTAGTTACTGTGACTGCCAGGGAAGGCAGTTGTAAAATCTGTATAGAGGAGTTTGTCTTCATTATCGAAGCGATTTTTTTAAAATGGGAGCCAGTGTGCAGGGATCAGACATACAAAAGAAGCAGGACAGGGACAGAATATTTTCAGACTTGAGAGAAGAAGAGCATTAAGCAATGCTGAAAATAAACTAAATTACAAAGACGATTTAACTTTTTTTTTTTTTTTACATCAAATTGAGCACTTTATATCAGTATCCTAATAAAAACAATGAAAAGCAATAAAAAAAATGTAACCTGTTCATACATTGAAAAAAAAATATCTGTGCTAAAATTGTCTGTGTAGATTCTCAGTCATTCAGCTCATAGTAACTTTGAAGCTTGATCCAAAGGCAACTGGACTTGTTGAAGATCTTGAAGACGTTTCACCTCTCCTCCGAGAGGCTTCTTCTCCTCTAAACTATGTAGTGGCCGGAGCTAGAAATGTAAGCCTCTGTGGGGATTAAAAGTTCTTTCGGCGTAGAGGTTAAATGTCTTCAAGATCTTCAACCAATCCAGTTGCCTTTGTGTCGAGCTTCAAATAGCTATTATTGTTCACTTTATAGTTTACAAACTCACTTCAATTTAGCTTTTGAGGCTTTTGAGGTAAACTGTAGCATACTCAATTAGTTAATTCTATATTTCTTAAATTAATATGTATTTGATGCCAAATGACAAACTGGCGATGCTCTCATCCTGTCTTGTGGAATCCAGTCCCTCACAGAAACGAGTAGGAGGAGGGTTTCTTACCTGCTTTCTTGGGCACAGGCATGGTTCCCTTTGTGCTCCCGGTGCTGTTTGGCATCAAACGGTGGGGTTCTTTTGATAATGCCTCTGCGTCCCTGGAGGGTCACTCTTATTGACTTCCTAAAGCATGGGGAGGGAGGAGGGAAGTTTTGGTTGGTTGCAAAGGATGGTCACTGTCATGACACATGAAACTCCCGAACCTTTCTGGGGATCAGATGGAGACAAGCAAATACCCAGTATATCCCAAGTATGCGTTCTCATTTGCATACACATGGGACGAGCATGTGATGGGATTTACACACCCAAGATGAGAAATAATCAGACAAATTTGAGGTTTCTATTAATGGATGGAAAATGGATTTTGCAGCAAAGTGGGAATCAAAGATTGATGCCTCTTTTCTGACACAAATTCAAATGGTTGGCTTTGCTTTGACCCAAGGGCGACTGAATTTAATTTAAACTGACTCTGAAACGTGCTGTAGGTGTTTCTGCAAAGAGGAGCCAGGGTGGTCAGTATGTAAGATGGCAGCCAGCTACTCACTGGGAGAGCTGTCGTCAATCTCCAGATCCCATCAATCAGCAGCTGCTGTAGGGGCACTCTTGCAAAGAACTTGGAATAACGTGTACTGAACTGCTGATGTGGTCAGGGCTTGAAAATAACAGCTTGTAAGTAGTCCGTGCTCACAGATGTTACTGACATTTCAGTCTTCTCAAGTAACCAATTTTAATTAATCACATTTATTTGTAGTTAGGACTTTAAATGTCAGATTGTTGGCTTTAATCATCCAAAATTAAAATGTTATTCAGTGACTGCAAATGCTTCTTCCCCTTTAAATAACGTTGCCATTTGTTTTGTATGCCAAACATACAACATTCTCGTTTAATTTATTTGTTTTAATGCCATTCATTTTCTTATGGGAAAATTGTGAATATGCAAAGGTAGGAATTGTTAAGCTTAATGACTCAGAACACAACTTCAATCAACAACCCTGTAAAACCTCACAGTCCAATAAGTAATCAAACAACGAATTCTGGAAAGCTTGTTGTGGCGCAATAAACAAAACCACTTGTTACAAAGGGGAAGGAACAGGCTTGTTTGTGGGGCTGAGTCTAATCAGAGGAGGCTGGATTTGTGTAAAGTAGGACAGATAAAGGCAAGTCCTAAGTAGAGGTTAGAAGGGAAGGGAGTATACAGATTGAGCAAATAAGTAGACTGTACAAATAAATGTCTGAAATCTGGAAGAGCAGACTTATGAACCTTTTTGGTTATGTTTGGAACATAAGAAAGGCCTTGAACCCTTGTGTGCAAGAAGCTAAAAACAAACAAGAACATAAAGGGATATTTATGGTACAAAGCAAATCTTTTGATATTTAAACACAAGCTTTGCTTAGTATTCATAATAGTTTTCTTAATAATGTGAACTGGATATAATCTACATGAACAACAGGTTGCTTATTTCTTTGATATAATATAGCCCAAAAGAGTTTTTTCTGAGCGTAAATCACTGTTAGCTCGACATTTGAATTATGAGTGTAATAAGCACATGTTTGCAAATAATTGGCTAAAAGCTAACATTAGGCAACAGCCTCCTTTGCAGGAGCATTCAGCCTATGACCGTTACTACACAGCTACACATTTGTTTTGTCATATGGTCAAATTAATGTTAGCTGGGTTCTGGCTCTTTAAGCAAACATTAAGTTTTGTATAACGGTAGCTTACAGAATGATGTTCACTTTCTCCATGGCTCTTCAGTTGCTCTTCAAATGATAAATTGTGTATTGATTATGGCTTCCTTGTTAACACTGTAAAAACAATCACTTCTTTGTGTATCAAATGTTTGTCTTATAGTTTAGTTTGCTTTTATAATACACAAAAACAAATATATAATGTCTGAATATAGCACCAAAAAGAACCATGTTCACCAAAATGATGTTTGACTGCTGAATTTAGGTGGTATTTTCCCAACAGTGAGCCATCATGTTTGAACTTGTACTTTGTGTCTGTCCTGAACCTTCTGGTCTCAAGGGTTTCTTTAAAAGGCATGTCTTAATTAATAAAACGTAATAGCTTGCTGTCACGAGAAAGTGTCCCCCTGCTATTAAAAACAGAATTTTAATGAAGCCCGAATGCCCGCTTAGCGCTGACTCCTTTAATACCTAATAGGCTCTGTGAGTGGCATGAAAACAAATTTCAACACCTGCTGCTTACTGCTGTCAGTGATAGGGCTTAAATAGTATTGTACCATGACCTTTGGGTGCGTTTAGGGGTTCTATGCACAACACTATACACTCAACGATCACTATGTAATATACCAGTGTACATTACGAGCAGGCTTGGTCATTAAACATGCTATCCTGTTACTTCATTACACACTAACATGATGGCGCTATGGTGACATGTATAGCCAGGGGATACAATAAGTGTGAGGCTGTAATCTGTGAAGGCCTCCTGGGATGCTTTTCAGGGACTGCCGAGACTTCCCCTCGTCATTTTCGTCGCTCTCGTCTGATTGACAAGGCAGGTGCTTCCTCCTTCTCACTCGTTGCCCATGCACTGTTTCTGTGTAAGTTTTGCTCTCAGTATAAACACTGCCAAGAGTTTGTGTCTATTTAAACTGATGTTTAATGGTAGATGTTTTTTATTATTATTTCTTTGGTGGATGAAAAGAGCCTTTTCTTTTTTGAAAGCATAGAAATAACAATTAAAAAAACAACAACACAATTTTAACTTAAGTAGGAGTCGTACCCTAGCAAAAGGTCCAAAAGTAATATTAGCTAACTGTAGTTAAAGCTAAAAGTATGTGTTTCAGGAAAAAAAAAACTGCCCTTAAATTATGGCAATGAACCAACACATATGAAGATTGAAATGTTAGTAGTATTTTTATTGCTCTAAAAAAAGTATATTTGATGGATATTGTCAACTTTATAGTTAGACCTTATCACCCAAGCTAATAGGTTATGTAATGTAATTAAAGATGAAATATTAAAAAACACATTTTGTCATCTAGAATAATAATAGCAATGGAGAAACGTGAAATAAATCAAGAAAACAACAACGATCAATCTTTTAAACTATGTTCATATTGACAGCGTTCTGACTACAGGTACAATTAGAGTATTTGTAAATACTTTCCTATTCCCTAAAAACTGGTACATTTGGTCCTGAGTTAGTACTGATAATTGTTATTAAACCATGCGTGGTTAACATGTCTAGATTTACAGTGTGAAAACGACATGCTAAAATCAACAACCCGTCCCCACAGCCTTTAGCGCAACATTAACCTTGTAACTGCTCCTAAATCATGACATGTGGGGGGGGAGGGGGGGGGGGTCGCACATGGTATCTTGCTGACATTGGTGGTCTCCAAGTGAAGCCTTGAGATTTATGAGTTACGGCTCCTATGTTTTTGGCAACCCTGCTTCATGTACTGTATGTTATCTCCCCTCCACTCACAATGTGTTCTTCTGCAGTCGTCTCGTGTATCACATTATGGTCCTATTATCTACTCTTCTTTTTGTCGTACGCATTTGAGCACATCTAGTCAATTAACAGACACAGGTTCACATGAAAAGAATTTCTGAACAGATGGTGTCTGAACAGTTTGAGTATAGTGGGAATTGCCCTGAATTCATAAATGACACAACAGGAAGAGAACTATAAAAAGTAACTGGTCTCTCTACCGTGGGGAGAATATTTTTCGTGCATCAATTGATTTAAAAAAAAAAAAAAAAAAGAGCAATGACCGAAGGGGCTGAGATTAATCATGATTTAAGCACGAATGGATTTACCTTCAAAGATTTCAAATGGTGCCTAGACTACCTTGGCCACCAACACTTTAATCCAGATGTTTCCAAATACCCCAACTTGTACACATGTGTATAGCCTGCCATTTCATTATGTAGTTGCTGCAAGGGAGTAGAACTATCCACCACAACACTGGCCTGCCTTGCATTGCTCACCTGTTGTAGGGCTGACATCTAAACCACCAAAGAACTGTTATTACCTGTAGTACTTGTCGGTTTGCTTGTTTTGTGCACTTTTCCAAACATAATTACAAATTAAAAGTAAAGTATTCAGTAGGCAGAAGCCAGAACATTCTCTCTCTACAAGGGGATATCCCTTTGGGGAGTAAAACAAAGAACTAGTTTGCTGTGATGTGTCAGCACTAAATACCACAATAACAAGCTAGCTTTATATGCTTTTCAGTTCACTTCATGCTATTTTAAAATGTCCATACTGTCAAATCAGGTTGCCCTCTGCCAGGCATTAGGAAGAATGCAGTTTTAAAACACTGACTTTTTTTGAACATCTTTCACTGTTTAGACCTGTACACCTGTATGCCTGCAGTTCATGGATCTGACTCACACACAGGCAATAATAGCAGATCCCACTAAACTAGAACATGAGGACCATTTATGCACTACAGGCTTTGCTGAGTGACTTGTAATTTTAACACCCTTTACTGGAAAAAAAAAACAACATAATGTAACTTTGTTCCTGTCGGGTGTACGTTAATTTTAGCCACATTCCATGTCCTTTACGCACTTGTTGAAAGCAACAACGTCTACTTGTGGTTTAAATGAACATGCAAACACAGATAATTCCACTCCCAAAGATCACAAAGTCATGTGTCCCAGTGTCAGTTTTCACCAGCTTCCTGGTAGATGAAAATACATCACAGCCCATGCTGAAAGGCCTCCCATGATGCATTAGTGTTTATGGTTAATGTAAACAAACATATCTGTGTTTGATCTTTTTATGGCAGAATAAGAGGCGGGTCTGTTGGGTAGGAACTCAAAAAAAAACATGGCTTACAGTGCTTCTCTGATGATGTTGTTTAAACCACATTTCCAATCACTAACTTGACTTCTATTTAACTTTTGACCTCGCCTGACAGAAGCAGATCTCTTTACAGACAAATGACTCTCGTCCTCCAGCTCCATGCATTAAATGTCTCCTGTTTCCCTTTGCTGTATTTATCACCTTATCTCTCATGTTGTTCATCAAGAGGGAAATGAAAAGCAGCCACAGAGAAGGACGGTGCTCAAGTGACCTGAGGGGTCATTCTGAGAAAGACCTGCCTGCCGATTGGACAGAGCCAGAGGTCATTTAAGTGTTGAAGCTGAACCATGAGCCTCCTAAAATAAGTGAATATTTGTCACAGTTGGAAAACTAAAGGCAGCCAGACTGAGTGACATGAGGGAAGAAGATATGCGCTGTTGACACAAGGGTTCTGAGACATTCTGTTTCTAAAGCCATATTTCTTTAAGTCTATGGTATCACGATTAAGAGACAAAACAAAGATCGGTGTCTGAAAGTCTGTCAGCGATTCAGCTGTACTTCTCACCAACTTCAAAAGCTGCTTGATTTTGTCAAATTTAACACTGAGTGTATGATTTGCTTGAATTTAAAGATTGAATCAGTTGCAACTTTAAAGTTAAAGAGAGAACTTTGTAATACTTTCTGAGTAAATAAGTCAATATCATTTAATTTCAGTCACTCTTTTTCTTTAATGTGAAAAGATTATGGACAGTAAGTTAAGAAGATATTTACTTCTGGTCGATGTGGCTTATCCATTTTTATGTAATACAGTCTTGTGCAATTGAACCTGATCCTTTTATTGGTAACATGTTATGTGTGCGGAGTTAATGGAGGGATGTTTCATTTTAATCTGAATCTCTATCTAAGAACAAAGAGTCAAATCATCAGTGTCAAGTAATAAATACTTTATTTTCACAGAAGTATTACAAATGCAGTCACCTACAGCTTTACCTTGTCCTCGTGTGTTAATCCTCATTAAATAGAATTCTGTACAGCAATGTCAATCTGCCTAAAGCCAGTTATTCTTCGGGAAATGTTTAGTACAATAAAGAAAAAATTGTTGTCCTGTCGATCATCTGCCCCCTCCATTAGCTGCCCCACCCCCGGCTCCTCCGCCTGATTGGTCCTGAGCGCCTGACATCATCAGGAAGAGAACAAGCGGCACGATGTACATCCACTGAAGAAGAAGACAAGAAAAACAAAAAGGTATTAATAAAACTATATGTTTGTTCAATAAAACAAATTTGGCTGTGATTACAGAGTACTTTTCCAGATTGGTCATCCCAGATTAGGTTATAGTTTTATTCTCGACAGAGGAGGAGAACAGATTAAGTACAAAAGTGAGCGAGATAAAAGAGAAATCTCAGGATCAAACGCCAAACACATCTTCAGCATATTCAACCAGACGAAGTTAAATTTAAGATGTCTTCAGTTTTTCCAACATCGAGTCTCTCGTACAAAGACAACTTGAAAATATCCATCTCAAATGTATTTGGTGTTGAACCTGAAGTAAACTGTGTGAAAGAGTGTAAAAGGGGGGCAATGAGTGGAAAACAAGGAGGTGAGTTTCAGTTAGTCATATTACAGAGGAGGGAAACATAATTTGAGAGAGGAGGAAGGGGGACAGAACGAGCCACAAGTAAGAAAACAGTACTTCAGTGGGAATCAGCTCTGCTCTCTTCCTCCCCCTGCTGGGGGCTGTGCTGAATTGGTGGCCATGAGGAAGATGGCACCACCCAGAATCAAATACCACTGGAACACAGCACAGCACCGAGTCAACAAAACGTCACAAGGTCACTGAACAAAGCAAGATACACACACACACACACACACACACACAGCACAGAGTGCAACAACATGGAAAGAGGTCATACAGAGGATCAGTTGTCTCCCCCCCCACACACACACACACACACACACACACACACACACACACTTGTTGTACCGGAGACAAGCTGAGCCCCCTCAATGACTCAAATGGGGTATGTCATTACTTTTCATAAATAAATTAGGCCTACAAACGTGTTTTTACCAACAGACTGTTGTGTAAACGCTCCAGTAAGTGTGTTGTCATGATATTAGTTACCACATGCAAATCTAAGTTGACATCCTCAGAGCGGACAAAACCACGGCGCCCTTGAAGAGGACCTGAACCCCAAGTTAGAAACCAGTGCTCTAGCCTGTGACTGGTGTGAAGGGTGTCATATTGGTTAGAAGTTATCAGGAAGATATTGGACAAAAAAATAAATAATAATAATTAAGATGTCTGAGGTCAATTTCCGCACTGTGATTCATTCATTATTCATGGTGGACCCAAAAAAATATCTTTACAACTTCTCTCTAAAAAAACTGAAAGGCCATTTTTTACAATGCGTACCTGACTCCATTCCTCATACAGCGCATTCTGTTTTATTTCCGACAATGTTTTGTCTTCACCTGTCAATACATTGATTTTGGTTGGTTTGTTATTATTTTGTCTGCAGGTGATTGAGCAGCCTGAGCCAGCATCCAACACATCCCAGCGGTACGTTACTGTCCATAAACATGTCAACATATAAACTTAAAAAAAAACTGGTCTAGAAATGAAGTAAACAATGCATTTTTTCCCCCCGTTGGTCTGATCCAAGTAAACTGAAAACAAATGCATGAAATTATTTTTGTATTGAGAATCACTAAATCAAACGGCGACAGCAAACTAAACAAACGCAACCCTTTGGACTTTTGGATGATTTACACTACTGAAATGTCCTTTATCATTTATTGAAAACACACTGCAGGCAAGTTGTGTATAAAGAAGTTGAAGTGGTGCTAAGAGAGCTTAAAAAAACCAAATGAACTAAATTAGCATGTTAATGTTTTCATTATCTTTATGAGCGATTTCAGAGATCAGAGAACAATTCCCAAAGGCAAAGGGAATATTCCTAAGAACAGCCTGCCAGCCTTATCAGCAGTTTTTAGCGGGACTACTTACATATTTAGCAAAGAACGATTTCTGCTCCTGTGGATTCTTTCCTTTCTTCTCAGTTTCCTGTTCCATTCGTTCAAGGAACAGAGCCGTCTCGGGTCTGAAAGAAAGCAGGTAATTAGGACTGGAGGAAAAAAAAACAGAGGGTGTTTGTGAAAGTCAGCCTTGTTCTAACTGTGCGGGGAAAATGATGTAAGGCTTATTTGCAAAAAAACGAATCAAAGACACCACCCAAGAGGATTTTACACCGCCAAGATGTGGATCGTAGAAATGTACTCAAGTTTTACTATAACTAATCAAGTACTGACCCAGGCGCATTAACAGGAGCCATTATGCTGAGTGTGGTGTTGAAAATCTCGAGATCGACTTCATCCTCGACCTCAGTGCCCTTGCAGGCTCCAGGTATTGTTACTATGGAGATGCCAATTAGGTACCCAGACACGTCAGTGTGGATGCTGATGACGTCGCTCAGATGGGACTCAACCATGGCACACTGAGGATCAGAGCAGAACAGAGTTAATAATCACAACAGGCCTCAGAAAGGTTTTAGTGTTGCCCTTAAGGATCAAGTGATGTAAAGCTTGCTCTCATTCAGTATAGTAAGAAGGAGATTATGAAAAATACTGAAAAGGCATGTGCATTATTCTTTCATGAAGCATGATCCCTTACCTGCTCATGCAAAAATATTTTCATTAAACTTATATCCCTTTATAAATAAAAAGTACATACAAATAAAAAAGCACTATACATGCCGGGCAGTGAGATCTATACATTCTTTTTTTAGTATGAAACGGTTTAGAAAAGATGGGCACAGAAAAATCTATGTTCAAAAGAACGTGATTTTCAGTCTGAATGTAACAGCTGCAGTTACTGTATCTATTCTATATAGGTTGTAGTTACTGACGGGTCACTTTCTGTCACCCCTCCTCCAAAGTCAGTCTAAATGCATCTGTTCTTTGAAGTTCCATTAGATTGAATATACTGTTGTCCCTCCTTCCTCTCCACTGGATCAGAGACACAATGACATGTTTAAATTGAGAGAAAATCTGTTACACGACTATTTTACAAAGTGTGTCACCCCTTTATGAAATGTTTTGAGAAACCTACAACTGTTGTCTCGAAGTGACACTTTTTCTGATAAAAATTATTCCTATAAAAAATGCATGAAACTACTTGTGTATTTTTCAAAACTGGACTGCTCCTACGAGATACGAATTGTTAAATCTGTTGTTTACCTTCGAAGAGTAGAGCACGACAATCATTTCTTCAAAACAAAGTACACTGCCTTTAATACATAAAACAAGCCCAAAGGCTTTACAAAATCAATAAATGTCTCAATGTGTTGATACTCTCACTCCTTTTAATAAAGTTGTAATAAAAATACACTCTAATTATCTTTGGTAGTATAATCTCCTGCTTTTATGTAAATGTAAGATAAGTTAAATACATACAGCTCTGACAAACGCTGTGAGGTAACCTTCCATCTGGCGCTCTGTCTGTCGATCTGCCTGCAAGAAAACCCGAGGAACTCGGATTCTGTACAGACCATCCACTGCAGCCACTTCCTGTGGAGACATTCAAAACAAACAAGTCAAAGACGCAGGACCTTGTTTTACAGAAATCCTAACCATTTACACAGGTCTGTTTAGTTTTGAATCAATCAATCAATCAATCAATCAATCTATCTGATCCTGTGTTACCTTCAGTTTGATCCTGTCTTCTTCAGAGAGCTGGCTCTGAGTGAGAGAGAGGCTGTGCTCCCTGCCAGCTTTCAACACCAGCGCTCCACGCACACGAAACTTTGCTACATCATCTGAAACAAAGGAAGGACAAAGGCTACAACAAGCTGAACAGGTAGGGTCAATAAACAACGCGGAGACGAGCACCTGTCACATCCGTTACAAAGTACAAAGGGATTCTTAGGACGAGCATCTGAAAATACTCGTGTTGTAAATAATGTTTTAGTACAATTTGATGAATAACAAATAACCCACTGGGAGTTTAGAGGATGTTCATGCCTGTTGAACAGCTTTACATACATAATAAGGTAAATTGACAGGTTTGGTGTAGGTTTCTTCATTCATACACGCTTTCATTGGGGCAGCTAGCTAACCAGCTATAATCTGTAATAAATGTCACATCTTAAGTGATAATTAAAACAAGTTAAAAGAAGACTGTCTCACCGACTTCAAATGAGTGCTCAAGGGGAACAGAGAAACCACTTAATTCAGTGTCCATGGCATCGCCAACCTGTTCAAAAACATGTTAAAACCTAGTTAGCCTTCTCACGGACAAAGCTAATGCTAACTACAGATCTGACGGTTAACAGTTAACAGTAGACAGTCTTTCAATTATAAATGAATACTTACTCTTCTACCATTATTACAACAAACAAAATCCGTGTTTACGACGAACCAAACACTAACAATAAGAGCAATTTGTGATTGTAATAGACGAGCCATTACTACTGCTCTGTACATCGGCGGCTACGCTTCTTCTTCGCTGGAGTTTTACGGTAGTCGAGATCTGTTTTGTTGCATTACTGCCACCCTCAGGTTACAGTGCTGCCCTGTTTTAATAATAATCATAATTTACACTTTATTAATCCCACGAGGGGAATTTTAATGGACACGAACACACACATAGGATCCTAGTGACATGCAGAGGTCTCAAAGTGAGGGTTCTGCAATTTTTTTTGCAATTGAGCCTTGCTCAATGGCACCTCGGCAGGAAGTGGACTGGCACCTCTCCAGCTCATAGACTGAGCTACTGCCTGCTTTACAGTTCAGTAAACGGTCCAGTCTCATTTCGGATACTTTTCCTTCTGTGATCGCGTTTATACATTTTCTTTTCTTTCTTATACGTATGCTGTAGAAAATGGATGGATGGATAAGAGTTTCACTAAAAAAAACTTTACATTAGGCCTACTGTATTTTTTATTAGTTTATAAAATCTGGACAAATTGATAAACATTTTTGACAGGTCCGCGGTCAACATTTTTTCATGAACATTTTCAACAGATCAACGGTCAACATTTTTTTGAACTGCAGTTTTTTATACATCTTTTTTTTCCTTTTTTTTTTGCAACGGAGGTTGCTGCTTGGAGGTGACACTCATAGATATGTTGACACTGGCAACCCTGGAGCACATCGGGTCCGGAATGGTCAAGAAGAGCCTGGCAAAATCCAGCGTCGCCATTGGCTGATAGCAAAGAGTGAAAAGTCTCTCTAGACAGTAAAAATAATGTAAGCTGATAAATAGGTCTACATGTAGAAGTGAATATAGAAGCCGATGTTCATGTCAAAGTGCTTGGTTTAGTACGTTGGTCAATAAATGTGCATTTCTAGCCTACATTTACACATATTCGTGCACAGAACAAGCTACAAACACAAAGACAAAGACATAAACATCTACAAAGATTAAGAGCCCATCCGCCAGTCATATTGGTGAGTCTTTTTAAAATATGTGATGACCTACTTACATGCATCATGTTTACAAATAGGCCTAATATAATATTTATCACCTTGTTTTATTGCTTCTGAATCTGACAATGTTGTCACTGCTGTCGTCTTTGAATTAGTATTTTTAGCATTTTGCTCAAAGAGCAGGTTCATGTCTGTTGACAGAATGCAACTAATGAAGCAGGGCTGAATTTAGGCTGCTGTCTTGTAACCTGTCAGAAGACATTTCTGGTACAGTTTCATTTCCCTCTTCTTTGCAGAATAAAGAGGTTGATTTTTATTTTGAGTCTGCTAAATGTTTAGCTTAGTGGTGCTATGTATTCCACCTGTTGCACAGAAGGCCATACAAGATGAATAATTTACCTGCAAGACAAGTAGAGCTGTCAAAATGCCTGAAATGTAATGTTCCCTTATCTACTTATCTGTGTGATATTTTAGTTTTAGACAGCAAAGTATCCTTTAAATTCAGAGCATTAATTATTATATATTTATATTATTATATTTATAATGATTAACAATTAGCATTGTTAATCATTTGAAATCAGTGGTTTAATATGAGTTTCATAAATATATATTGTTATAGACCCTCTATCTTAAACTTACTGTAACGTTGTGAGAATTCTGAATGCACTGACCCATCATGGACCAGCAGAGGGTGCTAACACACCAGAAAAGGTCTTTAACCTTCCCCCCTCTCTCCAACCCTCTCCGAGTGCCATGTTATTCGCTGGATAATAAATATTTATGTCTTGTGATGAAGAGGGTTGCCATGTCTTTAAACTCTTTAGTCAGCATTCTGCTTTCTACCTTTGCAGTGGGTTTTCTGTTACCTTAATGTCTTTTTAAGGAGTAAATCTGCACTGAATCACACTGAGGAGAAAACTGTGTTTGCACTTTTAATTTGTGGACCGGCAGCACTATCTTGTACTTCTAACGTGTCTGTATCACTCCTCTGGGATGGGCTGCCATTCACAACTGCAGCAGAAGCAGCCCAGCTAGACTTTCTTGACTGGGGTTTCCAAACTGGGGCACTGACTAATGCAGGAGTGGCATGAAGTTGAATGTGGACACACACAAACACGGATGAGTGCTCAATTTACTTTTAGTCTTTACTCATCATGTCTATTTTAATTACATGTTAATATGTCAAGTATGTGACATTAATGCACGAAGGTTTATTGACCCTGAAAATGAGCAGCAGTAGCTCAGTCTGTAAGACTTGGGTTGGACACCCGTTTGAAGTCTCAGCAGACCAAAGAATGGAAGTTGGTCTGGTGGTTGAAGACATACCACATCAGTTCCTGAGTACTACCGAGTTGTCCTTGAGCGAGGCACCAAACCCCCAGCTTATTTTCTTTGTTGCAATTACATCTTTCTTTAAGTAATATAGTTGTATTTATTACTGATGACTCTGTCCATTTTTTCTTTTTAGATAATTCGATTAACCTTTTGTTTAGAATGTTTTTCAGATTTTCAAAATATCTTGTTTCTCAGAAACAAGAGTTTGATAAAGGAAAAAATGTTGACTAAAACAGAGAAAAACTGGAAAGAATAATGGGATGTAAAAATACTTCACCGTCAGTAAATGTTCTTTTGAATAATGTGCACCCTTTGACATATTTTCTGTCCTTATTTTCTGTGTTGGTCAAAATATTTTTGTTGGTAAAAAAAAAGTTTGTTAAAGTCATCACCCTAAATCGATCCCCTTTCTTTCATTACTGCAAGAGGCTTTATGCAAACAGACAGCATAACTAACACTATGGTGGTTTGTAGTGTTACAGTCGACACTTAACTGAAGCAAACAACAGCAAAGAAACTGCAACAAAAAGAGGTCACGGTCTAGAGATGATTACTATTTATGACCATTGCAATAAAGCACAAAAAAATAGGACCATGTCATGTTTCCAATTATTCTAAAATAATTAAATAATAAATAAATAATAATAATAAATAATACCACATACCATAATTCTCACAGTGTTGGTAATTCTATTTAAGTAACATTTGATTGGTCAACTATCTGTTGCAGCTTTCATCAAGACATCATCAGGAATTTACTAAAGTGTCTGAAAGTTGTAAGACATGCAAAGGAAACACAACTCTAGTAGTCACAGACAAGTTCTCCAGTCGTCTCTTATTTTATGACAGGATCGCTCCAAGCTCACTTTGTTCGCAGCGTTCCTTCAGCTCAAGAGGATCAGTGATCACAGAAACCAATGTGTGGAACCTCCAGACCACAATTTATGAATTTACGACTGTTGCACCACTTCTCTGGGCCTGCATACACTGAATTCTGGCATGAGTTGCTACAGTTAATTTATTTTGCAGTTGCCTAAACCCTGCTTAGAAGTCAGCCTCTGGGCAGAATGTCTATGACCGTAATGGCAAAGAGCCCAAAACTTAAAGTATCAAAGTAGAGCAAAAAGAGAATAAAAAAGCAGAAGAAGAAGAAGCAGGTTTCTGCTGAGTTTGATTGATGTGATCTGTTTCGAGATGCTTATTTCTGGCTGAGGAGTTCTGCTGACATGCAAGAAAAAACCTCTGTGGATACAAGAGAGAGGCATCCATCATTTTCAACTTCAACATTTGTGCATCCAATTGCTGAAAAGTAGGTTTGGATCCAGGATGTAATCCTTTAAAGTTTGGAAATATCAAGCAGTCATGTAATTTTGTACATCCAACTATCCCTCAAAAGTGTTGCAGAGTGTCACACACACACACACACACACACACACACACACACACACACACACACACACACACACACACACACACACACACACACACACACATGTAATTTCCGTGAGCTTTCTCATGACTATTTAGACCACATTAGAACAAATGCCACCATTAAAGAAGTAAGAAGTCAGTGCCCCAGTTTGGCCAACCGGATGGTCCTTTCAATAAATGTCTTTAAACAAGTCTCAAAGGTTCGGTTGACACAAACAAAACCCTCTCTACCTTAGATAACACTAATAAAATCTCACTGTCTTTTGAAAATCTGTCGACGGAAGCAAAAACTAAAAGAGACAGCTAATGATTTCAGGGAAGCATCCGCTTTCCTCTGATTTGACAACATAAGTCAAAGTTATATAATATGTTTTTGAAGTTCAAATTGTTTTTGATGGGCTCATATTACAGTGTGTCTCTGTCTGGCTCCTGTTGTTCAGTCTGCATGGAGCATATGGCGACTGAAGCATGCGATTCCCCGGGGTTCTGCCTTTGAAACTATGCAGGCCACTTCAGTATGTGCTCCCCTCTTACTGGGACGGCCCATTACTCTCTGTCATCGCCCCAAACAACAGTGTCACCTTACTATTCTTAGTCAAAAATGAAAGCATTGATGTTTTGATGTCCAACAGCAACGTGGGGACTTTGATTACAGAGCTGTTGAGCCTGCAGTGCCTTGCTAAAGGGCTCCGTGGTTCTCTGGAAGTGACCTCTCTTATTGTTGGTCCATTCCTGGGATTTGGAACAGCAACCCTTCGGTTCTTAACCCAAGTCTCTACAGACTGAGCTGATTTTGTACATTTATAAAGATTTTTCAGATATTAGAGATTGATAGAAGTATTAACCCCATGACGCCTATTGTTGCGAATTTGCGTCAAACCACTTCCGCTCCAAATGCAGTCAAAATAGCGTCCGTATTCCTCCACTGTCGGTTGATGCACTTTCAATACATACCTAGGAACCTTTGGCAAGCATTAGTTTATCAAAGGACCAGTCAGAGTCAGAACAGCATCCGTTTGATGTGTTATTTTTATGTAATATGTATTTATGTGCTATTTTCAAATAAACGTTTTCAACTTAATTTAGCATCTACTTGAAAGCAGAAACACATGTAAGAAAAATGTTTTAATACTTGGAAACAAATTCAGGCACCAAGGGGTTAATGTAAACTATGTAAACCACACATTGTTCACATCATAGACAACACAATGACTTAGCCCCACACTGGTTTCTAGAAAGACTTTTTTTTTTCCATAAATATTTTTATTGTGGGTTTTTTCAAAGTGATACAATTTTCAATTATACTTTACGAAGCAGTTCAGTATCACATTGTTTGTACAAATATGGAAACTAAATATAGAAAGAATAGCAATAACAGAAATAAAATAACCCAAAAATAAGACATAAAACAAAATAAAGCAGGGCCTTTCACAAACATAGCTTCTCTTTTGGGATTTAGGAGGTAGTCATCACTAGATACAGTACATGGCTGCAGGGGATTCAGAAATTAGTCGAGTCATCAGAAACATCCAAGTCCTTAATAAAGTCAATAAAGGGCCTCCAAATCTTTTCGAATACATGTTGCTTTGACTTATTGATATATGTTATTCTTTCCAAAGGTAAGCTAGCCAACATCTGTTTTAACCATTGGGAAGCGCCAGGTCCATTCATATTTTTCCAATTTAAAGCAATACATCTTTTTGCTATCAATGAGCTGAAATCAATAAAAGTACTTTCTGCTTTACTGAAGATATGTCTATCTGGATATATAGCCATTATAAATAATTTGGAATCCAACGCGATCTGTTTTAAAATGATCTTTTCAATTAAGTTTTTCACCTCTACCCAAAAAGTTTTTATTTGACTGCATTCCCACATACAGTGTATTAATGTACCTTTTAAGCCACATTTTATACATATGTCTGGTGTGTTCCTATTGTACTTATTTAATTTCACAGGTGTTGTATATATACGCATTAGCCATTTGAATTGTAATATCCTTAAGCGATAGAAAGACTTTTGATATGCGATGCCATATTTGAAATTCCAATCAAACTCATTTGGATCATCATTTAAAGTGGCACATATCTCAACAAAGCACAAGAAGCTATTCACCGATGGTGGGATGGTGAAGGAGGCGATGGCTGCCGTGGCAGGCACATTATTCAAGGACCATAAAGACTGGAATCACGTCCGCTATCGCAGATATACAGCTTGGTGCTAACACGGTGGCAAGGCGAGTGTGTGCGCTGTCAGCCGATGCAGTGGGGCAGCTGGAGCAGGACTTGATGTCAGGTGGCTGAGCAGAGGTAAAATACTGCGTCCCTTTTGTTCCTTGCTGAAAGGAGTCATGAGTTTCATGGAGTCAAGAGAGGAGGACATTGCACTCTTGACTGATACTGAGTGGCTGCTTGATGTTGCTTTCCTGACAGACATGACAGAAAAACTTAATCACCTGAACACACAGCTACAAGGCCAAGATATCTGACATGATCAGTGCTGCTGAGGCTTTTCAAGCAAAATTGTCATTTTACCAACAGCAGCTGAAAAATGAAAGACTGCAACACTTCCCAACAGTGGCAAACATGTTGGAAAGCCATGCAGGGGCAGATGATGTTTTGAATGTAAGTAAGTGTTGAGACCTCATGTCCAAGCTCAGGCAGGAGTTTGAGGATTGGTTAAATGTTTTGGATAAGCTGGAGCCCTGTGTGGCATGGAGGTAGACCTCACAGAGATTTCAGAGAAGATGGCTGAAATGTGAAATTTGGCTCAACATACCTTTGTGAAGCAGCTTTTTCTGACATGAATGTCATAAACTCTAAATTCAAAACGAAACTGACAGATGAACAAGTGACTACAAACAGTGGCTATTTCAGCTGATGTGTGCTATATGAATAAGTGCTAGCGATGAGATAAAATTAGCTCTTAGCCGCTTTCAATTTTTCAAAGTAGCCCTCAGATTGAGAAAGGTTGGAGACCTACAGTGACACATGGAGACGCGGAGTGTTCGAAAAACGTAGTAAAGTGTATTTGACCTTTCATTTTTATCCCATCTAGAGTCTTGTCATTCCCTTCTCAAGACTCTCAAATTGTGAAGTGCTTGTGATCACTGTATAGTATAGCTGAGCATAAATAAAACGCCAGCATCCTCCTTAAACATCCATGGTCTCTATTGTAATATGATCAGTGTACCAGTTGTTGATTTAAAACTTCACCTCCCGAACCTTTAAAAAAACCATTAAGATATTACTATATATATTACAACTTGATTATCCTGTCTTAATATTATTCACCTCTTCCCTTTTTTTTTGGATGGTCTTTATGATAGAGTGCTATATCATCATAAAGACCTTCTTGCACTTCTTCGTTTCTTTCATGTCTACTAAATACTATATTTTTTTTAACGAAAAAACATTTTAAAATATTGGATTTCAACTCCACAAGCCACCCAGTGACAGCTTTGATATGTAAGCCTGTGTGTATCAGTGGTGGGAAAGGAATGGGAGGTGACTTGCTTCTGTTGACTTAATCTGTACTTCAGTGAGGCTCAACTAATGCAGGCGTTAAATAACTCCAGTGTCATCCTCTATACGCAGGATCACTGGATCATGGAGGACACCTATAGTTAGTCTCCTATATCCACTTTATATCCACAATATAAGACACATTTCAACCTTTGCAGGGAGTTTAATCGCTGTATAAATCACCAGGGATGAACTGTGAGGGCATCAAAAAGATGTATTTGAGATAATTCTGCTTAAATATCCAATAATGTAAAGTTAGACTATACAGTAGGTGCAATAGACTCAAGGACCTTTTATGTCAAGCAGCCCTCTATAATCTCCCCCGAGGGGATTTTGCTCTCCTTCAACATCCGAATCTCAAGTTGCACTTGCCTGAAATAGCTGATCTTCAATCTCTGACTTAAGTTCTTTCCCAAAATTATTTATTATGAATGCCAAGGTTAGGGCAGTGTAGAAAAGAGTATACAAAAAGTGTTACAACAAATACAGATGTGTGCATGATCTAATTAAATCATTTATCATTTTTGCTGTGTAATGAAAATACCATTATGCAAACTAGAAATTCTCAGCATGAGCAAGCAGGTGTGCGTTCTCAGTCATGTATGCAGTGGGTTGGGAAGTTCAAACTGATCTCGGGGCTCCCGAGGTCAGCGACCTGCTCCTGCTGTCATTGACCTTGTCCTCTCACATCCCTCCCGAGGGCTTCCATCCCCATAAAATAGACCCTGATGACAGCTACGGCTACTGGAGAACAAATGGGATTGTCCGAGCCTGCAGCAATGCAAGGCTACTGCTGCTTCGCTCTACTTTTCACTTCTCAAGTTGTTTCTCTCCTCCTGTCCTCTTCAGGTGAGGACTGAACTAACATTTCTGCAGTGTGGATGAGATGCGTAAACCCCACCCTCTTCTGGGGTTATTGTCAGTTTAAATCTGTTGTGGTGGTTTTCTATACTGGATCCTGTCACATCCAACCTCATGGCACATGAACATGTGAACTTGTGGTTTTTTCTCAGGTTCAGGTACAAAGACTAGAATAAATGAGAATAGAGATTAGAGATAATAAAATAAGCAATAAGTGTCAGGTATGACTGGAATAATAGGCTATGAACAAGCACATTGACATAGAGATAAAACATAAAAACAATATTTGCAGTTACTAATATTAGGTGAGCAGTGTTGATATTGCACGGTCAATTCATAGGGTTCAATAAGAGAATAAAAACAGTATGAGACAGGTCGCACAATTAACAGACAGATTGCACGATTGAACAGATCGCACTGTTTGAACTAGTCCAGTGTCCAAGTGTCTGACTCTCAAAGGGAGGAGTTGTGAAGTCTGATGGCCACAGGCAGGAATGACTTCCTGTGGCGTTCAGTGATGCATCATGGGGGATCAGTCGAGCACTGAATGTGCTCTTGTGTCTGCCCAGTGTGTGGTGGAGTGGGTTTGTGTAGTGACCAAGCTCGCACTCGTCCTTAGGGATTACGTTAAACCAGCACATCTTCATCTCAAACCGACACGTTAGACCAGCAAGTAACCAGAAAACAAAACCCTGTGAGACACCAGATGTGGTTGTTCACGGCATCTGATCCACTGTTTAACCCATTTAGACCTGATGAGAAGCAGGCATGCTTTTACCTTTAAGCTCTGATGAGACGTCTACGTCTCAAAAGGCAACACACATGAGTGCAAAGGAACTACTAGGCCACTAGTTTTAAGCTTTCAAATGTTTTAGTTTTATGTCTCTATATGATACAGAGACAAAGATTTTAGTTAACAGTGAAATTCTGCACAGTTTTTCTCAACATCCTCAGGTTTTGGGAGGTTGATTTCAAACATTACTTAGGTTTTAGAGAATGATCTTTTCAGCTTCCTTGGGTCTAAATGGGTTAGATAATCAATATTTTACCGCATTTGTTAGATTGTAACTGTAAGAAATTAAAAAAAAGAAGAAAAAAAGGGCCATTTTTCAACAAAGAAAAAAAACGTCTAACCTTGTCCTTTTCCTATTGCAACCCCCTAATAATTTCTGAGCATTCTCTAGGTTATGCCCATGCTAATTATAAAACATAACCCAAAAAAAAGAGCTGCTCTCCCACCCTTCAATCAAACTGTCACCTCTGCAGGGCCAAATGAGTTAATCAGCTGGCAGGGTTTTTTCCCAAGGGCTGGACTTTTCTTTAAGGCTCTGAATCGTTTTACCCCTCATGGTGTCTTCCTTCTCCTCCTCAAAGCTCTGCAGCTCCTGCCAAGGTTTCAAGTGACAGCTATTCTGTTGCTCTCCTCCTTCCTTGTTCCGCTTGATGGGGGGAGGATGAAGGGACTGGCACTGTTGGTTTGAGTGTGTGTGTGTGTGTGTGTGTGTGTTTGGGCTGGTGGTGGTGGTGGTGGGGGGGTGATGAGGTGATAAAAAGGGATGAAGGAGGAAAGAGCAGGCAGATCCACTGACAAGGAGGAAGGAAGACGCGTTCAGAGGAATCACTATAAACAGACACAGACATGCCTGAGCCCCAGAAGCCAGGTAAGCTGGTCCGACCGGGAGGATCACACTCGAAAAAAATTCTCTGATCAAAAACAAAAAGTTGCAGCTGACAGTGCAGCGAGATGTTCAGATGAGCGAGAAGGAAAATAACAAAGAAGTCGTAACTCAGAATTTGAAACTATTCTTGATAAATATTCTGGATACATTTTGGAGGGTGAAATTAAATCTGTAACGAGAAACATTAGGAGAATAAGTTACAAGATCATTTATAGTTTATTGCTAGTCTTGTGTTATTAAATCAACACTTACAAATTACAAAGTGTCACATCTCGATAGAAAAAAACCCACTTGATATTCAATTCATTCGCTGGCATGAGAGTCAAAGCCGTTAAACATAATGAGTGATGTGTATTTAGTTTTCATTAGTCATTTAAAGCTGATGTCTTTGTCAGCTCACTTTCATTGCCTGTGTTGATTTCTCTCCTACTGACAACAAGCATCATGAGGATTATGTCTCTCTATTTCAGAAGACAAAATGTCTCTGTTTTCTCCCTAAAAGCAAAAAAAAATTCATGGGATGAAAGAGATGCAAAAATAGTGATGTCTATTAAAAACCAACATTTGACCTACATTATTATAACGTTTAATTAGCATGTGGTAAAGCAAAAGGAACAGAAAAGAGAGAGAGAGAGAGAGAGAGAGAGAGAGAGAAAAGGCAGCCATAAATTACGTAAATGACATTTTATTTTCTCACAGGGAAACGTTTAAAAGTTTTTCTTTATTTAAAGTCCAAGTATTCTTTAATAATGGTGGAAAATGTGAAAACTCAATGTTGCAAAGTTAACCCAACTGTTTTTTTGTTATGAAACCATATTGCTGCTTCTTGAAGTACAGATTGCACCTCTCTGAGATTCCAGTAATACGACATGCAAAGGCACATATGCAAAACAACAGTTAACAACCTCTGCACTAAAGCTTTACGCGAACATTGATAGAAGCTGTAATATGTGCCATTAAACCGTACAGGCTGATGCATATGTCGTAATGTTTGTGTCAGCCTGAAATACGCTCCGCTGCATCTGTCAACAATGACCTCAGCGTGCTGTAAATCAGCTGCTCGCTCCAAACCCGCACGCATCAGGGAAAGGAGGCAAAGCAAGCAGGAGGAGGATGAAGAAGAAGAAGAAGAAAAAGAAGAAGAAGAAGAAGAGGAGGGAGTAGCAGATAAAAGCAGAGAGATGAGCAGGATGATTTGTCGGAGGAACCTCTGCCAAGTCAGGTGTAACTACCTTGCGTCGTATCTCTGCACCTCAGACACCTTATCTATCTGACCCTGATTGCCTCCCTCGATCTGTTACACCGTCTCCCCCGCTGGCATCCATCTCCTCGTGCCAATCTGCTGGAAGTTCACTGTATCGCTATTATTGTGTGGAAAGTCGGAACTCTTTTTTTCTCTTGCGGATTTTGGAAAAGGTTTCATATTCACTGTCATGTGCTGATGAAAAGTCAGTGATTTCTTTTCTCTCTTCAAAGGATTAAAAAAGGCTTCCTCAAAACAAAAGTGGTCTTTCTGAGTAAGCTCTTTCCCTGCAGAGCACTTATACCCCTCAGTAATTCCATCCCTACATTTCATCACATCTTACAAATTTATCACCAATCCAGTGACCTGACATCACACATATCAGGTTCCTAACAGTACTTTATACCTTCTCCCTGGCTCTTCTTGCTCTTGTGTTTCCAACCATCCTGAATTATTGGCCCTCGTTTGAACTTCTTCACACTTTCTTAACTTTGGAAGCCCTCTGGCCCCGTCGTTCAGCTGGTCAAACACTCATGTGACACCCCCTTCCACGCTAGTGTCATCGTTCTCTGCAGTGGGGCTCAAGAAGCCAAAGGGATCTAGAGGAAGCACGCATCCCAATAAACAGCCACGAGAATAGTTGTGAACCAGCGGCTGTTGGCTTGTGGATCCTTGAAGGGAGAGACGCCTCGAGGAAGGGAACGGTGTTTCTGCTTTGTTAGCCCTCACTTGACTTGTGAAAAAACTCCACCAATCATTGCTTCTCAATACAGCTGTAGATTGTTTTGTCTGCACTAGCAGGCTCTTTACAGTCGGCTATGTGGGTACAAGTTAATCAGACGTTTTCCAGTGGTCACACTCTACTTTAAAACGTTCCCCCTTCATTCAAAGTACATACCTCAATACGTACAGGAACAATTCACCTCCGGGCAAAACTGAAACAACCAACCGTGTCTGAGTTTTCAAAAAAGTAGTAACAATTATGAGGCATTGTTTCTTTACTTTTTGTATAATGTTGTCACATTATGCCACTGAGGTCACAATTGGTTTATTATAATTGACACATTTTACCATTAAGCTAAAATTACGCTATTGAGAAGATAAACTCCTGTTTAAAAATACTGTAGCTAGCAACTAAACCCTTTCCAATCGCACTGTGCACTACCAATTACTAGTCAATTTAGCTTTCAACCACTTTCTTGCAAATGGTCATGTTAAAGATATAGCTGCCATGTTTCCGTTAACTATTGTCTCACTGTAGCTGTTATTTTAACTTGTTCTTCAGCAAACATTTCCACATTCTTTTCCTTTTTTGTTGCTGATTTATCAAAAGATCCCTTTTTCTAAAAGAAGAAATAACTTTAATTGATTTGTAGTTTGACCCCCCCCCCCCCCCCCCCGTTTCGGTTGTAACCTTCCTTGTGTTACAGTTCAAGACAGCGACATGCATATGCACACGAGAGGATGATTTTTCAGTGATATTTACGGTCTTGGTCTTGATCTCGCCCTGCTTGGTCGTGGTCTTGACTCAGCGCACTCCAGTCTTGGGTATGTCTTGGTCTCAGTTAGTGTGGTGTGGTCAGCATTATTAAACAAAATACACTTGAAGCTATAGTGCTAAATAAGAACTCGGCAGTTTTGATTGGTGCAGTTGAATTTAGACATTTGTCAAGTCTGCAGTTTGAGTTCATCCGTCCAGGAAACTCAGCCTCACCAGACAACAAGTCTATCTTTTTTTTTTTTTTCCTCGGGAGCAGCAGTTGTTGAGCAGAAGATTAAACCTGCTGTCACACAGTCACTTCAAACCGCACGTCTCGCAACTGGTCCCGTGTAGCATTACCTCATACCGAGGCTATCATCAAGTTCCCACAGGTATGCGCTTACTGCTTGATGGATAACGAACAGATGTAGAGTCAATGACTGCGCCATGAGGTTCTACAAAGAGTGTGAAAGTGAACTGATCCGTGGAGTGTCATTAACAAAGACTCTCTGAACGTCGGCCAAGCACTGCACCCAGTATCCAGCTCTTATGCTAACAGCTTCCTCTTTGATAAGAGCCTCAGCCTATTTTGATTACTGATGGGAAGGCTAAAGGAAATGAATGGAAAAGCTGAGTTTGATGACAAGCTTAATACTGTAAAGTCGCCTTTGTTTACTGAACCCCCCAAATTCCTCATCCCTAAATTAGAGTTGCATTAAACAATTGTTTTCTTACATTGAAATTCCCTATTCACGTAATAACAAGTCATTTAAATCCGCAGGAAAGTTTACAGCAATTCTATGAAACATAACACCCTTTTATTCCTCGTCCAGCCCTATTAGCAAATCGTTGCCTTTCTGCTCCCTTATTCATCCATAAATCGTCTTCCTCATGGGTTGGCGGAAAGGAGAGGAGAGGAGGTGGTAGGGAAACATCACCGGTGGAATCCAAACAAGCCATAACTCTTTTCATCATTTCTATAGCCCAGCATTATATACAGCAGTAATATCCCTCCCATTCCCTCCACAGACTTGCATGTCTGTTCCTTAAGACGTCCGCTACAACGCGCTTAATGCATGACCCTGACAGCGTGCATACGGAGCGAATAGCGCAGGAATGTCAGCACCTTTAAAGGTTTATCAACTTGTCCCAGCGGGAGGAACATTATTAGTGACCTTTTTCTTCATAGAAAGGTCTCGGCAGAGCTCAGCGCACGCTCCTTGGATCAAGATCAAACAGAAAGGGAATGCAGATCCGAATGGTGTCATAAGAATTTTGGATTGTATTCAAATGTGCTAAAAATATCAGAGGCATGTATTACTGAAACTTCCAATCTTAAGGCGGTGGCTGTGGATCAGTGGTAGTCAGTCATCTGTTAACTGGAAGGTCAAGGGGTTCGATCCCCATTCCCAGCAGCCTTGTGTCCGTGCTCCCCCTGCTTCGGTGGTGGCCTGTGCATCAGTATGAATGGGATGTTACTTCTGACGGTTACTTTACATAACAGCCCATGCCATCAATTTGTGAATGGCTGTGAATGGGTAAATGTGACCTGCAATGTAAAAACGCTAAATGGAAACCTAAAAATAGAAGATAACATAAACTATAAACCCCTCTATGTCAGCCTTGCTCGAAACAGGCTGTTAACTGAGCTGTGTCTGACCACGTGCCTCTGGAAGACTTAGGTGGGTTGCATGTTGTTGCTCAATGTTCGATTGTTTACAGTGAGAAGGCAGACTCAGAGGGCACCTAGCTGTAAGAACGTAACCCACCTGGAGGAAGGGTTACTGCCCTTTGTGATGTCACAAAGGAAACGTCTCCAGACTGCCTGTTTGAGCATACATTTTCTGAAAAGTGGAGGACGCAAAAGACAAAGAGGATGGGCTTTTTTTTTTATCATTTGGGTTTTGTAGACAGACTAGAGACACAAATAAGTGTTAGAAAAACATGGTAAAGTATATTTTGCATATGTGACCTTTAATGGTAACAGTCAATTCTAAACATTTTATTCATCTATTTACTGCTTTACTTCCATACCAGCACAGAAGAAATGTCAATTGAAGTTCAGATATTATATTAGGATTGTTTTTCTGACACGTGTTCATATATTTATTCTCTTCAAAAACATGATAGCGGCTGAAATATTTTGACTATATTTCCAGTTGTTTTCTGTACTATTGAAAAATTAAAAACTGAGAAACATTTCTGTCAAGATGTATTTTCTGCAGAAAAAAACTCCCCCAAAGGACAGAGTAGACAAGTTGGTTGGGAATGTTTTACCATTGTTTTTAGAGTTTCAAAAGAAAAGAAATCCTTTAAAATATTTAAAACATTAAATATATTCCCCCTTTCCCTCCACAAAGTAGATGCAGCTCAGCAGGCAAAAACCCAAAAGTAGGTCATGCAAATGCAAACATCTCTCCTGCTCCGTTCTTGGTCAGCAAAGTTATAACTAGGAGCTCTCAGCTCTTAAGTTATGTATAATAATTAACTCCTGAACAGGAGAAACCACAGTGTTTCTTTATATAACACCATATCACAGCAAAAGTAACGTCATGACAATTCACATAAAGAGTAGGTTTAGATTGTAATCTGTTATGTAACTTACAGAAACCCAACATTAATTTATGATCAAACACTTGGCAGTGACAGACAGGAAACATATTTTTAATGGGCAGAAACCTCAAGCAGAATCGTTGGTGGCTATCTGTCATGACTTGCCAAGAAATCCAATCAGACCAGATGCAAAAAGAGAGAGACAAACAGAATCGCGGTCAAACGTATATACTCAGAGACTAAATAGCTAAAATAGCAATGCCAATTATTGTTTAGAAAGTATGTCTAGTATTAACAATAACAAGTAAATAGAACGAGTATGACTGACACAGATAGTTGGAACAATTGTACTCAAGCAGCCGTGCCTAGACTAGGAAACGCAAAACTCCAGGGAACATACAATGTTAGTGACACACATTAGTCCGACATCAACTCATACAGATGACAAGAAAGAGGAGCAGACAGGAGCCCATTTTGCCAAGTCCTCCAGCAGCTAAACCTTTAGCAGCATAACTTGGGCCAGTCCAAGTCTGAGCCAGTCATAACAATTAGCTTTATCAGAAAGGCAAGTTTAAAGCCTGCTCTTAAAAATAGAGATGGTTCCAACATCCTTGATCCTGACTGGTAGATAATTCTACAGGATTCATAATTTACAGCTCTGCCTCCCATACTACTTCTAAAAAGGATTGGTACATAAACGAGACTGTATTGTGCAAGTGTTATATTTTGGAGGGGAGAGATAATGTTCTACCTGAACATTAAGAGCTATGTACTCGAGAAAGAAGAAGGCTTTTAAATTCTGGAGTGGACCATTAAGGAGAAATATGACCTCCTCTCCCAGCTCTGTCTGTCAGTCCATGAGCTGCTGTTTTTTTTTTTATTTCTGCATGTCCTTACTATCAAAATGTTACTCTGAATATATCCTTTTACCCTTTCATCCTGCAAGTAAGGACATACTATTCAATACACGCTGCAGTCCTGTGTCATATCATCAAGACAAATTAACTTGGCAAAAGATGGAGTCAAAGTGAGGACAGAGGCTTAAGTGTACTCCGATTCTGCCGACAGCGTCGCTCTTCATCCTCATCGTAAAAATGGTGAAACTCCATCAGTCACACTCTGCACCCAGCATGGATGCCAGCCAATTGCCAATAATATCATTGATGCTAATCCACACATTCAGGGTATAAATACATTTTTGGAATATTATTCTTCCCTTTACTCTACTGCTAACATTCCCCCATTTTAATGTACATCAGTATTATGCAAATACAGAAGCAGATCTCCGTCACACCATCATGTGGTGTAAGTATAGCAGCAGCAGTAGCAGCTGGTCACATGTGATCACTAAAGGAACGAGTGGCTTTTAAAGAAGGATTAAGGTGCTTTTAAAACATTTAGAGATTCCTTGTTGAATAATGCTGGCAAATATGTATAAAATGGAGGGGGATTACAGTTTCAAATGAGTAAAAGCATTACTCTGAAGCAAAGCTGCTCTTTCACCCCCCCCCACCAAAAAAAAAATAAAAAATCTAAGTAGGGTCCTTTCTCATAAGATTATAGTTTCTTTGGTGTAAGGTTAAGCTAACAAAGGTACACACTTCCCATAATGCAACATCATAATCAACCTGTTTGATTTCACAGCAGGAAACCATGTGTCTGTCTAACTCCCCAGATTGTAATGCAGGCATTCTGTAAAATATACTGTTTTTAGAACTCAGTCAGAGATTTTTTTTTTTTTTTTTTTCTAAATGTATAATGTTCAAAAGCCTCAGGGAATTACAGATATTTTCTTACCCTTTTTTGCTGGGCTAAATAGCGTCCTCCTGCTTTTTTCTATATAGGTACAGTATAATTGGTGGACCCTTTGAAAAAGTTGCTATTCTGATGTGTTTTTAGTCCTCAGTGTATTCAAATTTGAAAAAGAAAAACTGTAAAGCAACACCAAGATTCCCAGGCTTATTCTAGGTCTTTGTGAAAAACAAATTATCTTGGACAAAACAAGAGTCTTATAAGCACAGACTGTTACGGGCACTTGAGAAATCTTTTGCTCGATGTTGTGTGATCACGAAAAAAGGTAGGGATGTTTCTTCAAGTGTGTTTGAAACAGATCATTGAAATCTAAGAGGTATACCTCTGGGCTGCTCTGGAGTTTCTCAGTCACCATCTGCTATGAAATAAGCGTTTTATGTAGGTCTAAAGTTAGCTTCATGTCTAATGGGAAATATCCATTGAGGTATTAAAAGAATATATTGTGTTGTTCTGGTTTCTGGACTTTGAGGATAACTCCAAAAAATTACCAGCAGGTATGACTTTTAGAAGTTACTTGCAGTAGCTGTCTTCAGCTACTCCCTTGCAAACACACGGTAACATGAGCTCAGAAGCGTCCCCTGTGACTAACACGCTCGTCCAGTGTAGAGGGGTGAAGGGCACCCCGCTGCCGTGACAAAGTATGAGCAAGGGAAATATGTTACCGCCAATTGGCATTGTGCACAGCCTGAGAGGAGACTGCGTGGGCCTCAGTCTCTAGTTAACACGTCTGCTGTTGCCATAGCTTACGGTTGTAGACGTGCCTAAGTGACTTAATGTATTCAGCAGTCCTCCAACATCAAGATCAGGCAGAAACAAAACCACTTAAGTGGTGCAATTCTCAGCAGCAGCATTAGACATCTTGCAAAGAGACAGCTGCTCAGTATCTACCATCAAAACATTCAAAGAAATGCATAGAATGATCTATGACTTCTTTGGCTTTATTCAGCATTGAGAGAGATAGATTTTGTGATTACATTTTTTGGCTTGGCCGGACTCCTTTGGCTCAACCAACTGAAAAAGCAGGAGACGCACGCAGTAGAGGAAGACAGGGAAATGTCAAGAGAGATTAACGAAGCACATTCCACAGAGGTTAGCCTTCAAAGCAACACAGGAAGAGAGAGCAAAAGAGAGAAAGAGGGAGTGCGGGGGATTGTGCGGAGGATGATCACAGAAATGTAAATTTTATTGTTTGTCAGTATAAGGAGGTGTTTGATTGGCATTGTAATAACCTTTGGCATGTATAAATAATCACAAATAATCAACTGCCGCAGCAAAGAAACCTTACAAACTTTGTAAGCTCTAACAGTTCTTTGTTCTGGTTTCCCCATCCTCGTCTTTACTGTTTGGTTCACTCATCTTGTTGTAGTCAAAATATGTTGAGCTGCAGTAGGGAGCTTTTTTGGAGGGAAATACTTAAAAGCCCACCATGTTAGCTGCCCAGTACTTAAAAAAACAGACACAGTTTGCAGCAAGCTGTTAGACCTGCGGAGCATTCAGCAGCTAAAAAGCAAGATAATCCCGTTAGTAGTCAGAAGAGACAAAAACCAAGCTTAAAAAGTGTACATACGAATGTGACCTCCAAATCCCAGAGTATAACGGGCAAAAGAAAAGTTTTGCTGTTTTTTTGGCCTCCAAATGCTGGTAACATGATGCTCACTATAACATAACTTAGACAGAAACCCGTCTTGGGGAGGGTGGCCATCCTGATTTTTCATGGACTGTTCTGTTTTCAAGTTCTTTGTCCCGAGTTAAAACATATTCAGTAAATTACAAATATATTCCGATTTTAAAGAGTCTCTGTCCCAATTTTAACCACTCACAACAATACATCATGCTTGGAACACTTGTCTACATGTCAATCAGTGTTGTTGCCATGGCTGTTACTGATTTAAATAGGAAAACCCCTAACATACCACTGGTGAATGTTCAATACTGACTTGTCTGTACATGAATCAATCAATGACAGGGTTCCGGCTGTGGCTTAGCTAACCTAGCTACTCGTTTTAACGAGAGCTGCTGCGTAATGACAGGTAGGCTAGCGGTCATACTGAGAAAAAAAAGTCAGCGTTTTTCAAAGACGTCAAGGAAAGTTACAGCTTTGTTCAAAAACCGGGCAATGAATATGCTGCATTTTGCACACACTGCAGGTGTCCATTTACTGTCGCCCCCAGTGGAAATACAGACATTCAAAGCCCTATTAAAACAAGCAAACAAACAGTGGGTACAGGCTACAGTTAACACTGTTTGGACTTGGGGTAAGGCATACGATGTTGACAACAACTTCAACAAGATGCTCAGGAGGATACCTTTACCTCCAATCTTGTGCAGTGCGGGTCACCGATCCGTGGATTGATACGTTTGGGTTTGTGCTAAAATTATGTCCCAAATTAAAGGTTTAAAAATATGGTCATGCTATTCTTGGTAATTCTTCATATTTCAGTTTCAAGCTGTCGCGAAGGCTGTGTTTATCACAGACAATATGATTAAGAAATTTCAAGCAATGTAATGCCAGTTTTTGAATTCAGTTTCTACAGTTTGGGAGTGCAATTTATTTTCACAACTACAAGGAAAAGCCAGTTTGTGATTTACACTTATCTAGTCTCTAGCTTGGTCAGTCTTTCTTTTCTCTTCTCTGTCAGTGTCCTCTGTTGGCTCTTTATTTGCTATGTTATTTTTTTTGTTTTTAAGAATGCCATATTAAAAAAATGACCCTACCGCTCTCCTTAGACATCGTGCTTCAGTGTATAGTGGAAGAAAAGAGGCACCATACTCCCTATCACAACTCTGTATACGGTCAAAATAATTTTAAAGATGTTATTTTATGGTTTAAAAAAATTCCTTATGTTCAAATTCAATTGAACTGTAACATCCTATTTCAAAGCATACACACAGTGCATAAATGACCTATAACCCTGTAATCCATTGCAATAAAAATAGAAACATCTATGGCATTTAGTGGATACTTAAGCACCTTTAAGATTGAAGAATGCGTACATCTTTTAGTACGTGCTGTTATAAACAAATCCCCAACTCAGACAGTGTAAGCGCTCTGCACTACCAAACCAACAAGTACTTATTTCAAACATAAATCCATGCATGTCCCAGCTTCTATATTATGGCTTACCCATAATCAGTTTATAGCCTGAGTCATACAGTAAGGACACTAAAGCTGTCAAGTTTGAAATGATATCAGTGATAAGCTTTTGGAATCAAAAAACGTCTCTAATTATGAGGCCCAGAGCATGTTGTGATGTGTGTATTTTAAGGCAGTATTGACAGTGACAAGGTCAGCGAAAACTGAGTAAATAAAATAAACTCTTCTTTCAACAAGCTTCTCGAATGATATTTGTTAAATATAAACCATGTATATCTCATCTCTCCCTCTGAAGAACCCAATCCTCATGCTCTTAAAGCAAAGCTTCACGCCATCCTTGACCCCTGCTAGCCTGTATCATTCTTCTTCTCTCTTTCCCGTTTTTAGTTTCCACCTCATGGCTCTCCATCTTGCTTAACTCTTTTTTTTTACCCTTCAGAAAAGTGGAATTAGATTTAAATAGGACAAAGAAACGGTGGGACAAAAAAGTGCTGAGAGAAGGGATTTGCATTAAGTGAAAAGGAAGAAGGAATGGAGACCGCCAGAGACATTATCCATTTAAGAGATACCTGGAAGACAGAGAAGCAGACGGCTTTAGAGTGAAATTATCTAGGACAGAGAGAGGAGCGTCGATGAAGCGTGGACAGTAATGAGAGCGGAGATGGATCCACACGGACAGAGTGTTCATCAGCCGTGCATTACCTTCAGTATATGAGCTGAAGGTTCAACATTCACAATTGTACTGGTTGGGACTTTGTGGGTTTCTCACAACTTTTATCACACAACGAGACAGTCAAGCAAGTGAGAGAAGGAGAATGATACCACTAGCTTGTGTTTGCCTTTGTATAAATTGCAAGCTTGGGTATGGAACTAAAGAGACCTCGAAATAAACGTTAAGCTTTTTTAATCATATCAACACAGCGGCCATTCTCTTCTAGTATTAAGCCTAGAGGTGGAAGCTCAATGCTCAAAATGTTGTTAAAGTTGGTTAAAACAACTTTTCTGATTATCCATTGTTACACAACAGCTAATCTTAGCATTTATCAACATCCTAGCTAGCTAACATGGAGTTTTGATAACTAGAATTGAAATGTTGATTATACCATTTGATAGTTTTACATAATACAATAGATAGTATAAGCATACATTTCTTTAGCTGGTTAGCTAGCAAGTGGTCAATCTAAAATCCATGAAATGTAATCATTTGTTTGGCAGAACATTTGAAGAGCAATCAAGCGCCTCACCCTGAACTTTACGTCTGTAAAAAAAAGACTGCTGATGCTGTCTCTTCTGTTTTCTTGTCGTCACTTTTCATTACTCCCTAACTTTTCATTAAAAATAGCTTCATAGACACCATTATAAGTTTATAATGTATACATAGTGTTCTTTTAACAAAAACTATTTCCCCATGCCCTTCTTTATACAGTAAAAAGTATCAATTAGAATGTTAAAAAAAGAAAGCTTTTTAAGCAGTTTAAAGTCCATCACATGCATCTTGCTACACCATAACAGCGGTTAAAGGCAATAACAATACCAACATAGAAATAGTCAAGATACTCTATTTCTTCATTATCTTTTGGATTTTGTAGGTCACTGAGTAACATTAGTATCAATAATATCATCTTTTTTCATAACAAGTGAAAACACTTCTCACTGGAGCTTTAAAATAAGACATGTATGTACATGTTGTGTTTTTGATCATGTTTAGAAATTTGCATTTGTTTCACTCTGATCATCTGCATGAATATGTTAAACAGATTCAGTAGCTCATATTGTTTGCATGTAAAAAAACAAACAAACATGCAATGTCGAGCACTGGAAAGTTGATTAAATATATATGAAAGAAGAATCCCGAAAATGACCTCTTTGTAATCAGAAGCTCTTTTGTGGAAACGGAGTTTCTTGCACTCATTGCAGGAAGTAAAAGAGGAAAATCCACATTGATTGCTGAGAATCTCACATCTTTCCTCTTTGCAGTTGAGACTGCAGCCTGCTGCAGGGTACAAACATCTTACAGTACATCTAATGTTAGTTAGATCCAACCTATGAAGTTTTGTCTGCATATTTTTTGAAGTTATGACGTAAAGACAAAGGTTGTCAGTCTGAATTTAAATTAGGCTATTTTTTACTGCCACTAAGAAATTAGCAATTCTAATCTCCTCCAGCTACTCAAGGTGCTTTTCCAGTTCTTGTTACTGAACTATTTGTTTAATTAATGCATTGTTTAAAAGAACTTAGTCTAATTTTTACAGGATTTTGCATCAGCCACAGTGAAAACATCAATCAGCACTGAAAGATTGATTAAAACGGTTCTCTGCATTTAACGTTGAAGACTCAAGAGCGTCTCAGAGCCCTTAAGTTTCTGTAAAATCTATAAAATGAATTTATATTGACGTGCAGCCTCTCCACTGAAAATAAATGGGATTGATACAGTGATAATTGGGACTTTAACATAGCATTACAAAATCAGTTGATTGATGTAACCCCCCCAGTTGTCTCTCAACTAAATCTTTGCAGATATCATTACAGCTTGAAGAAAACTTGACAATAAATGGAATAAGCCAATAAAAACAAAACGAACATCTTCGTAATCTGAAATGTAACAACGGATTGTTCACAAATGAGGGGCGAGGAAGATGCTTCAGCAGGAACCCAAAGAAAGTTTTTACTGTCTGCTCCATCGAAGATCCCCTCATGGATTTCTGAGATGAAGTGCTGAGAGAAGCATAAACAGATTGCTGCCTGAAAAACAAACCATATCCAAAATAGAAACGTTGTCTCTCCCCCCCCCCCCTCCCTCCACCCACCAGCATGCCAGACATAGTGTGCCAGCCATGAGTGCCAAGGCCAGGCCTTGAAATCTTAGACCTACTGTTAAGTGGACTCATGGGACACTTAGCTTCTCAGTGCCAGTTGTGCCTTGTTGTTGGTGGTCTGAGAGAGATGATAGCTGTCAAGATGATTTCCTCATTCACATCGACTAGGCCCTTTAATACGCCTTGCTGCATTGCAGAAACCTTATTCTAACATTTAAACAGTAAGCCTAATGAGGGCATAGACTTGCAACATTATTGACGACATGGTTAAAAGTGAATGCAGCCAAAGTTATTATTATTACTGTGCAGCTGTGTGCTTCAGATTGTCTGGCAGACAGAACCTCATGCCTAATCTGCCATCTCATTAGACACCCTTGAGCTTTTGCAGTAACCTAGATCTGGGATCCTGGAACTTTGATGTACTTATCCTATCAAAAGCATTTTTGTCTTGAGGCTGCCCCTCTCAGATTTTTTTAAGCCCAATTATTCTTCATGATCTCTGAAAAATGCACTTATATTTATCTCAGCTGCACTGTTTCTGTAAACTATGCCTCATTTGAATCGTGCGCTATCCCCCTGGTGGAATCCAGTAGTCTCTCTCTTGCCAGTAGCATACCCTGCAGAAATCACGAAGAGGTGCATAAAGCGAGGTTGCCTGCATGTTGTTTCCCTTTGCTGATGCTGGAGAATCTGTGTTTATTTTATTGAAAAGTGTATATTTTGTGTAGTTTTGTATGTTAATGAAGGAGTCTTCTTGCTGTTTTAGGAGTCCATATCTGTGTATCCTGTAGATGCCCCATCAGAACACTAAAAGCCTTCTTGCGCTCTTTGTAAACCCAAATCCATGTTAATGTAAAAAAAAAAATACCCTTCCTTTTTATAAACACAAGGCATTGTGTCTCAGACAAAACAAGCTGTGAACAAGTGCCCCGTGATAGAAAAAAATGTTATTAGTTCTGGTCTCCCGAGGATTGAGATGAAAAAATGCAGCTCTTCAAACAGTTTACTGTGCCTTACCTCTGGAAGCCATGACTATCCAAACTGCTGCTTCTGTTGCTGTTGTGTGATATGAAATAATAGGGATGCACAAATTAATTTACATAATTGCTGTTAATTGCAGAAGCCGAGGGCGATAAGACTGCAGCACCTCCTGCTGGTAAGTGCCTTCATGACATCTTACAGTATCGGATCCCACACAATTTGTGTGATCCAAGGATTCAGTCTTTTTTTAAGAAACAGATTTAGCGATCAGCTTTTCATACTTCAACAAATGATAACATCTGAAAAAGAAATATGTTAATAACAGTGTTTTTCATTAGTCAATCATTGACCAGAGGGGTAAGAATAACACTCTTACCCACTTTTGGTTTGCCTGTGTTTTATAAATATAACTTTTGATTTTTCTTCATAATCATCCTCGCCATCTTTTTTTTCTTCTAATGTTATCCTCACCATTCTAATCCTCGTCTTCAAAATAATGTATGTCTTTCCGCTCGTTCAGACATGCAGGCAGAGGAGGATGAGGGTAAGACTTGCAAAGAAATAAACACAGAAACAGTGATCTTCTGTGGTAATGGGTCTGAGAGTGGAGATGCATGGCACACACACATACATACATAATATCCTTTTAATAGCACTAAGGGCATGTTATAAGTTTATTTTAAGTGCAGGAGATGCTAATTAAATTAGGTGTCAGGTGCAAAATAGAAGGTGTTTAATTTATGGGTGAGGATCACATGTTATGAGTGTGTGCATCTGTGTTTGTGACTTTTCTATTTTAGCTTTGGTGAACTTTCTCCACATGAACACTATTATGCAAATAAACTTTCACATTTGTCCTTTGGCAAACACTAAAAGAACTATAGCAGAGTTAGCATCCCTTTTTTAAACCTGGTGAGGAGCTAACAGCTTCGACTGACGGAATACTTAGTTCCATTAAAGTACAATATAAAAATGTATTCATCACATCGACGCAATATGGGACGCAATTTAGGGGGGAATTATTACATTTAATTAGGGTGTATTTTGTAGTCATCGTTTTAGACTGTTTGAAGACTTTATTGTAAGGTTAAGTGATCAATGAACGATTTGTCTGTGTCAAACGGTTTGAACTCAAGGCATTTTTAAAACAAATTGGTGAAATGACTTCATATCAAAGCAATAAAGACCATTTGGGCTGGTGATAAGATGCAATGAATCACTTTAATATAACGTAACAAATGTATTGTGACGGTTCAGAATGTAACATATATTAATGTAGAGTAACTTACATGTCACCGCATAACAATCCATAAATTTGCTTAAAAAAAGTAAAACATAACAGCTTTACATACCACACATAACATACTGTAGCTTACAATAATATAACGTAAAGTTAAATAAACTGCTTTGATTTGCAACCATTTAATCAAATTAGAAAGGGACATGGCGTGTAAAATCTGTGTAAACACTTTGTTTCCACAATCTACTTATGGCTCCCAAATAATTATGTTTGTATCTAAAAATCAACAAATTCAAGCACAACTTTAAATCAACAGGCCTGCCCTTTATCGTCACCGTGCTATTTAGTTCCCAAATGGTTTTTTTCTGACCAACAATCTGGAACATTAAAGTGTTAGATTAAACTGAAATGTATACCGATTAATTTGATGTAGGCTAATATTAAAGCTTTTAGATACAGTGAAAAATGGAAGAATAGTAGCTCCAATTAGCCAACACTCACCAGTCTGCAGTCAGGTCTGACACAAACAGAACTGGCAAGGGGATATACTGTAGCCAACATTTGCTGTACTTTGGGTTCCTTTGCCACTTCTCGAGCTACTCAACAAGTGTCAATGTGTATCCAACCTTCTACATGTTGCAGTATGATAGTGTTTTCTGTGTGAGAAAGCAGCCTGAGATAGATGCAGAATGGCAGTTTGTGCCTCTCATTTGAGCTCTACGTGTGTCTGAGAACCTGACCTTTCAAGACAAATCTATAGCTGAGGGTAATACATTCAGCTAAATGTGTGGAATAGTTGTGTGTGGGTGTAGTTGCCTACAGCAGAATGGTTACATGTATGTGAGATGTATATGTGCTCTATGTCTGTACAGATCAGGTGGAATCATGTTCTGCGCTGCAACGTTGCACAGTTTTATTAGTCAAACAGTAGAAAGTGATGCATATGTATGATTATGTTGATTTCCTCTTTGCCAGCAGCATGCATCTGTAATATGTAATGAGTCCCCTAAGAGTAAAAAAAAAGAAGCATGTAGTTGTACATTTATGTATGGAGTCTATATGTGTGTGTACATATTCAGTTCACCTTTGGGGTTTAAATGTCAACTCACATTATGCAGAAACTGTGAAGGAGTGCATAATCAAGTAGTTGTGTTTCTGAGTGTGTGTGTGTGTGTGTGTGTGTGTGTGTGTGTGTGTGTGTGTGTGTGTGTGTGAGAGAGAGAATATTTCAGCGTGAATGTGCATTTGCTATGATTCCAGTTGAATTATTGCGTTAAGGGCCCTCGCCTTGCTGAAAGAAGCTAAACGTTAGCTTGTCTGCAGGTACAAGTGCAGGCTGGAGTTGTACAACACTGCAGCTAAACCGTTGCTTGGGTCCTGTGTTTGAATCAGAACACATGTAACACAGTTACATGCATTGCTAATTTGAAACCCCCGTTTTCTCCCCCTGTATTTCCCACTGCCAGTTAACACTGATACCACAGCATAGATAAAAGACCTTTAAGGATAAAGTTATAAGAACCAAAATAACCAACATGGTCTGAACATAGGTGTGTGAGTGTGAACATGTGAATATGAGGAACATTTTGAAGCGCTTCAGATTGAAGCACTAGTCAGACTGAATACAACCATGAAAGCCTTCTATTTATAAACCAATGTAAGACAACGCTCATGATGGTTTCTAATTTGCAGATGTGAGTAAGCTGCAGAAAATCTTATTGTCTGGGTAGTCGAATGTGTTAAAACATCACATTTGTTTCTAGGCTTTAGACTAGTCAACTTAACTTGAAGGAAGTCAGATTGAATGATGAGGCAAAAGATGAACTGCAGCATGATTTACATTTTGACCTTCTTTGCTAACAACACAACCGGACAGAGTTGAGGCTCTGCTTGTTTAGAGTCTTCTGAAACATCCTCAAAAAAAGAAAGTGAACAATTCTTAATACCTTTTTTTTTTTTAAATGTTTTACCGTTCCTCTATTTTGGTTGAAACTAGTTAAGATATTTCATCACACTCACATGAAAAATAAATGTTTATCATATCAGGGTTACTTTGTTTTTCTGCAGTCTCGTGTGTTTGTGGGCTCATAGGGGCCTCACGTGCCTGTTAAACGAAACACATTGATTTAACAATATCTAACAGTCACTTGCATTACATTAAACCGTTGTATGCTCTTCTACTCATCTGGTGCAGAACATCTGCTTAACCTGAGCTCATTCTTCATTAACAGATATCCAGCCTGCAATAGGTAAACGCTTCGCTTTACGGTTAGAGTGATTGTTCATTTGTTTCTTTGTATGTATTTGTAATTGTGTGAGTGCGTGTGTGTGTGTGTTTGTGTGTCAGTTCCGGCCTGTCTGCAGCTATTGATGAACATTTTTCTCATTCATAATCACATGTGCACACATTTCTGCAGTCTGAGTGCGCCCGAGGAAACCAGATTTAAGTCTTCATTGTCCACACAACTAATTTCCATGTACCAACTGTTTCCTTTCACTCAGCGAACAATGAGCCTAGGGATGGTAAGGAACAGTCACAACATGCTGTTTCCCAGCCTGCTTGTGATTTTTTTCCCCCTTTTATATGCCTGTTCTTTTCACAACCACAATGTGTGTTTGTGGGAATGGGGATCTGTTACCGAATGTGACAGCCTGAAACTGTTCCTCCCAGAGGCCTGGGATTGCTCTGGTGACGGCCATCATTTGTGCTTAGTATTTAATGTTTCACTCGGCCAATGGGCTCATTTGAGGATGATAATTGGTGTGGAAATGTGACTGTGAAATAACTTTATTTATGTGAAAGACAAAAGTGACAAAGAGCATCTCAGTGAATAATGAAAGAAAATAAAAGCAAAAGATGACAGCGACCCAAAGACACAACTTAAAAAGAAACTCAAGTCACAGATTATTCATCAGATACTGTCAGATGAAGGTGACAGTGAAATGAGGAAAGAAAATACAAATAGACAAAAGAGATGTCTATGAATAAAAAACTTTCAAAGTGAATTAAAGTATATTGCTTTGATTGCTTCCACCAAAGCATCCGAGAAACATTTGAACGTGAACTCTGAAGTGAACTGATGATGTCTGCTTGTAAAAAGTGATATATATATTTATATATACTGCCTGTACTTATGCTGCATATATATCATTTATCAGTTTGATTGTTAAAGATTACTACATTATAATGCTGTGGAATAATATCACCCTAATACAGTTGATTTCTCTCACTGTACAGTACATTGCAAGTATGAAGGAGACGCTGTGTGTTCTTTTTCTCTTGCTGCCCTTAATGATGAATTAATGATCTGTTCAATGAAAAGCAATGCATCAATCTCCATATAGCAATATATTTTCTGGAAGGGATAAATATGTATGCCACTATTTTAAAGTTGTCTTAAAGAGATGGAATATTTTTTATGCAGGTTCATTAATTCATAATCCTTCCCAAGTGTTTCCTTGGGAAGGTTCCGGGAATGAACCCGGGGATTAAGCACAAGTATAATATAAATAAATATAGACAAAGGCCAATTGATGAAAAAAATACAAATAAATAAATAATCCATTTAATTTATTTCCAATGAATGGCCTTATACCATAGGACAGGCACTATAAAATATGTTTTAATATTGGGTTGAAATAACGTACAGCTTGTTACAAAATGTCTTCATTATCCAAAATATGAATAGCGCCTTCAGGGGAGTTTCAGTCAATTAGTCCCTCAGGGCACTTGCACAACATTTGAAAACTTCTAATCCCAGAGCCAAGGACAGTGTCTGGACTTAATTTCCCAAACACAACAAGAGTAAACATTCAAAGTGTCCCATGGGTGCCATTCCGGGATCAGCTTCACCCACTTAGCATTTTAACTGAAACCCTTTAAATCATGCTGTACATCTGAACCTGGATCTGTCCTTAGGGGCACTTTTGATTAAAAGATCAAATTAACTGAGCCCATAAAAGCAGAGAGGGAGAAAGAGGCGCCGGCGGTGTAGCTCTCTGAATTTATGGAGGTGCATGACCTTATTTGACACGTGACCCTGGATCCATTCTCTCAGCAGCTCCTCTTGTCCAATGGATGTCCACCCAGGGGCCCACTCACTCTACTTGATTGGTGATCTGATGTGCCTACAAACCTTCTTTTCTTTCCAGTAACACTTACAAAATGTCCTACTCACGATGTGAGAAAAAGGAGAGAACTGTTTTTATGCACACTTAACAGTGTTAATGAAAGGGATTTTTGAAGTTGATTGTCGAAGACATAACTCATTAACAGCAGTGTGTTTGGCGTGAAAAAAAAAAAGAAGGACTTTTATTACAGTCTGAGAAAGAAAAAAAGTGTGTTTCTGGAGTGCGAAAGCACAATGATTTAATGTGAGTGTTCCTCACCTGCAGTCAAGATTGTCATTGGGCCAAATAACGGGTGTGTATAACACGAAGCAACGATACTGTACAGACTGACATGTTCCCCGCTCTCTCTTTCTGTCTTTCCCCCTTCGATGAAGAGTTGCCTCCTGATGGTAAGACAAATGAATACATTAGCGTCTCTGTATAGCATATCATCTGACAAGCAAACACCTTACAGAGGTTACATCAATTTACCTGCAAGAGAAACAATGGAGCTGATAAAAGAGCAAACTTGTTTTTTATCGGCAAGATCAAAGCATACAACTTCAGTGTATGTTCTGTCAGGGTGGCAGAAGATTGCTGAAAGTCAACCTTAATGTGATGCCTTTTAGAGGAGATCTGAGGAGTTTCTTTCTTCCCTGGGGGCCAGTCTGTTCTAGGGGGCTCCTTGGTCGCCTGTCAGATGGTCCCAAATGGTTGGTGAAGAGTAAAAGCAAAGGAAAAGGCATGACACAAACTCAGTGAATGGGTTTGCCTGCTAGGAAGTCTGCTGCTCAGTTTTAGTGCTAAAAATAACAGATCCCTGTGCCCGGGGGGGGGGGGGGGGGGGGGGGGTATTTAATTGTTTCAGACTTCTTATCATAAAATCGTCAATAGGTTTAAAGCTCCACAATTAGGAGGACTGCTGATTCGGTGGTTTGCTTGGTCGACTTGTCTCCTGTTGTCGTCCAAAATCAGTTTTCAGTGTGCTGCAAAGACCATGATCTCCAGCTTTAATTTGTTTTCTTTGATTCATCTTTTCAACCCCCATTACAGAGCACGTGCCAGGGGAGGAACCTCAGATGTCCGAGCTCTCTGGCATCTTCGTGTTGAAGCCAGAGAGTGTCACAGCCACCAAAGGTTGGTCAAAAAAGAAAGAGGAACAAAATCTCCTGACTTTCAAAGCAACAAATGAAAGGAGTGGCTAAAGTCTTCAAGTACAGCAGATTCATCTATTTAAAGCAAATATTGCCTATTCTTGTTTTTGTTTGGTTTTTGTTTTTTTTGTCAGGCAAGGACGTCACGTTTGTGGCTAAAGTTGACTCCTCAAAACTGCAGAGGAAGCCTGTCATGAAGTGGCTGAAAGGGAAGTGGCTGGACCTGGGAAGCAAAGCTGGGAAGCACCTGCAGTTCAAAGAGACCTATGACAGAAACACCAAGGTTTATATGTTCTCACTTTATAATGAAGCCTACAGGAAAGATCAGACGTACAAACAGTGTGGTTCTCAGATGATGGTTAGCCAGCTTGGCTTCTTTATACCTACCTAATCATTAGATGTACTTCAATTCATGGTCCCAGGAGAATTATGTTTCTTGACTTTCTCCATTACAAAAAGTAACGAACAACAACATAGGCCTGTTTATTTAGCTTGACTGGAGGATTTAGTGAAAGTTGTCAACTTTATCATTGAAGTTTTTTGAATTACTAAAAAACAGCATTTCCCAGGATGCAACTCTTTTTTTTTGCATTGAAATCTTTGACAAAGTTTCAAAACCTGCAAAACTGCTGAATGGAATAAATAAACTACAGATAAACTACAGAGGTAAACCAGCAAGCATAAAACCACTACCAGCCCTTTCCTTTATCAGCGAACCAATATCTGTCAAACTGTGTAGTCTATACACTAGTGTGTGTGTGTGTGTGTGTGTGTGTGTGTGTGTGTGTGTGTGTGTGTGTGTGTGTGTACTTGTATAGTTTCATTTACTAGTGTGTGTTCCTCACTCATAACCCCCCTTTCCTCTCTGTCAGATCTACACTTACGAGATGAGCATCATCAAAGTAGTGGATGGAGACGCAGGTGGCTACCGCTGCGAGGTCACCTCCAAAGACAAGTGCGACAGCTGCACATTCGAAGTCTCTGTGCAGGGTAGGTCTGGAGACACGCAATCTCATTATTGTCATCTTCCATTCAGCGTCTCCAGAGTTACTATGTAACTGGCTTTGTCAGCCAATAACTCAGGGAGTGCGGTGCATATTAGGTCCCATCATTTAGCGGCCTGGCGAGGTCATCACTCCATTATTCCTCTGCGGCTCAAGCCTGCTGTGTAATGAATTAACCTCGCAGAGCGCTCACCATGGCTTTCTCCTTCTGTCTGGTTTCAGCCGTACAAGAGGAGCAGCAGGACAACATCTTGGAGGCATTTAAGCGATCGTGAGTGTCAGTGCCGGCGAGGGTCTACTCAACATGTCACCCATCACAGTGTCTCACAAACGCTCCTCTGTAGATTGCCGCCTTTGGGTATCTGTCAGTCTCTACCAGCGTCTCTGCCTGTGTGTCGGTCTGTCCCTCAGCAGTCGTCGGCTTTGTGCGAGTCAGCCTGTTTTCCCATTTTTCTCTCTTTCTGTCACGTCTCAATGACTTGCTCTCTGCTTCACCTGGCATCCCTCATGGTTCAGCGTCTTAAGTTTTTCATTCTGTCTCCGGGTCAATCTCTCTCTTATTTTATACGTATTTATTTCCAACTAATAGTCTATTACTGTCTGCGCGTGTGAAACGTATCTATGTATAATGTGACTGTGTCATTTTTTTAAAATTTACTTTCGGTGTAAAATCAGTAGCACTGACACCTTGAGACTCAAATTTGTAATCTATGCTTAAACAAACTATAATTCCCCTCCCTCATCAGAGCGTGAGCAGAAACTTAAAGTAAAACTGAGAGACAGAACTGG
Organism: Symphodus melops; assembly: GCF_947650265.1. Classification (NCBI taxonomy): domain Eukaryota; kingdom Metazoa; phylum Chordata; class Actinopteri; order Labriformes; family Labridae; genus Symphodus; species Symphodus melops. The sequence continues at coordinate 6,848,770 of NC_136707.1, forward strand.
CAAAAAGACAGCATCACATTGAGGTTCAGACAGGGTGTCAGAGTGCTTATTTGCAGTATCTTGATATGAGAGAGAAGGAGAGAGAGGGGAGGCAGAAATGAAGACGTGTTAAGTTGGTTAAAACTAAAATATGTTCCTTGAGAGATAATGTACAAGTGTGTTAACACCTAGTTACTGTATCTGGAGGTCACACAGCGGTAAGTATGGACAATCCAATTGGATAATTGCGTGTGTGTCTTTTAACATTTGTGGCCGCATCGCAACAAACTCACTCATTATTCCTCTGGACTTTTTGATTTTCAAATTCCAGACTTCATTGTGTATTTCAGCCACAGCGCCCCATCATGTGCCCTGGGCTATCAGGCTAGTTTTTCTTTCTTCATGTTGTCGCTTTGCTGAATTGTTGGCCAGCTGACAAGGCTTCAAAGCGAAATAGAAAATTAGCCTGTGGAAAACATACAGCATGCTTGCATTTTAATCTCACACTTCCAAACAACAGCCTTTTCTTTATTGTCAGAATGCATACATGAGTCCCTCTATGTATGTCATGACAATGCGACACATAGTTGAACGGCGGCATGCAACACATGCAAAACACACTGTTAAAATTCAAAGGCCACTTAACATAAACCATTTGTTTTCAGGGTTTAACATAAATGACAAGTTGTCTCGTTCACTACAAAACAACGAGCCAAAACTGAACCGGTTTCAACGGGCACAAAATATTTGCATTTGGATTTTTGATTGGGCATCACTGAGAGTTTAATGGGAGTTTAAAACCAAAAAAAAATAATCCCTGAATTATACATTTCAAGAGTATTCTTTGATCTAACTCATAGTAAAAACTTATTCGTCTATTGTAAGCTTGGTTAATGCATGCACAAAGAGGAAATGTGTACAAAAAAATCTAAAGAAACCACAGTGGCACAAACCCCAGTAATTGACATCCCGTTACTTGCTTTTCTGGCTCTTTGTTGTATACACTTTTTTCCACTTGCTTCATCCACAGCTTAAAAGTAGACATAAGTACCTCGTGTACAAGCAGGAGAACTGGTTTTTGTTGCCTTTTCTGCTGTTGGATATTTTGAGCTCTTGAACCCAAAACGCACTGAGCAAGTCAATCATTCTTGTTGACATGAATTGTATGGTGATACTTTCTGTAGCTTGCAGGAACCAGGACTGACAATGCTGAGATTAAGAGCAGGTGCGACTTAAACTCTGTTGCAGCTCAAAACCCAATAAAACCATTCAGGTTTTTGTCGTGACTGATTGTCTAGTCTAGTACTTCTCTGAATTGAGATATTGTTGGTTTTTCACATGCAAAAAAAATAGCGTTGTGTTCATTGTTTGCCAGTTTAAAGAAGTCTTGGAGTATTGGTGAGCTTAAGACACCTAATAACTTTCCTTCTTTGCCTGTCATGGGCGAGCATATAAAGATACATGAGTGACCCATGAACCAACACAAACTGCACCTTTGTCTCCTTCCATTATTCGTCGGATGCAGTATTAAACCATCCCTCAAAAGTGTGTAGATTGTTTAGGATCTATTCTCATTGCTGTGGTGTATGAAGCGACATCGTTTTCCAGCACACCTATCCATGTTATGATCACATACAGGACAGCGTTATCACCCTGAGAGAAATACTTCCCATCAGGAGGGCAAGGACAACATAGATGGAGGTTATCCTTGGATGAACTGCTCATCCATAGGACATACACAATTAAACAGAACTGCTTTGAATTTTATTGGCATTTATGTTGCTCTCTGAGGGGTTCAATGAGCCTCGACCATGCCGGGAAAAATGCTCCACGCTGTAAAGGAGCTGCCAAAACTCCTCACAGCAGGCAACAACACGCACTCCAGTCTGTAGACAGTTATTGGTGTGTGCCACACACAGCACTTGTCACCTTTTTCGAGGACAAGAGGGTGACTGATGACTCGAAACCATGCGAGTCAGACGTTCGTGTGAGGGAAAATGAAAGGTTTTTGTAGTCAAACACGGCTCAATTCTCGTCATTTTATCCTGCATGAAAATAGCTTTTTTTTCTTGTGTTGCGTGCATCTCAGACTTTCATATAACCTCATTGCTTCCATGCTTATGACAGCTTAGCCATCCTTCAATCAGATTGCATTCAGCCACTTTTCCTCGCTATGATGTTTTCAATGTTCGATGCTATTTTGATTTTGCTTATTTTTTTGACCAGTATGTTGCCTTCATCTGCTTGTCTGCTGTTATTTCTGTTTGTCACTTGTATTTAGGGCATGATGCTAGCTTTTAGTCCTCATCAATTGCTCTGCTCTATGTTCTCACTCATGCTATTTTTGCATCAATCTGAACACAGGATGAAAAAAGGGTAAGTTTAAACCACAGGCTTTCATTCATTAAATCTGCTGTGTGCTGGTGGATTTTCTCATGTTGCCTTTGTTAGATTCATAATTGTGTCTTGTATTTTATGTTTCTATGTATTTATAGTGCTAGTTAATGGGAATTAATTTTAGAATATCTATGTCCTAATAATCTTTTGTGTCATAAATAGCATAGTTTATAATCCTACCAAGATAATTTCTCCAATCTTTTAATTCCAGTGGAGATGCAGGTGAGGATGCGGGGGATCTGGACTTCAGTGCCCTGCTGAAGAAAAGGTAAAATTATCTTTATCATCTATACAGATACAAAATGACCTTAAACATATCTATAATCTGCTTCTCACTGATTTTATCTAATTCCCAACCATATTCAGGCAGAAGAAACACCAGGAAGTCAAAGAGGAAGTGGATGTTTGGGAAATCTTAAAGGCGGCAAAGCCATGTGACTATGAGAAGATCGCCTTTGAGTACGGAATCACAGACCTGAGGGGCATGCTGTCAAGGCTGAAGAAGATGAAGAAGGTGGAGCCCAAAAAGAGTGATGGTGAGAAGAGAGGGAAGAGACATGAGGATTTAGGAGGGAAAAAAGAAGACACACTTAGCACAAGTACTGTACTGAGGTGGCAGGCAGGGAAACCAGAGCTCTTTTATGTGGTAGGCTGTAAATACCAGCAGCGTTTTAAAGGCCTCTGGGGAGAAGTTATATTGCAGGGACAACAGGTGGAATGTGTTTTAGCATATGCTGTCCACTGGTTGGCACTTGTGGATTATTTGGGAATAAAAGAAGAAGTATACTAACAGATATTTGTGTGTCAGCTTTCCTGAGGAAGTTGGATTCAGCCTACTCAGTGGACAAGGGCAAGAAGATCCAGCTCACAGTGGAGGTGGCTGACCCTGATGCTCCTGTCAAGTGGCTCAAGAATGGACAAGAGATCAAACCATCAGCCAAGTAAGCACATTTCAATGATTAAAGTGAACGTGAGTGTTTGAGATATCTTCTCTAACACTTGTGTCTACAGGAATTTAATCTGGTGTACTATGGAAACAAAAGTCATTGCAAATAAATAAATGGGTGTTGCTTAAAAAAAGCTCGACAACTTTTGAATTTGGGAATTATTTTAAATGGCGCTGGTTTTGTAACTCCAAAGATTAGTTTCTTTTATTCTTACTTCTTTTGTATTGTGTACTTGTATTTGTATGAGGTATTTTTACCAAATAGTTGTCCTCATAAACAGGTATCAAAGGATTTCTTCTTCTAGTCTTTTAATTGTTAGGAAACCAACTTCGATGTACACCGCTGCCACCAACTGGACAGGAGTGTAACACTGGAAGAGTATGTAATGTAGAGAGTGGGATTGGAGCATGCACTAACAATCAGTAGAACAGCAATCAAGCACTACTTGACTCTTTCATAAAAAAGACAAAAGAATACAATAAACAGACAAACAATTTAGAGACAGCTGGGATGGGTAGCAAATATCTTAACAAAAGACACTCTCTTAATTCAAGCTCACGAAACAAGCCCTCATGATTAGCAAATTAAAACTAGAATGACACATTTTTCATTCACTTTATAAAGCTATTGTGACCATGATTGCCTATAAAAACATCCACAACTCTTAAGTCATAAAAGCAAGTTTTAGGCGAGATGCTCCTCGAAACAACGTAGCGTCCAGATCTTTTTAGAATCTGTTTTGTGACCCAGGCTTTAAAGATGATTTCTCCTCACAAGTTTGTCATTTTAACACAACTGGGCACAGTTATTATTGTAACTCTGATAACAGTCAACAGTTAATTGGATACAAATATGTTAAATTCAGTATCAGTTAATGAGGTTCGGTTTATGAGGTCAGCTGACTTGAGTTGGTGGAAGTGAAGTATTGAAAATAAAAATGAAAGTAAAACAGGTTAAACACCTGTTAAATATTTTTTATTCTAATCATGTTAACTTCCATGTTTAAAATTAATTTTAACTAAATGCAGATAACTAAAAGACATGTTTAATATAGGGGTACATGAGGGTTCTTTTTTTTGTTTGTTTAAATCAATACCATTAATTTTTTTAATTCTTGAATGTTGTTTGTTAATGGGCAAGTCAGGCCCCAGGCCGGTCAGGGCAGCCAAGGAATGACAAACTTTAAACCACAGCAGTAGCAGAAAATGTGCAAATTTCCCAACCACAGTAGGAGACCTCCCTGAGGGGGCCCATATGACCGAATTCTTTCTCATTGCCCTGCTAAGTGTGGCTTGCATTCTTGCTTTGAAACCAAGTTATGTCTCTAACATTGCAAATAGACTAGAAATCCACTGAGATAAGATGAAAAATATTCAGTGAAGTTAATTAAATATTTTTAGGAGCTATAGACTTAGAACACTTTATTTATCCCAGAGGGATAAATGACTTACTCTAAATTTAGAGTTTTCAGCCTGCTGAGCTCTCTTCTGCGTCTGTGTCGCTCCTCCTTGCTCTTTTCCCTCCTCCTTCAAAGACTTCTTTTGGTGTTTTATTGAAGAGGGTACAGCTGTTGCAAGTGGTATTTTTTCAATGGTTCCACCATCTGCCATTTTGAGTAGCTCCATGCTGTTCATTGAGATTAAGGCAGTCCTCTTCCTGTTTGATTAGACAGTAACTAATGGAGAGGGGACATTTATTCGCCCAGAACAGCAGCTCCCAGGAGGTTCTCTCAGAGTGTGCACTGCAACCAGCTAGATCTGACGAATCAAATGTTTAAGAGGGTACAGAGTTTTGCAATTAAACCCCACATAACAGGAACTACTTACCTTCAGGATGATGATTGTTCATGTTGATGTATCTTTGCATCAAGTTGAGCTTTGCATTTTCTGTCAAGAAAAGGACAAATTGTCTTCCATAAAATAAACCTTCGATCAACTAAGAGACAAAAAATAACCTTTATGCTGCACTTTTAGCCCAGATGATGCTCCTTTGAACTGGCAGACATTGTAGTTGACTTGCAGGTTGAATTTCAGATCATGCAGTTGTAATTCCTTTAATTGGGCGACTAAGTTTGACTCCCCATGAACAACTCTACCTCAGCTGTGGCTTAGCGCTGCAGCAGGTCATTTTTATTTCAGAGTACAATCAGAGGCGCTGCTTGTCAACAGGCAAAGCAGGCTACTGCTTGGGGCCTCAAGGCCAGTACGGGGCCCCCCAACGGCTGACAAACTTTAAACCAAAGCATTCCCTCTAAATGCCCAAGTTTTGCAACGACAGTAGGACACCTGCATAATCGGCAGCACTCACTCTAAATGTCCTGCTGAGCGTTGGAGCATTACACCTTTGAAATCCTAAATGTATCAATGAAAGAAAATGACAGACCCTAGAATCGCCCCTTGAATACAATTTCGAGTTTGTCATCCCTTCCTGCCGCTGCATGCGATGAATATGTGACACCAAAGTCCTTTGATTTTTATCACTATGTTTGCACAACAACTGTAATGTTTATGTGTGGGAGCATATTCTTGTGATTACGCAGGAACAGGTCTGAAGGTCTCTCTACGAGAATGTGTGTTTTTTTTTTTATACGTAACTGTGAGTCACTCCTTTGTTTTCAGGCGCTCAGCGACTGTTTGTGGCTGGATTGGCTGAAAGCAATTTTTCATTATTGTCCCTCCCCTGTGTTTCTGTTTCTCTCTCCCCACGTTTGTTCCTTAAACTTGTATAATCTCCCCCCCCCCCCCCCTCCCCCCCATCCCCATGTGTCCAGGTATGTTTTTGAGAGCGTGGGCAACAAGCGGACACTCACTATCAACAAGTGCAACCTGTCTGATGACGCAGCATACGAGTGCGTGGTCGGGGAAGAGAAGTGCTTCACGGAGGTTTTTGTCAAAGGTAGATGAGTCACTGTCTTTGAGGGATCCTTCTTTCAGTAGGTAGAGGCTTTTTTTCTGCTCAGTTTAGCAGATTCTGTCATTTGAGCGCAGAGAGGGTTGACAGCTCTGTTACCATCCTGTGTCTGTGTTTGTCATCTGTTTATTTCAATGCTGTTGTGCTGCGCAGTAGCACGCTGCTCTCTGTTGTCAGCTCACTTATTTTTAATGGCTACGTTGCAAGAGAATATTCAATGCTTTGTTTAATGTCATGTATCACAGTTGTTGTGATGCATGCATCAGTGTGCTGTCACATTTGTTAGAGTTTGACTGATAAGTGGGTTTTAAAGGCCATTTTGATTCCTGTTCAGATGAAATGTTGTACTTTTGGTCAATATTCAGAAAAACAATATAAACTAATTGAACATCTAAAAAAAACATACTCTCTGCTTTTATGTCTGGCATTTTTTTGGTTTGTTTGTATGAGAGGATTTTGATGAACGTAATTAACTCTATCGCTTCTATAATAATCCAGTGCTTTGCTCTGTGTGCTTACTGCTCAACACTGCTTTTACAATTTCAGAGGCCGTACACAAGGGTAAGCTCTTCACCACAGACACGGCTCCCATGCAGCAAACCTGTGTGTGTGTGTGTGTGTGTGTGTGTGTGTGTGTATTTGTGTCCATATAGAAACATCATTCACATCGCTCTTTGTGAACATCTTCATCAAACCCTTTTGTTGTTGATTCATCTCGACATCAGTGAGGGAGTTCTTCAGATGACAGCTAGTCAAAACTAGCAGTCCCAGTACTTTAAATAAGGCATAAAGTACTTAGGCAAAAGCTGAGGCTTTTGCTGTGTTCATGTTTTGAAGTGATTACTACGGGAAAGGATTTTCCCACAACAAAATCAAATTCACTCACACTCACAAAACTCTGTGAAATGATGATCGAGATGATTTATATTAATGTAAAATAACTATTTAGTTTGTAACATAGTAGAAGTAGTAGTAGTATTCAAAGTAGTAGTTCGTTTTCTTTACTTTCTCCTTAATAAAACGTTACTATATTAGTCTTTACTGAATGTGACATTTGAAGTGTTACAAAAGAAAAAGATCTGCTTATTTAGAATTTGACATTACGCTGATGGATTATTATACAGGGGTTATGGTACATCACAAGTCACAATGTACTGAACAAATCTACAAAGCTGAATAGACAGTGTAGAGTGTTTTAACTTAAGTTAGTCATGCGGCTCACTTTTTCTGTGTTGAAATGCAGGTAAACATAGCCTCCACGTCTATGTAGGCCGACTGTGTTGACCACACACTGTGCTGTGTACATTTTCAGAGTCAAACTGCTGCTTTGTGCTCGCTGTTTCCTTTTTATCCCGAGGGAAAAGTCATTCTTCAGTAAAAACAAACAAAAAAAAACACAGTACACCAAAGACATTAAGCTTATTTCACCTAACTTTTGTAAGGCCTCGCAGTCATATTGCACTTGTTTTGATGGTGCTGTGACAGTGGTTTAGAGAGTTTCTGGGCTTTCCAGCGGAGGTTGAGAGAATTGAGATGTCCAGAGGGGGACTGGATGCTGACGATGACAAATAGCTGAGTCTAGCAGAGCATCAAAACATCACACACCATGTGGTTACACAATGTGACTCCCACCACCTCAGGAGATGTGAAGTACCTTCCGCCGCTACATGACGGGTGTTTTTTGAGGTATTGGCAAGGACGCTAAAACCATATTGTCCTGTTAATCCCAATCTAAAAAAAAATAAAATTCTGTTGGTCACTATTTTCTTCTTCCAAAGAACACTTAAATATGCCACCCACCACCCATCTGTGGAGTAGGGGAGTAAAAAATACCTGAAATACATCTATTTACCCAAAAAGTGTTCTCTAGAAAATTAATATATGGTAAAATTGAAGCTGCAGCTGCTCGATCTGGGAAATATGATTAAAAAGAAAATCTTAATAAAATGTTTTCTTCAGTTCTTGAAGGACTAAATGAAAACAGAAGACACGTCCTCTACAACAATATAATTAAGGGTTTCTCTGGCTTTGATAACTGTTGGAAATATTTGAGGTAATTTAAGTACTCAACAAAATAAAAACATATGAGATAGGTTTAGTCATTTTTCTATTTTTTTATTTATTTTAATGTGAAAAATAAAGTTTTACATATTGTATCTTTTAACCTTCAAATATGAAATAAATCCAGCCCAAAGTCTGCTGCGTATTTTTGCTTGATTTGGATTGTACTGTTAGCCTGTATATCAGTTCAAATCAAGACTTTGCATGTGCCAGAATTTTTTTTTGACATAGACCATATTTGCTCATGTGCCATACCGTGTAAAAAAACCTCACTCACTCTCCTCAAGTACTGATAGCCTACAGCTGTTTGCTCACCATGCTTCTTGTATCCTCCACTCATGTTCCTGGTCTGAATTACTCTAGTGGTTTAGATACATGATTCACACAACACAACAGTACAGTCTTTCAGTGACTCAGTAAAACTCTGTTTTTTGAGTTTGACTCAAAGCGTTATGTTTGTGTTTAGAGCCTCCAATCACCATCACCAAGCTGTTGGATGACGTTCACACCGTGGTGGGCGAGAAGGTGGAGTTTGAGGTGGAGGTGTCTGAGGAGGGAGCCAACGTCAAATGGTGAGCCAACACGCCTTTGGGTCACTGTGATGTCAATTATTTAGTAAATGCCATGAGCAATTTAAAAGTCAATAAGGTCATATTTTTGTTGTGCATCAATCCCAGTAAATATACTGTATCTATAACAGATATTGAACACTGTCCTTAAAAAAAATGCCTGCAAGTCCCATTAAAAAAGTTTAATAAAAAAGTAAACTGGGAAAACTCCGAGATTCTAAGCTCAGCCGTTAACATTTCCTTGAGCCTTCATATTGATTCTGTGACAGCGTAATATTGGTGTCTCAGTCTGTAGATTCACATTACAGTACAGTAGACATACAGTCAGACATGATGATCCCCATATGCAGGGCTGAGTTCCCTCTCTGGTTCCACTGAAACCATCTTACCTCTGTAACGCCTCTGTTACCACCTCCGAAGACAGAACAGACAGAGGTAGGATCACTTCATAACCCCATTACGCCTACGTGACATTCCGAAGGCGTAAACATCACAGGAGCTTAAATTTTGCAGCTTGAAACTACACTCTGAGTAGGGCTATTGCCATCCATGCGGTCAAGATGAAAATGATGATAGATAAACCATGGACCTCAAAATAAGGAAACCAGAAGTGCAAACATGCTAAATTGCTTACACGTTGTATAATAAATAAACTGAGATTGAATACATAAAAGCTTGTATGCAAACATTCCTACCTCCAGCCTGTGTTTAACATTTCTGTTTTTTTGACAAAAGATCATAATGCATGTGCCTTATTGTTGGATTGTTCAACTTCCTTGCTAGATGTACGTTAGCTGATTCTATTCTAAGGAACATGTTATTCTATTATTATATCCTCAAAACTAGTTCACCAGTTGCTTAATGCAGGCATTTTAACCACTAGATATATCTGAGAAAATATTCTCCTTCTGCTCCATCTGAAAGATGTGGCAACGCCTGGAAATCCCTGAAGGCCCCAGTCATGTAGAACATTACAGACATGTCAATCAGCTCTTCCTTTCCTCTGTGTGTGTCGAAATGTCACTGAAGCTTGTGTGTTTGTGTGTGTGTGTGTGCGTGTGTGTGTGTGTGTTTGTGTGTGTGTGTGTGTGTGTGTGTGTGTGTGTGCGTGTGTGTGTGTGTGTGTGTGTGTGTGTGTGTGCGTGTGTGTGTGTGTGTGTGTTTGTGTGTGTGTGTGTGCGTGTGTGTGTGTGTGTGTTTGTGTGTGTGTGTGTGCGTGTGTGTGTGTGTGTGTGTGTGTGTGCGTGTGCGTGTGCGTGTGTGTGTGTGTGTGTGTGTCTCCTCAGGATGAAAGATGGAGTTGAGCTGACCAAAGAGTCAGCAGGTTCAAAGTACAGGTTCAAAAAGGATGGGAAGAGGCACATTTTGATCATAAATGAAGCAACTTTGGATGATATTGGAATGTATCACGCCCTGACAAACGGTGGAGAGTCACAGGCAGAACTGGAAGTTGAAGGTACAATTTTCTCTGTTTCAGTCTTGGTGTTTAATAATTTACCCAATTTTCCTGAAAACATAAACCCCAATATGTATGGACCTACCAAACTGCAGCTGAAACTGCACACACTGTGACTTCTTCTGAATATCTGCAGAACATGAAAATGTCAAATAAACTAAACACTTCTAATAGTCTGGTTAAATTGAACAGTATCAGAAGTAGCAATTCATGGATGTTGAGCGTGTGCCCAAAGTTTTCTAACAAGCATTTCAGACATGGCTGCTCAATTAGGAACTTAAAGAAAAATTACACACCAACACATGATGATGTTTTCCATTCTGACAAGCATGAAAAGCCATAAATTAGTCATTACTCATGTCTTAATTAATGTTACTCAGCTAATCCCTTGTATCAGTAGGTTCATCTGACTGTTGGTCTTGCTTAATTTACACCACCCAAAATTGACGGTTGGGTCATTCTACCCTGCAAAAATCAGGCTACATGCCTCCAAGACAGATGGGGCCCAAAATCAATTAGAGTGACATATTTTGTGTGCCTCCTGTGTGACCAATCATAGCTATGGCGCAGCAGGTGATCAAGATATGTTGTTGCTATCTTGGATATAGACTGTTTACACCCCCAAATGATGTTGGACAACTTTTATTGCTGTGTGATGTTATTGCTTACATCCTTAAGTATCCATTTGCATCTGAGATTGACAATTATCACTGAAGATAAGTTTCCAAAAGAGCACTGTAACTGCAGCAACCTACTAAACAGCTCCAAGCTAGTTGCAGGGTAAGGTAGATGTTAAAGTTAGCTAATTTTATTTTTTTACTGACAAATAAAATACTAATGTTAAGAGTTAAATGAATAATTTGTAATTCAATGATTACAAATTTTTTTTCAATCTTTATGCCAAGCTCAGCTCAACTTATCTCATTTAAGTTACGTTGTTGCTGGCTTCATATTTAAAAAGGAGAGTTCATTGATCATGTTGTGCAAGTTTCGAAAGAAAGAAAGAAAGAGAGAGAGAAAGAAAGAAAGAAAGAAAGAAAGAAAGAAAGAAAGAAAGAAAGAAAATTTAAAAGCCTGGCTAGCTGTTTCCAATCTTTGCACTAATCTTAGCCAAGCTAATTTGCTCTTTTTCGGCTCCTGCTGAAGAATTGTATGTCTTTTTATCTTTATCTCACAGTGAAAACAGTAAAGGTCATAATCAAATGGTCAAACAAATCCGTGTTTGTAAGAGAAGCGAAAACACTAGAATATTTTAATGTTTTTCAATTCTTGTCACTCATGCAAGCCTACTGCAGTTATACAATGCTTTCTGACATTGGCAAGCGTGATCTGTGTTCTTAAATATACCTGTGAAATAAAATGTATTGATGTAAGTGGTGTCTTTGCTTCAGATAAGGAGCTTGAGGTCCTGCAGAGCATAGCTGACCTGACGTTGAAGGCTGCTGAGCAGGCCGTATTCAAGTGTGAAGTGTCTGATGAAAAAGTGACAGGGAAATGGTTCAAGGACGGAGTCGAAGTCCAGGCCAGTGATCGCATCAAAATGGCACACATTGGAAGGTATTGTTTTAGACAGCTGTAGGTGTGTGTGTAAATGTTTCACACAAACACACAAATCAACACACAACTAAACCATATAGATTTAACAATAGGCATTGTTTGACACATGGCTTGCCAAACTATTACCAAAGGGTTTTCTTAGTTGTGTGACCCAATTTTTGGAAATGCTGCAATCTGCAAAGCCCTAACCTCTAAACACACACAGACAAACATACACAGACACATCACACAGCCCTAGGGTTCGGGGTTTCTCTCAGTAATCCCTCCATCAGAGCCGCCCATGGCAGGAGATATGCCAAGGCAACAGCGGTCACACAAGGTGAAGCCATTTAGTATGTTTCTCACTCTGCAATATTGCCTCACAGAGTGTGTTGCCAGGGCAACTGTCTTTTGCATAATTACGGGTCACAAAAAGTGTTGTCTCCTTGGTAACATCTGGAAACATGTCCCCAGGACCCACAAGCTGACGATTGATGACGTGAAGGCTTCTGATGCTGGGGATTATACCTTTGTCCCTGATGGCTACGCACTTTCTCTCTCAGCAAAACTCAACTTCATCGGTGGGAAAGATTACGAAACATTGAATTTTTAATTTGTTGTCAAAATTTAAAGACTAATTCATATTATTACCCCTTAGAAATCAAGATTGACTATGTTCCAAGACAAGGTAAATATATATATATATTTTTAATCAAAATGTTTTTTTCTATGTTTTCCTTGATTTTGTGCATTACATTGACAGATATGAGCTCTAAAATGTTGGATGGATATAGGTTTTATTTGTTTTATTGTGTCTTGTAAATTAAACTTGCTTCATGGTCATGTAAAGCCATGCACGTGTTGTATTAAAACTTTATGTAAGAGGTAACCCTGCTCAGGCGCGGTAAGTGTGAGTGCAGGCCAGCGGGGGAAAGGGGGAGGGGGTGCAATCGTGTTAAAGCACAGTGCGGGAAAACTTTGCCTCGTGTAAGTGCGCTCTTACAGTCATTTCCCTTAAGATGCACTTAGCTTGAGGGTTGTATTTGTTTTGCTGATGAGGGAAAATATCAGCAGTTTCCCCAGAATCACAGACCCACAGTTACAAATTCAACCCTGTATAACCCTATAACCCTGTGAATAAGTTGCTCTTTAAAGTATTTCAATTTTGGTTGTTATGCTTCAAAGTATCCCATTTAATTCTGACAGAAGCTGCTCCTCTGAAAAAGAGGTAAAGACATAGTGTTGAATTGGCGCCCAATGTAAAATAATAAAAGGTCTAAGCCTATACATTTTTCCATCCAGACATAATTCAATTCTGAATATAAATTCCATCATAAAAAATGATGACATTAAAAATACTAACTGATGCTTTTAATGAGAAAATAATTATTGATATCCTGATTTGCTTCTAACTCTGATTACCTCTTGACTCCTGTCCTCTACTCCATGAAAGACCCTCCCAAAATACACCTTGACACCGGCAGCGGCAACAAGAACACCATTGTCGTGGTGGTTGGAAACAAAGTTCGCCTTGACGTCGAGATCACAGGAGAGCCGGCCCCCACTGTTTGCTGGATGAAAGGAGACCAAGTGAGAAGGAATAGAGACAATTTTTACTTTGACACAGTCAAATATAAAGCCACATTCTTTTTACCTTTGTGCGTCAATCAGGGTATCAAAGCGTTAGTCACCGTCAGAGTGAAACATGAACTTGAGTGGGAAGGTTGAATCATGTCTTTGTGACAGCTGTGCCATCACAATGCGACACCACTTCAAACTAACTCTTTGTTCTGTTTGTCTCCATCCTGCCCTGTGTTGTACTGTAGGTAGTGTCTGAGGCCGAGGGGAGGGTACGCGTGGAGACCAGGAAGACTCTGTCCAGCTTTGTTATTGAAGGAGCGGTGAAGGAGGATGAGGGATTCTACTCCATCACTGTGACAAACCCTGTTGGTGAAGACAAGGCTGAACTCTTTGTCAAGATTGTTGGTAAGTTCTTAATTTCACTTTTCACCTCTCACTATAATTTACTTTAGTCCCTTTCTATTTCATTTAGCAGGGATTTGAGTAAGACTTGAAAGTAGTTTATTTGACAGTTTCGAAAAGATAAAAAAACAAACTATTTTTTACATTTCTCAAAATCCTTTTTTTGCATCTGTTAAAACACCTAATGGAGAATCATTACAAATGACCAACTTAAACGATCTTAAGTGATTGAACTGATTAAATTGAATTGATTTGCAACTTTAAAAGTGGATCAATAACTTCTAAGAAAGCGACAAATCATGTAGTCATATTAAACACGTATGTATTAGTTAAAACCAAATAAAAGGTGGAATACTCTGAATTTATTATTAACAGAATTCCTGGAACTGATGCCTTCTCTCATCTTTTTAAAATCTCTTCTCTCTTTCCATTTCCAATTCTACCCGGCCTCTCCAGATGTGCCTAACCCCCCTGAGAATGTCAACTGCACATCAGTTGGTGAGGACTCTGCCATAATCACATGGGACCCTCCCTCATATGACGGTGGAGTTCCTATTAAAGGTACCCCTGGATCTAATGCTCACATCTGATGTCTCATTCTCCAGAGAAAACAGCCGTTTCCAATCCCCTCTGTGTACAAAATTTCAACGTTGGACCCTTTTGTCTCAATAACATTTTTAATGACTCCTCTGATGATGACTATGATGACATTGCTTCCTAAAGGGTACCTGATGGAAAGGAGAAAGGCTGGCTCCTCCAGATGGACCAAGCTCAACTTCGATGTTTATGAATCCACCACGTATGAGGCGAAGAGGATGATTGAAGGTGTGCTTTACGAGATGAGGGTGTTTGCAGTCAACGGCATTGGCATCTCTCAGCCCAGTGAAAACTCCAAGCCCTTCATGCCCATTGGTGCGTTCCCATTTATCATTAGCAGAATGCTTAATTAACAGAGGCTTTTCACACAGTGCTCATTTTGAGGGAGCTTAACCTACCTCCCATTCCATTTACACTGGGTATTAACGTATTAATTAGCTCCTGCCTCTCTCAGCCCCCACCAGTGAGCCCTGTCGTCTCTCGGTGGAAGATGTGACAGACACTACCTGTGCACTCAAGTGGCGTCCTCCAGAGAAAATCGGTGCAGGCGGCATCGATGGATACATCATTGAATACTGCAAAGAAGGAAGTAAATACATGATAAATATTATAAACTTTATATTAACACTGTTTGCCATATTCACACAGCAATTTTCTACTAAATGACCTTCAAGGTAGTAAGCTCTAATGCTTTCATGACTTGGTATCGCTACTTGCAGGTTGATAAATGCTACCATTTTATCACTTCTTAATTCGACAGCCACTTTAAAAGATATTGAAAAGTGATAATCTGGAGGGAAAATTGATCATGTTTCAAATAAAAACAAGAAATGTAATTTCCCATTAACTACAACAAAATCACAATGGCTAGCATATACATTTAGCCGATTGCCAGGTAACTTACCTCAAGCTCGCTAGCATCATAGTAGAAAGGAATTGTCTATATTCAATTCATCACGTAACTGGTGTACTGTTCACCAGAAAGGAATGCAAATGTCAGCTGCTATCTAGCAACTAAGAAGCTGTCATGTGTTGTTTGTATGCTAAAGTATTGCATTTACTAAAGGTATTGAATCATAATCTTTTTATATACTAGAATTCTAGGTTTCGGTTTCCAGTTTCATGTTTTTCTTTGAGCATCCCTTTCTTTGTCTGTTTAGCGTAAACTTTATCAACTCGCTAACAATGCTATTAATATGCATAAGGAGAACTAATAAGCAAAAATGCATAAATATAAACTTTTCAACCAAAAAGTAATTCTCAAAAATTACTTTGAACCAAAACGGTTAACCCCCTTGAAGCTTCAACTATCCTAAAAGTCAGCTGTCTAGCCATTACTTAAGATAGAAATCTTGACAGTTGCTTGCAAAAAAATGTGTCTACTGTTGCCAAAATTTATTTTGAACCAATACACTTCTGCCATTATGACTGTAAACAGCATTATGGATGAATAGAAAGGTTTTCAGGCAAGAGAAAAAATACTTTGTTTGAGTTCAAAGATGTACTGAACGGTCACTTAATGTTCACATCTGATCTTTTCTCTTTTTTTGTTCTCATTTTTCTTTTTCTCCTCTTCTTTTTTTGCTCTTTTCTTAGGTGACGAGTGGGTTCAAGCAAATGAGAGTCTAGTAGAGATGAACCAGTACAGGGTGAAAGGTCTTCCAGTGGGCGAGAAGATGCTGTTCAGAGTGTTGGCTGTCAACAAGGCTGGACGCAGCCCCCCCGCCGTTCTCTCCCAGGCTGTCACTATCAGGGAGATCATGGGTCAGGGGGCATGTTTGTCAAAAGAAAATTCAATTGTGGCTCATTCTTAAATGAATATTACATTTTTATGTGATCTAATCATCAAACGTATCATTGTGTCTGAACTGATATGGGGCTCCTGGAGAAATCACGAGTATGGTCAAAACTTAAACCACAATCTTGAAAGCAGACAGATTATAAGACATAATTTCATTCTGTTCAAATTTGAATCATCGCACATCAACATAGACAAACCGTAAGCTGTACATTTCACATTCTGCACAACACTCACCCAATCTTCCCACGCTGATTTTACTGATTTATCTTTTTCATGCTCTGTATTTTCTCCAACCAGAGAACCCAAAGATCCGCGTTCCTCGTCAACTTAGGGCCAAACACATTGTACTTGTGGGCGATAAGGTGAACTTGGTCATCCCCTTCCAGGTTAGTCCAAGTCCAGCCAGCTGCACATTTTACCTTCTACTGTGAAGCATTAAACTCAGTCCCATTAACATTTCAAACAGTTCCTAGTGCTAAGAGATGACTCTCTCCACATAGAACTTAAAGAATACTACTAAAATAACTATTTACTAAAAGAGTGCTTGAAGTTGGCTTTTTTAGGGGCTTTTTTTTTTTTAAAGATAAATGGGTAATGCAGGGTGGGTTTAGAGTTGTTAATTTAAAATGAATACCAAAATGAATGAAAAAGAGAAATTAAGTGGTTCCAAGTTTAAAACGTGCAATAGCTTCCATATTTTTATGGTTGCTTATGGCAGTATAATGCATGTTCTTGTGTTCTTTGGTTCGATAAGTAACCAGATAAATGCCTACATTTTTTTAGCTGCTCGCTTGAAGGGCCTTTCATCTTCATC
Source organism: Symphodus melops (assembly GCF_947650265.1). Lineage (NCBI taxonomy): Eukaryota > Metazoa > Chordata > Actinopteri > Labriformes > Labridae > Symphodus > Symphodus melops. The sequence goes on from NC_136707.1 coordinate 6,865,820, forward strand.
TGAAATTTTAATCAGAGCTGTACACTTTGCTGGTTACTGAGAGGGCAAGAGCTGAAAGGGCACAGGGAGCATTACAGCATTTGACAGCAACTTTCAAAATATGGCAAAAGTTAAAAAGAAGCTAACCATAAGTAGCAATGGGGAAGCAACTGTTATAAATAAAAATAGACAAGGAAAAGTGAGCCGTGGCTGTGCTTGCTTTTGAAGAAGCAGATGAAAAGCCTGTTCTGAGACAGAGGACGCGGCTACATGATGTTCTCCTGTGAGAACAGAGCACCCACATCTCTGTCATCTTATCCAAGTGCTGGACAGTTTGCTCCATCTGCTATCATCACACTGACAGAATATGTGGTGCCGCTAGGAATGAATCAAGAGGAATTAGCTCAGTTTTTAGGCTATGTTTTTTTTTCTCCTTTGAGCATCATGATAAATGTTTAAAGTGCTGTCTAAATATCAGCGGAGGTCTTCCCTACTTTCTACACATATATAAATATTACATCCACAAAAACATATAAAGCTGTTCGTACAAAAAAAAAAATCAGTGTCTGTACAAAATTCTTCAGCGGTCAAAGGACGTCAAGACTGTAGGCTTCCAGCAAAACTTCACTAAAATATTGACTTTTAAAAATGCATCTTTAGAGTATAAAGCTTTCAGCCCCTTTTTTTTTTTTTTTTTTCTCGCTGTTTTTACTGGAGATATATACTTTCACACTTTAAGATAAATAATGTGAGACCGTATGTTAGTCAAATGCAGCAGTATATGTCCATGTATCTCTTTTTTAGTAGCCCTAGTATTGAAAGGTTACTCACTATTAACAGATACTCTCAGCCTAACTATCAGAATCAGCATTGGGAATGTTATTGCATTCCCCTCTAGAGCTTTGCTAACCCAGCCCCAGGTGTTTTTTAAGCTGATATCTGAATAACTTGCACCAAAATCTTTCACAGCAAGTATTAAGAAAAACACGCCGTCTTTGAGTTTCTTATTTTGATTCAATTTCTCTGCCCTCAGGGTAAGCCTCGCCCTGTTGTGACCTGGTTCAAAGACGGCGTTCTCCTGGAGGACAAATCAGTGGGAATTCGTACCAGTGACGTGGACAGCATCCTTTTCATCCGCTCTGCAGAGAGATCCCATTCGGGGAAATACACACTCTCAGTTCAGATTGAAAACGTATCTGACAGTGCTGACATACACATCCAGGTTGTAGGTCAGTCTCATCATAGCGCACCACCTCTTTGCTCATGTTGCATGTTCTCTCATTTGGGATTAGAACTCAGGGAATGGCCTAATACCTTCCGACTAAATTGGTGACATGTCAAGGATTTTTTCAATGTGATGATAAATCCTAATTTCAAACTCATCCTGATCTGTGACTCAAAGTAGCATATCATCCAAGCAATGATTCCCCTCTCTCTCTCTCTTGCAATAATCCTTGATCCTGCACTGCCGCTGTGGCCGCCTGCTCATTCCCCTGCTAACAGCTCCTCTCCTGGGGTCAGGGTGCTTGGTGGATTATTTAGCGGGGCTCTGCTGGGATTATTTGTGTGTAGCTCGGGATTAGTTTGGGATTTTTAGGGCTACTCTGTCACTTTCCTCTGCTGAGAAGGTTGAGCTAATGAGAGGCTGATGTGTCACCGCTACATTTGAGCAGAAGACAGTACAGGAAGGATTAACGGGAGAAAAAAAAGCAGTGCTGTTTACAGTTTGTACTGCAGCCCTCAGAGGAGAGCATGCAGGGGAAGATTAATGACAAATGCATTACGATGTTTACAGTACTTCTCTCCTGTGCTTTTTCCATTGCAGGCCACACAGAAAGACAAATGATAAACACGCTGCATTCTTCTGCTTGCTAATCCAGACCCACAAAGAATACTATTTCTTAGTGAGTCAGTTGTATGCCAACACAGTTTGTCTAAGAAATGCATTCAGCCATTACCGCCTTTCCTTGAACCTTTGTCTTAGACTCTGCTAATCCATCAATCTTTGCCAGATCTTAACCGCTGCAAGCGTTGATTCCTTTCTCTTGGTTTGACTTTCCTGCTCCAGATCTGTTTATCAATCTCTTTCTCTCTCTCTCTCTCTCTCTCTCTCTCTCTCTCTCTCTCTATATATATATATATATATATATCTTTGACTAAAGGCTTGCCAAAATGTCTGCCCAGCTAGAGAAAAGAGTCTGTTACCATTTCTGCAGAGCTGGACACACGTCCATTAACCCGTGAACCATTAATTATCAATGATGATTTTTTAAATACATTTTTAACCTGGACGTTAATTTAAAAAAATGGTTAACTGAACATTTAACTTTAACATTAATTAACTCTTGCCAACTAATTTGCTCCTGACTCTCTGAAGAGAAGAAACTGCTGACCCTGTTGTCATCGCTTTTTTCAACTTGCACAACTGCACCGTATGTGTAATGCAGCCACTCAGGCTTTCATTGGCTACAGTAGCCCAGGAACAGTAAATGTAAGGTCCTGATTTTGATTGGTCAAATGAGGTTTCAGTTGGTCATAAACATGCAGGATAAAATGTTGAACAGTAGAGGGAACATTTCAATCCATCTGTGGGTCTTTATGGATGTAATGTGTTTAAATAAAGAACTCCAATCCATTGACAAAGCAAAAAGCCAATGTTTTTGTTCACTGGTCAGATTGGTTTATTTTAATTTTTTCTTCTGATATACAGTATATGACCAAAATGACCTAATTAATTTTTGTCAAAGTTATCTTCTTTGTTAACAGAGTTACATTTTTGATTAATTACCTCTGTGTATTTGCTTGAGCTTTAAATCTTTGGAAGAATTTCTTGCTGAACTCTGTCTCGTCTCACTAACCCATCAGAAAAACCCGGTCCACCCATCAATGTACGCGTCACAGACATCTGGGGTTTCAACGCTGCGCTGGAGTGGAATCCTCCAAAAGATAACGGCAACTGTGAGATTATCGGCTACACCATCCAGAAGGCTGACATGAAGACAAAGGTTAGGAGAGAAGTGTACGGATACTGAAGTTACAGTCAGTCATGTTGGAAAGACTGTGAAAAGTAAATTGGGTCAATTTATCAATATCAATGAACTCTTATGCCAACAAAACTTCCTTTGCTATAGGCCACTCCAGAAGACGATAACATTAGCTATGCAGTTTGAGTTAATAGCGGTCTGTAGAATTAGCATTGTTACATTCAAGCTAACGTTGATGTTCAGTTTTATATGTAAAAAATTGTAATGTTTAAAAAAAAAAAAAGATATACTTGGTAAAATTCTCTTGACAAAACGACAGCTGTTAAAGATATTGTTGACATAATTTCTAGTTTCATACATCCACAATTGGAAAGTCGACCTTCATGATGGTTATAAGCAAAGGCTGCTGGGGAATTTGTCACAGGAGTGTAAAGCCTCACTGTACGGTCACAGTTATTATGTGGTATGAATCGACAGGGTGGAGTAGAAGGACATGGATCCTGTGGATAGAAGATTCATCGGCTCATATAGATCTTAACTGTAAGCCTCTTTGAACCCCCCCCCCCTCTCTCTTTCTTTCTCTCTCTCTTCCTATTCGTCTCTCTCGTGTCAGGAATGGTTCACAGTCTATGAGCACAATCGCAGGCCCAGCTGTACTGTGTCTGACCTGGTCATGGGGAACGAGTATTCCTTTCGAGTGTACAGCGAAAACATCTGTGGCCTCAGCGAAGAGCCTGGCGTCAGCAAGAACACCGCCATCATTTCTAAAACAGGTTTTAAAAAAAATCCTGGCAGAGCAATTATAGCATGATCTTATTTCTTTTGATGCCAAGGCGCACCTAAGTGCATTCAGTTTAAATATAAATTAATCAAAATGGGTAATGGGTACAGAACAGAAGAAATGAAGGTATTGCGTAAGACAGCACATTTTAATAGCACCAAAAAATACAAGCTGTATAACATAAGACCTGCATGGCATTAATCACAACAAACATATTTTACAGGAAAATGAATTCCACTGATTATGCTGGTTACGCCGAAATGATATTTTACAGAGTGTAAAATGATATTTAATGACGGCCCTGGATTATGACAACAACCAGGCTGGGAAATTAACACCTGCCACCAGCCAAATGCTGCTACTGTTGTTGTTGTGTTGTTGTATTTGCTTACTCTACCAGAGGAATTGGCTGCCAACCAGCCAATCTCTTCTGTGTTCCAAGCAGCCGTCTGGCCCATTAAAATTTGGGGATTGTTGTCAGTAGGTCCCACCGCATGTCATAGTGAAGAGAAAGTCGGTATTCTGTCTTGTAATAGTAATCTGCAACTTGAAACTGTTTGCTAGTTTAACAGGATGCAACAAGCTTTAAGAGATAAATGTGGATTACATTAGAATCATTTCAGGCAATGCTTGACAGAATCGTTTGGCAGATGTCACTTTCAAATCGATCATCCAGAACTACAGTAGATACAGAACCCAGAGATGGCGCTAATCACGCACTTTTTCTTGGATTTTGTAGTTTGGCAAAAAAAAAAGTGTAGGTATAAAGCTTTTCCTGATGTTTACAATTATTTGGCAGCCAAAAGGGATTTTAACACTGGTAAAGCACTAATAGGCTGATCTAGAGGTAAGCTGGGCAAAGCAATTGGGATACTACTTCAAAGGTCTCCTTTGTCTTCATTCAAATACCTTCAACATCATAACCTTGTTTTCAGAATATTCAAAAGAAAAACATAATTTTTTTCTCTTCATCCTAAAAAGTGGAAAGAGGTTGAACAGCAATTTTTAATGGTTTCTTCATGGAATCAAAAGTGTTTAAAAAGAAAATGTTGGGGAAAAAAGTGTTGTACTGAAGAGGACTTTTTATGGACTTGAAGCTCACACTGGGTCACCATTAGCTGTTTACACTTTACTCCTCCACCCTTTCAGGTTTGGCCTACAAAGCTCCACCTTTCAAAGAGAAAGACACCAAGAGTTCCCCGAGGTTCACAGCGCCCCTGGTGGACAGAAGTGTAGTAGCTGGTTACGCAACCGCTATCAGCTGTGCTGTTCGCGGCTTCCCCAAGGTACGTATCAAGTGAACTATTTTTTTTTATCCTTCTTATTTATTTGATAGATTGGAGATACTTCAATTTTAAGTTCAGGATTACACTTCTGTGTGTGTTAATCTTTTAGAAATTCCACACACACACACACACACACACACACACACACATTCATATACATGTTTTAACCCTTTCTAACTGCACAAATGTACTTTATAGAACAAGATACTGGAAACATGTTTATGACACAAAGAAGATATAAAGCAATCAAACTCCTGCAAACTGTCTGTCAAAATTTATTGGAGATGTTTTATTCCCGAAAAATGGCCAGTTCATTGCATCCAATACAGTTTGTGATTCTTGGCTGTGCACCTGTCTTGTGAAATACATGTGGAACATATATACTGTGTGTATATATATATATATATATATATATATATATATATATATATATATATATATATATATATATATATATATATTGCGTGTATTTTGAAATACATAGAAAAGTAAAAGAAACTTAAAGCAGACTTTTGCAAAAAAGCCAGGATAGTGGTCTATTACACAAGTCCGATCTTTAACTATAGACTGTCACAGTTGTGGATTTGTGGGGAGGCATCTGCTTGACCAATCAGATTTCAAGCTGGGCCCATACCAGCCCTTTGCTTCTCTGTCGACCTGTTTTTCCTTTTCTTTCTTTTTCGATTAAAAAAAAAGCCGACTGATTCTTTTATTCAGGTTTATTTCTCTCATGGAGAAAATTACTTATTGAACTGTTTGCTAGTTAATAAACAAATATATATTATTTTTTATTACAGTATTTCACTAATAGGACAACGACTGTGTCAGTTAAACAGTCTTATAGGGATATATGCATTTGTATGACTTAAAGCTCCTGTGTGAAGTTTTTAGCTGGTTATTAAACTGACTGGCATTATTACTAATGCCTAGATATGACCTATGAAAACAAACTATACAATAAATGACTGATTGATGATTTACATGTAATGTTTTAATGAAGAAAGTGCTGCCATTGTCAGACCAATTAACTGTAACAACATCTTTCTTTCCATTATTTTAAAGCAAAGATACACAGTGTGTGATCTGCTTGGCTGTTAAAAGAAGGCATGCTGAGATTTTCTGTTGAAGAACAACAACACTTACACATGTATATACTATAGGACAGCACCAGCAAAGACATGTGTCCCCTAAATTGACACAAACAGCTACTGTAGTTCTTCACAGGCGCTTTAATCAGAAATGTCTTTATCCACAAAAAAAGAACAGGGTGTTCAAAAATAAAAAAAAATATCTATTGAATTAAATAAACAAATTTGTGAAGTTATTACATTATATTTTTTAGTTTTGTCTTTAAAATGTTACCATTGCATAAAATAATAAGAATTTTTTTAAATTTTAAGTGTATTTATGTTCCAACATCATTTCTCTTTTGCAAACTGTTGATATTGCCTTGGGGAAATGTCCCTACTTTATCTTGTAAAGAGCAAACAATGCACTACAAAACTGTAGCAGCACCCATCCAGCATCCACTTTACCTGCATTGGCTCCTGGTAGCATTGCTGCGAGGGATATGCTGAACAGATTTCACGCTTTGTGTTTCCGAGTTGGAGAGTCAAACAGTGAGTGTAGAGCAGTCAGAGAGGATTTTGATGTCTTTGCAGCAGGAGTGTATTTTTATGTCTGAAGCTAGAACAAGAGGTGGAGCAGAAAGATCTTTGAAAGCATGCATATTTTTTTCATCCCACCGAATTGGCAAAGATTTGTCAAGCCGAAATGTTGACCTAATTTCACCTCTTCCCTACACTCCCCTCTCCTCCCAATGCGCCGTGCTCTGTTTGTAAAATCCCCCTCCTCTCTGTCTTTTCTCCTGTCAAATTTGCCTTCCCCTTTCCAAATACAGCCGAAGATCATTTGGATGAAGAACAACATGATCCTCGGTGAAGACCCCAAGTATTTGATGCAGAACAAACAGGGCGTGCTGACTCTGAACATCCGCAAGCCGAGCCTGTTTGACGGGGGTAGATACACCTGCAGGGCCATCAACGACCTCGGGGAAGACGAGGTGGAGTGCAAGCTGGAGGTTCGAGGTATGATGCTTTATTCACAACCATTTATACGCAAAATTTAAGAGTAGGAAGCGAGAACCTGGCCCTTGACAGTCTTTAATAAAGCTCAGCATGACAAATAGTCTTTCTTCTCAACCCTTTGACTGATCTCTTGAAATTCAAATCAGCCTGCTTTGGCTAAAAATAAATCACCTTGTTGCATTTTTCAGTTAAAGATGTCTCTGAGTCTCTTTCTTCCAACAGTATGGTCCACTGGCCTCAAATGCTGATTTACATTTCTCTTTCTCTCCCTAGTTGTTCAAGAGAAAGGAGAGGAGATGAAGAAATGAGCGACAGCACGAAACAGCAGAGGATACAGTCGAACAGGAATAGTAATGGATTATGTATAACGGGATAGTCATGAATAAATATGATTAGAATAGATCACTGGTGAAGCTCTAAAGCCAATCCCCCCTGCTCAACCCCCTTTTCCCTTCTACATGCTTTGCCTTTCAGCGCTGCTATGACAAATGCCACATCAGTAATATGCCATAAATTCTTCCAGCAAGCTGCCACCTTGTCACGTCGTGAGTGAGAGAAGCTGTAGAGTAGTGTAGTCGCACTGCCCTGCTGTGACCACATACAGATGGATCCCTCTTATCTGTGAAGTGGACCTGTCACTGAACACACTTATAAAACAGCCTTTCATCCATTACGGCTCCCTGTGTTGTCTGTTTTGTGTCCGGGACGTTTTTATAGGTCGGGATGAATTTATGATTGTGATGCAGCTGGAGGTAGTGAAACCTCCGCAGTGTGACCGAGCGGCTGCACACCTCTGTTTCCTGTGATGTTTGAGCGGGGACCCCCATCAGTCCTGTGATGGCTCGATGGAGTGAGATCACTGTTCAGCCAGGCATGGCTGACATCACCGAATCCCCAGGATTTAAGGGGTTCTTCTACCCACATCTACTCACATGCTGTCAATTTAGATTTGGGAAGCGCTTAAGGCTGAACAATAGGATTTTATCATGATACAATATTATCCCAATGCACTCTTCAAAATAAAATATAATCATGATACAAGTGTGAGTGATAAAATATCATAGTGTTACCTTTGACCATCATGTAATTTTGGTATGGTGAATGGTAAATGGTTACCGGCCTACAGCATGGGTTCCTAACCTTTTAGCCTGCGACCCCCAATATAACGGAGTTAGAGACTGGGGACCGCCATAGTCCCTGGAGGTGGTAAAAATGTTAACGTTGTACGCAGCCAGCCACACTAAGGCCTTTGCAAAGAGTTTTTGTAGGAAACTCTAAAAGCAAACACACATGATCTCTTTAACTAGTTGTTAAATAAGTAAATGTATTTTCCTAATTATCGCTAAAATAAGCCATTTTAAACCATTTTGTCATTTTTCTACTGCTTGTTTTTGAAAGAAATCTTGCCACCACCCTCTCAGAGTCTCGCGACCTCCCAGGGGGTCCCGAACCCACATTGGGAACCACTGACCAAGAGCGAGTACCCTGGTGGTAGAGGCTGCTATATAGTGTCTATCAGTATGAACTAATCCCTTCATACACCTACATACGCCACTGACGAAGCAGCGAGAGCAACTTTGGGATAAGTGTCTTGCCCAAGGACACAACTGGCATGTGGCTGTAGCAGCAGGGGATTAAACCCCCAACCTTCCAGATGAGAGGCGATGGACTACCACTGAGCCACATATCTCTGTCGCAATATATACATTCTGCCATGTGCTGAGGTGGGAATCACCTGAGACTCAACGATACATTATTGCAACACTATTGTCACTGTGGCATATTACTGTGAGACTTTCATTGCAATACCTTTTTAACAAAATGATAATACCGTGATAGCTCTTTACCAGTACTATAGTATTGTTATAACTTTGTTACTGTGCGATGTGATTACAATACCTTTAATAGAACAATATTATTGTGACATAAGTCATCATCACAATACTTTTGTCACTATATAATTTTATACCTCTGTCACAGTGATTTAAAAAATATAATTATGTAGTGCTATTTTTTACCTATATGTTTTTGCAAATTAATGAAATCAAATGTCATCTAGATAATCTCAGAAGTACAAGTAAAGAATAATAGCTTACAAACTTTTTCAACAGTCAACAGAGTCCAATTAAACTTTTCACACTGTAGGAGAAAACTGACACAAGGGGAAATGTAAGCCTAATTGCTGCTCACTATCAAAGTGAGATGATACTTCAGAAGATTTTAAAAAAGTGTGGGTTTTTTTGCATGATTGAGGGTCCAAGCAGCATGGATGGAAAATTGCATGTTGACCGGAATCATTTCTGTCACATTGTACCCACTCTGGACCTGTTGCATATGTAATGCTAGTGTGAAAGGTAACTTGGTGTCCCCACATTTGAACTTGTGCAAGTTAAAGACAAGTAGGAAGAACAATGAAACATAACAGTGCACACAAAGTAACACACTCTTAAGCAATTGGGGTACTAAACACAACTTTCTTTGTACTTTCAATATTATACTGTCATGGTTTCTGTGATCAAATATACCGTACTGTATCTGTGTTTCCCCCACCCCTTACTCGCAGTCTTTACCCATCCAACACTACATTCCCCATGGCATGACCTGTAGTGGTAGGCCTTTACAGTTACATGGCTTACACTCATGCACATGCAAACACAAACAGACTTCGAATCAGGGTCTCATTAGCATCACACACTAGAGACTAATTAATGCACCCATCAACACTGCCCTAATTAGCTCTCCCACGTCATTACTGAGCAAACGAATTACCGCTAATTTACACACCCGCAAAACAAACACAGCACCGTCTCTGCAGGGAGAGTCCGCCGCCGCTCGCCTTGCACACCAAATTAAAGCCTCACCGATCTGCTGCAAAGCCAGACCGGAATCCCTTGTGACCCCAACACACACACACACATCCCTAACTTAACTCGACCAAGTGACTAGTGGAAGATTTGAGATAAGACAAACTTGAAGACAAAAGCTGAAGATCACATTGAACGCATCAGTTAGTGTGTCTGCTGCAGAGTGAAAACACCGCTGTACTTTGGAGATGTGAGGGTTATTAACAATCAACAGGCTGGTCCCTCGGGTGACCATATTATTTCCTGGTCTCTTGACTGTCCAGCAGAGGGGGTTAGAGCACAGGGACCTGGGACCAGGGACTGACCATCCTGAAGACCTGTGGCGTAATCATGAGCGGCAGCTCATTACATACAGTGCATCTCTCCAAAATATGCCAGGATAATCCTGATTTATTGCACTTCCATTGAAACCTCCAGCACTTCTGAGTACAAAAGATTGCATTCCCACCTTTCGTTGGCGCATGTTGCTGAAGATGAGCTGAAATAGGGTGAGGGCATAAAAGCCAAGATAAAGCAGGGAAAATCCTCCTGATACCTGAAAGTAGGCCACAATCGGCTGCACAGTACATCTGCAGTACACTGCCAAGCTCAGGTTTTTGAACCCTTTCAAAATCTAAATTACACTGTGTGTGCGTGTGTGGATTATACAGGGTGTTGATGTAATCTGATTGTCAGTTAACCTGAGACACAGTGTGCTGTTTTTATCTGCTGAATGACACATGAAAGCAGTGCTAACGATACACTGCGTGTTCCTTTGCCTGGAAGTTTGCATGTGTGTGCACGTGGGTGTAGAGGGAACAGATCTGTCAGAAAAACAGCGTGTAACCTCTATGCTGCACCTGAGCTTTACCCTCCATTTCCCACTGTCACTGATGTTCAGTTGCTAAGCAATCACACTAATTGTATCTACTGGCATCATCCATGAGCATCATGAAACTTTCAAAACATGAGTAGCTGTACAATTCCACTGTCACGGTTTGTGTGCCTCTCCTATGCTCACACAGTTTCAGAAATCCCTAAGTAGTTAGGCAGAAAAAAAGCATAGCTTTTGTGTCCCTCATTCTATGTGACACACCTTAAGGCTCTTTAAGTTTGTGATGCTTAAATGAAGAATTAATGAGAGAGCATGGCAGAGCAGGAGTAAACCACCAGCTTCCTCTTCTTCTTCTTCTGTTTCTCCCTGCACACTGTATCTTCTCTGCTGTCTTTCCAATATTAGAACAGGCCTGCCTCAGACGAAGACGAGACAAAAGAGAGTGACAAGACGAGACGCAGCACCGGGCGAAAGGGAGGCAGAATCAGTTGGGTGCTCGCTCTGATAGGTCTGTGTGTGTGTGTCTGTGTGTGTGTGAAAAGAGAAAGACAAGAGAGACAGAAACAGACCTCCTGAAACAGTAGGATGGAGGGAAGTATAATTATGCGAGTAATTATACATGAAATCACAGACTTGGAGGGAGAGAGAAAGAGCACTGGAGGGAAAGAGTCTTGCAATGAGTCTCATCCATGTAATTACAGGATAGGATTTAAATGAAAGAGATGGAGAACACTCACACATCATACAGAATCATCCACCTACTTTTAGGTTACATTTTGACCACCCAACTAACTTTCACACTTTTCTGTCTTCATTCTGCTTCTTCTTTTTTTCTTCCAGTTACCATGGTATGCTCTATTAAATACCCTGTGTGACTTATACCCTGTGTCATCGTTTTCATTGATTAAAGAGCCCAAACCCTCCCTGAGCTCTCGACCCATATAATGAGCACAATGTATCTGAGGGGGGTGGGAGGTTTGGAGGCGTTGAAAAGGAGAGCTGCCTCGCATTTCACAATAATGACAACTTCATGACTGCATGTGGCTGACAGAAACAGACGAGGAGGTGGAAGAGGTGACTGTAGTTCCTTGCTATATGATAAAAAAAAAAATCCTCTAAATATCCTCACCTTAGGACGTTGTATTATTTGTTTTCTTAACAGATTTTAGGGTACTAAGAAATGGGGTTTACAGACGTGTGAATGTTTCAAAACTTCCATTCTAACAATGTTTAGTTTCTTCTTTTTTTTTAGCAATTAAATGTGTGTTTTGTGTATTTCTTGACATAGGCTTTTATTTAACAAAAGACAAGATGTGTCTGAAAAAATGTTTAAAGAGCAATTGTGTGATAATTGAAGCATTTTCAAATGTGAATCCATTACACATTTAGTATATCATCCATTTTCTGCTCATTAACATGGTCCAGGTCACAAGGGAAGCAGGCTGACTAATTATGCCCCTCTCCCAACTTCCCAACTGTGTCCTCCAACTTCTGGTTTCCAGTGTATCCCGAGGCATATGCTCAATGGTAGACATAATCCCTTTTGAGCGTCCTGTGTCTTCTCTTGAGTAATAAAGCTTTAGACATGCACAGAAAACCTTCAAAGTAAGGCATCCAAAATGAGTAAGGTCCTCCAAAGCAGCAGAGGTTCATCTTTTGAGTATTTTTTCGCTGCTGAGAGCTCAAATATAGAGTTAAAACACAGCTCTACATGCAAATCCACAGCCCCCAACCCACCACGCCCTTGGTATCAGTTTCACTTTCTTCATTATGACAGTCCAGTGCAAAGACATCTCTAATGATCCCACATTCTAATTTGCCATCTTCAAAATCCAAAACTAGAATTCGGTCACTTTCAACCTGAATGAAGCTGTGCATAGTTGTTTCTGCAGGTTAAAAAAACCCCCACCATGTCCTTAAGATCATATCCATTACATGATGAGATGCAGTAGCTCATCTTCAGTGAACATGACAATATGTCAATTAAAGTTATGTATGTTACATCACATACATAATTTGACTTCTCCTTCTGTTTATAAGAGTTGCATTCTAAATAAAAAACATGATATTTCGATGAGGTAAAGGAACAAATAGTTTGCGCTTACACCTCACAAAACTGTGACCACTCCATAGCATTTAACGCAATTATTGCTATTATGCACAAAGGTTGGAAAGTGTATGCGTGTCACTGCAGACATATCATCAACAATAGATTCGTACAGTGTGCAACTTCAAGACATGTATTTGGCTCCGTCTGAAGAATTTTAGGTTTACTAGACGTTAACAACTGATGATAGGCCATGTAAGCGTCAGATAACATCTCATACATGTTCAGTAGGAAGGTTATTTTGTAGAAGCCTAAACGAAGGGCAAAACAGAAAAAAATTCTATGCACAATATTTCTTTATTAAGTCCAGTCAAAACACTGTGCGGCCTTAGGAGTCAGAGTAACTGACCTCACATTGGGCTCTTTCAAAGTTTGAATCTTTTGGTAAAAATTCTCCTTTTGTGTCAAAATCCCTCTATAGCTCAAAAGAAAACAGTCGCCATAGAAACGCAAATCAGGAATTTTATACTAAAAAGACATTAAGTTTTGAAGATTATTTTGTGACAACCATACTGCTGAGGTATTATATTTTCTTTATTTTCTTGTCACTTAAGCATTTTTATTTAGCACAAGAACTCATATGTTGCAGGTTATCATATAATGAACAGCACTACATCATCAGCAAAAAAAAGGGAGAAGTGCAATCCTGAAGGGACCAAACTGGTGGTTACAAGAATTGTAGGAGAGATAGATGCAAAGTGGAACACATTATGGTTCTTATGTGACTATTCATCAAAGCCTTTCCTGTTTATTTGAAAGCAAGCTTCTTAATTGTACAACTGTAAAAGCCTGTTAAGCCTTGTCTTAACCACTGTATTGATTAACCTCACTGTAGTGAACATGTATTGAAAAAGATATTCCCATAGAATCTATTAATATCCTAGAAATAGGAAAAGTGTGCTGTTGTTGTTATTACTGGATTTAGGATTCAGAGTATGGTTTAACCCTTTTTAGGGTGCTATGCTAAGAATAATGGTTATGGGAATATACAGCAAACAGAAGGTTCCTGTTTGTGCCATGTGTGGGTGCAAACACACACAAATATGTGTGGGTGTTTAATGTGTTGGCACACTCAAATGAGCTACATTTTGTGTGTGTAGGTCCATCTGCATAGTGTGAGAGGAAATTCAAGGAAACATATGGAAAATGTGACAAACGCTGATAATAAAGACAAAGTACGGTCAAGACAGACACTTGCAGGTTGGCTGTTTCAAAACTACACATTTAACTAAATATTCACCACACAATCTACTGCTCTTTTACATATATCCACCATCATAGTACAGTATATGCACTGATATTGGGTTGACGACATCTGCATCTTGAGTCTTCGTAATGATTACATGTAGGTTTAGCCTACCAATACACCCCGAGTAGACAGTAGGTGAATGGGTAAAGCATGAAAATAGGTATCTAATGTATAAGGGTTGACATTATTAGATGAAGAAATGAAAGAGTTGTCAGTCAGTTGTCAGCTGGTTAGCTAACTAAAATGGCAGCATGGTTGAAATAGTTCACAGTGGCATATCATGCTTGTTAGCTAGCAGTGGATACATGTGAAAAAGGCAGCTAAAACAATATAAAAACTTTTGACATAGTTTGCAAAATGTCTTTTGCGACGCAATCACCAGGTTGATATGAAAGTGACAGTTATGGTTCAGGAGTTGAGATTGTCTGCTCACTCTAATGGGTACCAGGTTGATGAATTTCAATGTCAAGGTTAACCCTCAAAGATAAAATATTTCATCTTAAAGTAAGATATAGTTAAAATAGTTGCGATAACGTGTTGATGGTTGTAATATATTTCTAAATCTTTATAAAATCATGCAAAATCAAGTCCAGCTTCTCTCGTAGAAGAATCACTGCCAACTTATGCAAATTTAACTTGAAGAAATAATGACAAATAATAAACTACAAGCATTTTAAAATCAATTGAAATGAACAAATTGGTGCATGCACAGTGTTTTCACTTGGAGACAAAACACTGCTGTGTACAGATTGTTGTAAAACCATGGGAGATAAATAGTTCATGGTACTTTGTTTCACCATATAACGCAGAGTGCTGATTCCCTGTTGAGGCCCAGACAGCACACAGTGCAGGACACTTCTACACATGTTGCCTTGAAAAATGAATTTTTTGTTGTTTTGTAATACAAAATGTTTTGATTTGAGAGCAGGAGCATTGTCTCAACTAGCAGATCAAAACATCACTGAACTTGTATCAGAAGATTGTCCCTTCTCTCCTGCCTTATAATGAGCCGCAGAGAGGTGATGGAGAGGTTTTCCCCTCTTGAAAGAACCTCCAAGAACCTCTCACCACATGCAGTTCAAGACATCACATGAAAGCTTGAACTGAAGCTGTTCTGAAGGTTTGCCCTCCTCCTTATTAGCGGCTTGATATCCACATATTGCTGGGGCGCCTCTGTTATTTTGTCAACCCCCTGAATGTGTTCATTTTGTTCTCTCTGCATGTGTTTGATCATAGTGTCTTCACCTCCGTTGGCTCGTCATTGTTAACTGCCGGAGATCCTGCAAAAGTTTGCCTCCACAGTCAGTCAGAGACCGGATCCGTCTACTTTCTAATCCCACTGCCTGTATGCACGCACGCACGCACGCACACACATGCGCACGCACACACATACACACTCAGAGGTCTCCCCAGAGAAGACAAAACAAACAGTAATCTCTGCATATTCTGCCTTTTCCCTTCTGATGGTCTCCCTTGCTATGGAAAACCCTTGACATTGAATTAGATTTGATTACTTTTCCTTAACTATCTTCAAAGGACTCATATATTACCTTTGGTTCAGTTCTTGCTACTGTCGTTTTTTTTTTTTTTCCACGCAATGAGAAATTCCTGAGCAGCTCTTTTGGGAACAGACTTGTGTATTCCGCTTTCATCTGCACTCGGGTTAACTCATAGTAATAATGTTCAAAGGCATGCTTTTTTCCCCCCTATAGTTTCTTACTGTTAATGTGTATGTGTTTTCTGCACCTATGATTTTGAAGACAGTCTTGCACTTTAGGTGAGACGGACTCATACTCTATCACATGGTGGTGAGGAAAAAAAAAACCTTAAGGCTTTTTCATTAAAACAATCAGTAATTTCACTTTACTAGCTAAGGACAAAGTGGGAACAATTTATTTTAAGGAATCCAGGGACAGGAAAATGCAAGCACAGAAAAAGAGTATACATGATGAAAGGGTGTGTGAAAAAGAGGACAAGAATGAGATTATAATGATTCAAGCAGAATAGCGATTAAAGCTTTGTATTTGTTTCCTTGTTGAAGACAATCAGGGCGATATTCACTGTTAAAGGAATGCAGAGATTTCTCTCCATTATCTGCATGTCTGCCTTTATCATAAATTATTTTATCTTCCGTTTCATGTTGAGATAAATGCTTTTAGTTTCCCTGTGCTTGTATGAATACAGCCTTACAATTAGATTTCTCAGATAATATCAAGGCCTGCTGTCGCATCAGAGCTGTTGTGAGATATCAATTAATATAGACTGATCTAAAATAGGACGGATTAAATTTCATTAAATTTCAAGTATGCCCCCACGTTTTCTTTCCCTTTTTTTTTTTTGGCACACAAGAAGAGTCCATCAAAGCATTGTCAGTTTCATTCCTGTTCAAGTGTGTTCTCAAACAATCTTTGTCTCAGTCAGCACTGTCACATTAAAAGCCCCACCAACAACAACACTCAGAAAAATTAATAAAAATAGGCAACTCTTAATAGCTCTCAGATGATCAGATCCTGCTTATGTATTCATGTGTGAGCCAAGTTAAGCTGTGACGTGTTTTTTTTTTCTTTGTGGGGGAAAAAAACGTGACTTTTGTAAAAAAAAAACATTTTAAGACACTTGACTGCACTTTATGCTGCAGAGGATCTTCTTCACTCCTGTCTCATCTGAAGAGGCTCTATCAAAAAAGAAAATGATGCAGTAAACATGTTGAGGTAAACGCCATTTCAAGCAGAATATCTCCGTTTGATGTCCTCTTCTGTCATTTAAGGGAACATCTGCAACATATTTATAGGCTAATGCAATATGTTGCTCCTGTAGCCTTTAAGACGCAGTGACATTATGCTCATTCACACATTAGAATGAAAACAAGATGACTTCTCAACAAACTGGCCACAGCGCACATAGCAGTGACACGTTCATCTAATTTCCACTTCTCGAGGCTGAATCTTTATTTACTCCGCTTCATAACTTTATGAACCAACTGCAGGGAAAACCGGCTTGCTTAACAACAGAGTCTTTCTCTTTAACAAAATGTGACAAAATGATGAAAACCAAAAATGATGTCATAACTGTGAGCTTAGAGAAGTATAGAACATTTTATGACGACCTAAGAAACAAATTCTTTGATAAAGTACAAACACACAAAGGCATGCTCCATGATAGTGATATCATTACATTTCCTTTTAATAACCACATATTCACATTGTAATTGTGTTTATAAAGCCTGGAACAGAAGGAACACACAACAAGCTGAGTGGCAGTCTCTCAGAGTGAATCTTACACAGCATAACTTTGCCCTGGGTGTAAATGAAAAGATGTATGTTCTGTATTTTAAAGCTCTCTCTCTCTCTCTCTCTCTTTATTGCTGTATCTTTAAACACACAAAAACTCCTCCATTGTGGGCTAAAGATTCCTTTTATTATCTTAAACGAGAAGCAACATAAAGTGAGGCTCTCCTTCCTCACTCCCAAAGAAGACCAAACAAACAAATATGCACCACCTGATTTGTTTACTGAAGACAAATTAATAAACAGGTTTAAGAGAAAGCATATACAACAATTACAAGCAAGACATCTTTATCAAGAACTAAAATGATCTTACCTAGGATCAAATACAAAGGAGAACATAAAGGCTCCTTTATAGTTTGACCTGATGCTGTCATGTACAACACTTGAGCTTTCTTCCAATCGCGTTGGGAGTGAAGGAATGAAGGTACATTAGGGCAAGTCTGCTACTGTAGTTCCCTTTTAAAACGTGCACCATCAACTTAACCACCAATCACTGGCAGACACACACCATCAGCTTCTGTCCAATCAGCAGCTGGCACCTGCAGCCCACCCCCAAAAAAGAGTCAATACAGAAACCAGTACCCAGCAGGGGGGCAGAACATATAAGAGTCATACGACTTACAATTATAAACTTATCCTAAGGGAGTTACTCTGATGGTGTTTGTCTTAGGTTAACGTTATGTTATGTTGGATGTTGGCTCATGTTCAGCCTTTGCTCATGATTTACGTGCTCCCACTGTAATATCTGATTGTCAGGCAAGAACAGAGTGCTCAATGTTTACAGGCTAAATTATAACGGAGCATTGCCAAGGTTCCATTGAAACAGACGGTCAGATGAAGTGTATTTCAGTTGTCTCATAACACTCGCTTTCTCACGCGCACAAATCTCTCAGCATCTTCCATCACACACACACACACACACACACACACGCACGCACGCACGCACGCACGCATGCACGCATGCACGCATGCACAAGTCGTTCTTTGTTGCACAACTATTCCTATATGTACACAGGTATGGAAATATGCTTAATATTTGGTTTGATTGTTGCAAACAAAGTTTTGTGAAAGCTGTTCTTGGACTCCCATGCCGCCAGTCAACTCAGTCTTACTCCAGTTCACATCATCAGGCTGCATCCCAAGGGAGGAGTCTCAAGTTTGACAGGCGGGCATGCAGCTGAAACACTTGAAAGGACAGGCTCAAGGTAAGTCGTGGAGGAGGAGAAGAGGAGGCTTAGGCATTATGCACTCGCCCATAATCATGTTTGGTTCCTGCAGAGATTGGGAAGAGGATGCAACATGCATGCACATACACAATGTGTGATGGAGATAATCCGCTCACATAGACACATGGTCAAAACACAAAGCTCAAAACCATGTGGACAATGAGACCACTCCAGAATTGTGGCTTTAATGTCAACATCATGGTTCAGACATAATGTTCACAAAAACACTAATAAATCCTGCAACAATTGTTTCTATATACTGAAGAGGAGAAACAGGAGGGAGTGAAGACAGCATGAGGGAGAGGGAGAAAGAGGTAGAAGAGGGGGAAGAGTGCAGCAGTTTGCGTTTGGCTCTGTTCAAATAGTTGCCATGGTTTCGAGATGTTTCCATGGAAATGCTAGCTGCCAATAAAATGAATTTGAGGAGGATCTTTGCGTCAGGTTGGCAGGAAGGTGAGAGCGAGGCAGGAGAAGGGGACAACAGACGAGGCGATGCGGGGTAAGAGGGGAGGCCATTTCTCTTTGCGAGCGCAGCAGTAAGTTGCATGCATTTGAAAATGATTTGGGGACAGTGCAGAGGAGAGATTTAAGGTAAAGAAAGCAGAGATGGCTGCAGAGCGCGGACACAATACATAGGCGTCTGGCTGGCCGCTGATTAACAAGTTTGAAATCACACACGTTTGTGTGCGTCGAATAGAGAGGGAATGAGAGAAGCGGAGTGTATCAGCGTATGTGTGCGAAAGTGGACTTGTGTTGTTTCTGCACACAAAAAAAAACTTGGTCAAAAACACTTTCCTTTCACTCTTTTTCATGGGAGTACACAGTGAGGAGAGCTGGACGCATTAGCAGGGTGCCACCTCTGACGCACATCTGTTTTATGTATGCCTAAATATTAAAGATCACAATGTTTCATACTGTAGCTGCTCCTACAAGAGCTTACCACGGCCCTTCTCCCCCACCCACCTCCCCTTCCTTTTTCTACCTTCTTTTCTTCCTTGCAACCTTTGTCTCACTCCATCTCTTCCTTCTCTCTCTCTCTCTCTCTCTCCTCTCTCTCTCTCTCTCTCTCTCCCTCTGAAGGACAGAGATATTCCCACAATTCTCCGTTGCCATGACAACGCTGCAGCAAGAAAAAAGAAAGAGAGGCCGCAAGAGTGAGGGGGCCAGGGGAGGAGTGGAGAGCTGGGTGGAGGGGTTGTAGGGTGGGGTTGGGGTGGAGGAGTGGGGGGGGGGGGGGGGGGGGGGTGAGACTGGGGATGTGTGAACAACGCTAATGCTACTTCACTCATCATTGATCGTGTGTTTTTCCCCTCTCTCTTTCTGCTTCACCACTATGGGCCAAAACTGTAACACCCCACTACCCCAAGCAACAGCACTAACACGTCGACCCTCCCAACTTCCATTCCCCTCTTTTAGTTTTCATGCGCTCCTCCCTTCATTCTCTCAGGCTCAGGCCGGCATCCTTCTTCTGCCTGTGGTTTTAAAACTCAATCTCCACACATTGCTGTCATTGTTATCATTATTGTTATCGGGTCATTTAGCAGGCAACGTTGGTATCCACGGTAACCCGGAGAAGTGGCTCCTTTGTGAATACCAATATAGACAAGCATCCATCAATATCCTAGTGACTCATTATCAGTGTAATGGTGAGGCCATTGCTGTCACACCAGACTATAAATAATGTAGTCTCATTAAGCACCACTGCTGGGCGTAAACAGGTCCTACATTTGTGGTGCAGGGGTTGCCACTGCATGGTCAACCAAGTGGGGACTTTGGTGGTTGCAGTGAACTGCAGGAGGGGTGCGAACGCTGCCAAAGCCTAGTTAGTTAGCTCACAGAGGTTGCCGAGGCAGCTGCATCAGAGCCTGACTGAGGGGGCTGACTCAATAATACCAGGTTGTGGAGTAAATAAGGCTCCCACACTCCCTCGCATAGGTGTGCACGACTATAGCTCTGCCCCCGTGTCTGCAGCTTTATCTGTTGTTCACACGTGCAGGCCAACAGATATACACACACAAACACACTAAGGCAATCCTGCAGAACTGCAGTGGCTGCTGCTGCTGCTGCCTGTCAGTCCTCCTCTGGAGCTAATCAATGGATTGAAGACGATGATGAGACTGAGAGAGAGAGAGAAAGAGAGAGAGCGAGCGAGAGAGATTCAACTCATCCGTTGCCTCCTTACCTTAAGTCATTACCACAACCACATGAATCGTTTAGCGCTGCAGCATAAAGACGGAGAGGAGCGGTGGCGAACAGTGACCACACGCGCAAGCAATGAATGCGTGAAATGAACAACCAAGTGTGCATACTAGAGGCACATCACCTTGGGATAACACACAGTTTGCTCTATGTCACCAGGAGACTCAGAGCGAAGGAAAAAAGAGCAATTTCAAGATGAAGGTGGGAGGGGGGAGGTGGTGTTTGCACGTCAATCATCTCACATCTGTAACAAACCTGAGAGGACTCTTAATTTGGAAGGATTATGCGACATGTTTTTGTGTGTTGATTGCCCGTCTGCTGGATGATGATGCATTCAAAAAGGCATTGTGTTTGTTTGTACAGATTGTCTCTGGCTTTTTCCTGCTCTACTCTGGAATGCTGAATACCACAGCTAATTATCCACGATAGCAGGCCGCAATTTCGACCAACTCCAACGCCGTACTGGATGGCTGGATTTGAGTGGCTGAGGTGCAGACCGGAGCAAGTTAATACGCTGCAAACACTGGCACCCCCTCAAAGCTCCGTTTTTTTGACGGCGTACACACCTTGGCTGGTGGACTTGTGCTACGTTCATTCCTCCACCGCTGTCTGACAGAACATATGCTTTCTCTCAGGGAAAAAAAAGACATCTCTTCATGGATAGCTGTGCGTGAAATAGTGTCCCTGGGTAAATCCTTGTTATAAATTACATCTTGTGTTGTCTGCTGGATTTTTTCGACCTTCTCCTGGGATGACATATTCTCTGCTCTGTCTAACTGCAAAACTGCCAGTGTCGTACCTGCCCTTGTATGAGAGTCACATGTGGCCCTGGGTGTGTAGATTGTTTCATTATGTTATGGTGTGTTTAACAGCGCGATTAAAGTGTGTCATAGTCAGGTGAAAAATGTGTTCCCCTTTACTGGAATTGGATCAAACTGCCCTGACTCTTACAAACTCTGTCATGTATTTTACTTGGGAAAGCATCAACTGATTAATTTAATCCATAGCAGTCAAACCATAGCATGTCATCTCAAGAGCTTTATCAGATTAAATCTATTGTTTGGTACGGTCAATACTGATCTACTAAACAGTTTTAACATCAGGGAATTAAGATCCATGTTTTACTTGTTAGTCGTACAGTATGTTATCAGAGTTTTCCATATGTCAGGTGTCATCCAGGCATTAAGAAAAAAGCAGGCTACTTTTATAGAGTTTCAAAACATAATGCTGTTTCATTTGTTTTCATAACTTCAATTTACCCCCAAATCAATCACCAGTAAAGATGAATTTTAGGTACTCGTTCAGAGGATTTAGAGTTTGTTATGATTTGGGATCTCTGGAAAAAGAGATCCCAAATCTACTAAATGTTAGACATTTTCATTTAAAATGTCGTAAGACAACTTCTGTTAAGGCTGTTTAGTTGACTGTTAAAAAACACCAAGTCTCTCCCTCCTGACACACAGGACATGTTAGCAGTTATAAGATCCAACTATACTTATTTTCTCACATCCATCACTTGGGCCTTTGAAAAACTCCAAAATAACAAAAAATGTATTATCCAAATATCTGCCATGAATACCTTTGTTGCTTAAATATATAAATATGTCGAATAAAAAAAACTTTGAGCTGATTCTGGTCTATGGGACATTTCACTATAATATTTCACTAACTGGAGGATTATGGCTGTTTTGTACTGAAGTTAGCAGCACCTTAGTACACTGCCCCCAAAGCCTTGACAAAGAGTGTTGGAAAAAGAACTGATGCTAAACACTGAATTACTTTATTCTAAAACCATGGTTTTTAATTGGTTTTAATCAACAACTGTATTTGTTTTTGAGAGGAGTGGACCTTAGCTACTAATTTGTCTTCCACAGTGAACACTGAAAGATCATTTTGAGATTCTTTTAAGAGTTACAGCCTGCCTCTGTGTGTGTCCTTCAGGGTCTCCTCTGTTGATAGTACTTTTTTTTCCTTTTTTTAAATTTCGAGTAGTTGTTGATCTTAAATGATTAAAAACAGAGATGGAGTTACCAAATATGCATCCTGGTTGTCACCTCAAATATATTCAAAGATAACTTGAGAGAAGACTAAGCTAACACATCCTGAATAGCTGTCATAGCAAGTCATCTTTTGTTTTGATGAAAGTGTGATCGAAACGCTCCTCACACTGAAGACACCCCTGTCATCATACGATCAAATTTAAGCATGTTACACACTGTATACGTAGCCACTTTTTTGTATAGCCTGGAAGGTTGTTGAATTCTCCGCCTGCTGCCAACCATGTGTCCCTTAATCTGTTACACATCTGAACAGCAAAGATTTTCACACCGTGGTGTCAGTTTGTGTCACCTCTAATCACGTGTGCTTGTAACATCGTGGGACACACGGCACATATGGCACAGTGGCATGCGTGGGTATGCTGCGTTCATACAGTATGCAGGATGTGTCATAGGTTGTACGTGTCATCCTGTCTCCTCTGTCTCTCTCTTTCTGAGTCGCATTACCTCTCCACTGCAACCTGCTTTCTAATCAATAACTCATCTCTCCATGTCGATTCCCCTCTACCCCCACAGGAAAACAAACGTCCTTCCACAGGACAAACAAAGAGAGAGGAGGATGAAGAGGAGAAGGGGAGGTACAGAGGTAGGTAGATAATTGAGAAAATACTGTAAACCCAATGTAATAGCTAAATAGCCTGTTGCAGTGGAGAGGAGGTGGGAGGCGAAGGTGAGGTGGTGTAAAGACACAGTGAGGTGGAGGAAGAGTGACTGAAAGGGTTGCTATGGGATGGATGATTAGCCCCCGTCTCCAAGGTTACACTTTACAACTGTATCACTGCAGAGTGGTAGAGTGAGTGTGTGTGTGTGTGTGTGTGTGTGTGTGTGTGTGTGTGTGTGTGTGTGTGTGTGTGTGTGTGTGTGTGTGTGTGTGTTGGGGGGGGGGGCTGTTGAAGGTTGACATGCTCCGTTCATCACACAGGACTGAATTAAAGAAGACAGAGGCACCCTTTTTTTCCGCTTTTTCTCAGCTCCGACCTTCACATCCAGGACTATCGCTGGCCTTGACCTCCAGGCAAAGCGGGAGGAAGCACACCACCATGAGCAGCAGCGTCCGCCAACGACCATGCCAACGCAGCAGGAGCATCGGAGCAGAAAAACACAGACAAATGGCAGCAACGTGGAGAAGAGTGACATGCGACAGGCCCCACAAGGGGAGAGGGAAGGGGGAGAAATCACTTAAATTCCAGCCAACTGAAAGAATTGGCCTTTTCATGAGAAGGGGAGGCATACAACGGAAACTTGTTTTCTACTTTACAAATCTTCTCCTCTTCCTCAAATCTCCATGTCTTTCCTTGGAGCAGCCCTTGACAGCACCCCGTTCGCCTTCCAGTCCCAACAATTTTGACCTAACTAGAGCTGAGAGAGAACTAGAGCCATCTGATTGAGTTGCATGCTTTAGCATCCCTGCAGTCTGTTCCAATCTTAAGTACGTACTTTCTGCTCTACCCTTGAGTCATGTTGAAACTGGAGTCAGTGAGGTGAAAATGAGAATTGTTAGGTGGTTTTGCATAATCTATTCAGTGCGACTGCTGGCTGCCCCCTTGGTAGCATGTATGAGAAACGGAGGTGGTGTCACATCAGCATTTTAAAGTTCCAACATGAGTCCTGTAAAACGAGCCCTCACATTTTTCTCTTCCCGATAAACCTTCCAGCTTACGCATGCAGGGGACAAGTTCACTTGCTGTCCTTTTAAATATGGTAATACAACTCACACACTGCTCATGTTCAAACCTGTGTACCGACTTCATGCAAAGGAGGACAGTGCTTCATAGCATTTTTTTTTTTTTTTTTTTTTGCTACTGCTGCTTCTTTAGCTCACCCACACAAAGGCTGGAGGAGTAATGCATAATGTGTAACTGGATTACAATAATCTGATTACAGAATTTACTGAATTTTTGGAGCAAAAAAGGGAGAGCTAAATTGCTAGATTACCAGCTTGAAAAGAATAAACGCTTCCTGGTTTACATGTGAAAGCTGTATAGGGAAACGGCAGTTTACTGCATGCAGGAGTCTCAAACAAAAGTATACATCAATATCATTTAACAGATTTCTGTCAAAAATCAATAATTATTTGGCATTTTATAGTGGATTTAAATTCCATTTTTCGAGCAAAGTTATGAATGTGTTAAAGCAAAGTTTATCACAAGTGCTTTGGAGAAAATATAAATCTCAGGCTATGTGGCAAGTCTTCATGAGGAAATCAGAGCCATGTCTTTTTACACAGCAAGTGATTTACAAGTGTCAAAAAAGACCTCTTCAAATTATAACAACTTTTTTTTTTCCAGATGGTGAACACCCCAAGGATCAGGAATGTCTCTCTGATAGTTTGTCCACATATCAGACCACAATTCATCAGTAACTTAGACTTCACGGAGGGAGACTTGAAGTATCTTCTGAGGACAAGTTGTAATAACCTTGTGAGATTCACCTTTTCGTAAAAATGCTTTAATTCAAATGAATGAACATGCATGTCCTTTTATTTGGTACACATTTTAAATCCCCTTTATGATGGTTGTCAACAACTTTCTCTACCCTTTGACTTTTTCTTTATTACAATCATGTGGACACATTTTAAATTCAACATATTAGATGTGCAGTATATGACGATATACTGTATTTGATGAAGGAATCTTTAAAACTAAAGATGAGTTGTTATGTGCGTTGACTGCTAATTTAGAGATGTGAGCATGCTCTTAACTGGCATGGATAGTGCAAACCTTATATCTAATGCCATCCCTTGAGCAGGTTAGGCTGTCGATGTCATTTTTAAGCTTGAACTGCTATTGAACATAAATTAAGTCTTGAAAGCTCCTTCAGTTGTATTATGTTTTTCTATTGGGAGTATAACATTTGATGTACCCGTGTCTCCACTACTTTTGCATTCAAAGCAACATCGGGGAGGAATTTGAATTGGTGCACTTTAGTGCACACCAAAAGTCACAAAGAGCAACTGGATGACTGGACTGTCATCAAGCCCGCATATTATAGTCAGAGCCAGCTTGACATCAGCCTACTGTTTTCAGCTATCGCCAAAGTGTAAAATCCGTCCAATATTTACTCTACTCAAGCCTTTTGCTCGCCCTCGCTTTTTTCTCATTGGCTTTATCCAACACTGTCCTTTTCTGTATCTTAGCTTCGGCCATTGTACCAAAAAGTTCCGAGACGGGCTTACTGGCTTCATGAAGGCTGGTGTGTGCAGTAGTGTGGTGCCGTAAAGCAGTTTGTACATCTCTTGAACTATATGCTGCCATCAAAGATTCATAATGCTAAAGCAGGCCACAATGGCGCACTGAAGAAGTGGAAGTGGACACTATAATCCCTGTTGAAAGTTATAGTGCTAACACTATGTTTTTAAGGTGATAAATTACATATTGTTGCTTTAAAGACCTGCAGCATCGGAGTGTGTAAAAGCAGGGAAAATAACACAGACTCCTGTATTCCTTTGCTGGTTGGGAGTTAAAGATAACAACTTTCCTTCTATGATCATATCAACACAACGTAAAGGAAACACTATAAGGCTCTGCTGACCTTTTTGTTTATGCTAGCTGCTGTTGTGAAGCTAAACACTGCATTCAAAGATGGTACAACTGCCAAAATGTGCAAGAGACAAGCTCTTTTTCAAGGAATTAACGTGACCTTATTAGTCTTATGTGGGACATCCCTGTTTGTTTACAGCATGTGAGTGCAAAGTTTACATGAAGTGTTATGTGATGTATTTTGGGCACATTTAAACAACGGCATATTTAAAACTCGTACATGTACTTATAAGGACACAGAGCATGCACACACACACAGACACAAATTACACAATTCATCTGTTGTGTCTCATTGGTTGTGCACAGCCTGCTGTCGGCAGGTTTGTCAGCTGATATGTTTAGAAGGCACTTCACTGAAAACACATCTCACACTTTCAGAGTGCGATGCCTTTGAGCTTATCGACAGACAGTTAGCTGCTGGAGTTAAGCGTTAAAATAGATTAAATAAACAAACTTTAAAGGAGAATCAATCTTAACCCACCCAAACAACCCTTTCCTACATCGCCCTCTGCACATGTAAACACATAGACACAGTGAGATAATTATTGTAACCTCAAGTCAGTAGCATTCAGAAACTGACCTCTTGGCAAACCCATAACCAGCACGAGCTAAGTGTTCACCGCAGGCTAAATAGCATCCCACGAACAACACACACACACACACACACACACACAGACACACACACACACACACGAGAAGACGTGGGGCGCAGGCGGAGGTCAGCCACTTGGGTCACGATACACACCCTGCAGCCAGCCGGTCCGCAGCCTCTGTGTCAAATCAGCTTTGACACACTGACACAAAGCCTTCATAAACACTTTCACATACACATACACACACACACACACACACACACACACACACACACACACACACACACATACACACACACACACACACACATACACAATCACACATACACACATACACACACACACACACACAATCACACACTCAGAGACTGCAACACTGCTGCGGCACACTGGTGAAAAAAAAAGATTCTGACAGAAGGAAGAGGGGGAGGCTCTCAGAAAAAAAAGAGCAACGATGAGGAAGAACATGGACATTTCACACACACACACACACACACGCACACACACACACACACACACACACACACACACACACACACACACACACACACACACACACACACACACACACACACACACACACACACACACACACACACACACACACACACACACACACACACACACACACACACACACACACACACACACACACACACACACACACACACAAGCCAGAAAAAGCAAACATTGGACTTCCTCCTGTTTTCTGGTTTAATACAGCCCCACAGTTAAAAAAAGAACAAAAACACCCCAATCTTCCTTTGAATTTTGTGAAAAAAATGTTATTTTTATTTCATAAATTTCTCAGTATGGCACATGAACAGAGTTTGAATGTTCTGAAAAAGATTTGGCACAGAACCTTGAAGCAGAACAAATCCGCCCTCCTCCATTCACACATACACACACTCTCTCTGACACACGACACACACACACCCCTAGTGACATGTTCCTCCAGTGTTAATACGGACATCTGTGGTTATAACAGGTTAAAACACAGTCTTTAAAAACAATCACAAGAACAACCATAGTCAATATTGCAGAAGAGAAGCCAAAGCGAAACAAAGAAGCAGATGGAGTGCCATGTTTAATTGAACAGAGGGAAGGAAATATCAGAAGCCTTGTTTTTTCTATGTTGTTGTTGGTTTTGTTTTTCCATTTTCCTGAGAGGGGATCAGAGTGATGTGGGGGGCTAACAGGAGCGTGGGAGATTGTCTGTGTCTATGTGTGAGAGTGGTTGTGAGGATCAAGGGGGTTAATACAGAATCACAAGTTGACATCTAGCTGCAGGGTGGTGAAAAATGGCAGCGGGAGAAGGTGGGAGGGTTGAGTCAGGAAGCGTGAGGTAGATAGAGTGAAGAGTGAAGGAGGAGAACAGAAGGGTTAAGGGGATGAGGAGCAATAGTAAAGGGGGGAAAAAAGGGGGGGTACTCCTGAAAGAGAGAGAGGCCGTGACTGTGGCTTTAGCTACACTTCTGAAGGAGAGGGTGAGAAAAAGGCAGAAGAGCAGGAGAAGTCAGCCGTGCTCCTCCTCTGCCTCTCCTAGGTTGGGGACAGAGAGGAGTCATTCTCCCTCCGGCGCTGGCTGACATATAAGCAACACAGCGGCTCCTTTCCTCCGTCATGTCTTTATCTCTGCTGCACACAGATACACAAACACGGATACTGTGAGCACTCGAGTGCACACAAGTATGCACGCAAGCCACTTGGACGTATGCATAAATATGCATACTTATGCTGCTTGTGCAGATATTACACAAACACAAACACTAGCGCACTGTGCCGAGGCCCCTGTGTGTGTATGATACATCGCACACACGTGCAAACACACTCTCACATGTGGACTAAAAGCCTACAAAGATATGGAGTGACAGGATGCCTCTCATTGTCATCTTTCATTCCTCCTGCCATCGTCACATCTCTTTTCAATCCATCTCCCCTGCCTCTCTCTCTATTTCTGTCTCCCTCCATCTTCCCATGTCACTCTTTCCTTTGGGCGCAGTGGGGTGGGGGAGGCCCTGAGGTGACACAGAGACTCCACCGCTTGGTGAACCTGGTGAATGCTTGAAAGCAATGACAATGGCCCTAATTGAAGCAGACATGAAAATGAGGGTATTAAAAAAAATAAGGAGGAAAAAATACAGCATGCCTTACTGGCAGAGCGTGGAGACAAAAAAAGATAAAGAAGAATTAATATCTGCAGTAAAAACTGTTTGCAACTTTTTTCTTTTTACTATTTCTTTCAGCTTGGAGGATGTTTTTTGGGTCAGGCTGGACATCCTGCTCTGGCTTCCACTCTCTTAACACAACTCCTGACTCTTAGGTGAAAGAAGGGCAATAAAACTCCAAAACTCTGTTGACAACAATTATCAAATAAGCTGTTTTTAATCTGTGTGGACACACCAACACAAGGAATAATACTTTAGTTATTTAGTTTGAACACTCTCATAAAAGAGGAATTAAGACCACTCATTCTTCAATACAAAAATTGTTCATCAAACATGAATGTAATCACAGGAAGCTGAAGCTCAAGTAGCAGCCCGCTCACCGCACATCCTGAGTTCACCTCTGTCCACTTAAGAGCAATAGAGAAATACTTTTACACTAAGTTTTTTTTTTTTTTTTTAAACTTTTAATCAGCAAGTTTGTTTATGTTGGAAAACAGGAGACCTCTGTGGAAGACTCAGCAATGGGTACAATCTTCATGAATGATGAACATGAAGGGAATCCTGACCTAAAAACAGCCCAGGCTCCTAAAAAACAAGCTACGGGAATGCTAGCACTAACTTGGCTATAGTTGCGTATCTTGTCGCCAGAGAGATCGTCATTTTAAATGTTAAGCTGCTTTATTTCATTTTCTAAAGATATTACGGTCTATTGTTTTGGAGAAAAGGAGGCATGGGAACTCAGCTCCTCTTTTCTATCCGGGGAAGCTGAACACTGAAAGAACACTACTATGTACTCAAGCTGAGCTCTAAGCTCAGCTAAGCTAATAATGTTAGCTGTTGTCCTCTGACAGGTGCTCCAAGCATTGATTAGATTGGTTTTGAATGTACCTCTTTTTATAAGTGTTTTTTTTTTTCTTCAATATTGAAAAAATTAAGTCACTCATAACTTTATAGAGAACGCAAGTTTCTACAGTTTACTGGTGAATGGTTTGGCTTCTCCACACTTTATCAGGCTATTTCTCAGACAGAAAGCATTAGGAAACTAACAATTGTGGCATTGATAGTGATAAATAAGAAAACTAGCATCATGTTTGTATTATTGCAGAGTCCTGGCAAGTTCTTGGTTTGACCTCACGCTCTCCCACACTCCTGCCTCGTCAGCAGATAGATGTGGGTTAGACAGCTCTATTATCAAACACGCAGCTTATATCCATATGGCTGTCGCTATCTCCTCTCTGCCCTCCATACGGCGCTCCAACCAGACCTGAATTTACACTTCAAAGCAGGGGAACTGTATCCCGTTGCCGCCTCCCAGCTTCAAACAAACATCACACAAAGCAGAGTATGATGCCAAGCCAAGGTGTCCATAAACAGTAAATCTGGGAGCACGGCTGCTGTGTGCATTTGGAAACTTAACAGTGAGCGTGTCCCCATAAGAGGAGCAGTGCTGCTGGGTCAGCACTTCCTTTAATGGTTTCGCACAGTTACATTCGAGTGCAAGTCCAAGAGTCCACACGCATCACAGGACCAGAGGGGGGTTTCCACAGTTCTCCAGGACATGGAGCCACTCCAGAGGTACGAGTCTAAATCCCAAAATCTGTATTTGAATGCCCAATCTTTTCGTTCATGTTGACAAAAGGAGCTTTTCCCAAACAATGTCTTTTGAACTTCACCCCACGAAGCCGTGGGAGAATTTCATCAGCGCAGAGGAGTTTTCGCAGTGCAAATAGAAAAATGTTATCACTCCACTAAAGCTAAAAAATGCAGCTGCCAGGTTTTAACATGACAACACTGATATCCTCCTTTAAAAAGCATTCATGTGAAGCTCACTGTTAAGCAGCACTTCGACTTTACTATTCCCATTAATGGCTGCTTTACAATTATATGGGCTGTGAGCGTGTACATTTGACTATTTTGAGTATGTGTGGATTTTCCTCAGCTGCAGCTCACAAGCCTGCTGACCTGCACAGCTGAGTGACACACACAAGATAGTCATCTGGGCTGAGACACCGCTCATCACTCTCACGTCACGGCCCACACACACTGACAAGTCCCCCCCCCCTCCATGTCCAGATCCACGCAGCTCAACACTGGCAAGGCCAAACTGAAACGGACATCTTGTGACCGCCGACATGGTTACCTAGGCAACAAGGAGGTAAGACATGTGCTAATGTCCAGGCCGTTCGCAAATTAAGGACACCTTCACAGGATATAAAGCAAACGCACAGGAAACCGTTAAAGGGTTTGTATTAACCTCCACTGCACTCAAATTGTTAAAGAAAGCCCCTCCTCAAACAGTCAATCACCGGTCAGTCAGGGCTTGTGTGTCAGTGTGTGGTTTCTTACGTGCATGTGTATGTGAAGTTTAATGATCAGCTTCAAGGCAGGGCTTTCAAAGTGATGACGCAGAAAAATGTCTGCACAGATCACATCTCGAAAGAGCCGAAGCATCATGGCAGTGAAACACTCAAAGTAAGAATTTGTCATTCAGTGGTGGCACAGAAAAAAAAAATGGTGCCACCAAATCAACCCTTGGACCTGCATAATGGTGACAAATCCAGCCCCTCGACTGCCAAAAATCACACGGCAGAGGCCAACAGGACGGATGCTGCTGCTGCTGCTGCTAATGCAGAGGGGTGTGTGTGTGTGTGTGTGTGTGTGGGGGGGGGGGGGGGGTCACAGTTCACAGTCACAGACACAGTTGCACACACAGTCACAGACACAGTTGCACACAAAACACTGCAACACTTTACCCAATCATAGTAGCCATGATGAAGATGAGCTGCAACTCTTGGCTCTTTTCTGGTGTTATGCTTCTGGCCCCTGCGTTCGGGAGAAAATTAAAGTAGTGCCTCGCATCATCCACCACGTGTATTAATAATGCATCGAGCTCAGCTGTCTTTCACCGCCATTTTTAAATGGAGGTAGGGCAGACAAGAAATTAAGCAGTGTGCAACACACACCTTTGGCTTGTAGCTCCAAGGTTAACACCCCTGCAACACTTCCCTCAGGGACATGCACAAGTTCAGCCTTGGCTTCTGACACCTCCTGACACAAAGATGATCTCAGCTAACTCTGTCATAACACAAACAGTTTAGTGTGTAACACAAAAATCTTTCATATGCTATACAATATGACTTATAGTTACATCCCTGTCAGGGCAATTATCTTTAAATGCAAGTGCTGGAAATGCACATTTAAAATCACTTCAGCTATACAAACAAAGGTGTGACTGTTGTGTAAAGCAGAGATGGGCCAAAACAATCAACTGTTACACTTCGCTGTCTACATAATTGTCATGAATGCGTAATGGTGGGCATCAGAGCTGGCAGGGGCGTAACAGAGGAAAAAAAGCCTCTCTGTAAACGTTTGAGCCATGAAGAAATTAAAGTGGGGGTTAGGTTTAGTGTGTGTGTGTGTGTGTGTGTGTGTGTGTGTGTGTGTATGTGTTTGTATGGGAATTTTGCATTGTTTGTTTAGAAGTCAGGACGTCATGCTTTAATAATGTCGCTGTGGATCAAACACCTTAGAACTTCAAAATGAAGCTGTTGCAGGGTTCAATGTCAAAATACAAAGGCTAATGTGACTAAGTGTCTGTTGAGCTTCCTTATAGCACTAAGTCAGAGCCCCAATGTAAAAAGGGCTGCAAACTCACTTTGTAACTTTTAGAAACATTTTGGGAAGTTCCCTGTGGGTGGCGGTCTAGGTCAAGGGATAAGTTGAACAAAAATGAAAAACAAATACATGTATATTATCCCACAACATGTGGTTGACATAAACTTCAACTAAAGTAATTTTTGAGTCTGGATAAATCTGAACTGGCTACAATGGTCTTTTTCACAATATCACTTGGAGGTACACGCAAAAAAAGAAGAAGAATGTTTTCATTTCAGACCTCAATTACATCATGATGCACATGTTAACACCGACAGCCCTCACTTCCAATAAGTATTTTGAAAGAAATTGGAAATAACTTCATTTCAATGTAGATTTGTAAAAAGCTATAAATCAGCCTTTACCAGGTTTCTAAACAAGAGGAAAAAATAAACCACTTCTAAAAATTGTACTTTTTGAAAAGAGTTCAGATGGACCAAGCCTGACACTTAAAAGATGTCAGAAAATATACTGTACACACCACATCATTAGAATTCATCCGGCCTTGTGGCTAAAGACAGCAGACATACAAACACTGCAACTTGACTTGACCCTTGATTTTAAAATTGGTGTAGAAGGGTTGAAGCATGTGTTCTGTTTAGAGTTTGGCGTGATTGAACAGAGTGTTTTTTTCTTTAGTTAGGATCACCCAGATATAAAGAGAGAGCCACAGTGGGAAAGTGGAGGCCGGAGCTGCTTAAGCAAAAAAAAAAAAAACTGTTTTTCTTGAAGTGTCAGTGAGAAGATCATAAAGTAGCCTGGAGCTGAGAAAGACAGACAGATTTAGTTTGAACTGGGGGATTTAAAATGGAGGTCTGACCATACCCTCCTCCCATTTCCACTCCTTACACAACCTAAAGAGCGATTGCTCAACTGAACATGAACACGTTCTCACATATACACACACACACACACACACACACACACACACACACACACGCACACAGAGCAGCATTGCATCAATAATGGTGTAACATCTTTAGCCAAAAACAGCGTGCCACTTCACATGTCCTGATTTCTCTGCTTTACACAACAGTACAACAGGCTTTTTATTATCCAGCGCTGCAAGCACACACACACACACACACACACACACACACACACACACACACACACACACACACATACACACACACACACACAAACACACACACACACACACACACACACACACAAACAGTGTTGTTCTTCAACTATTTCCCTGAAATGGTTGAGCAAGAGGGTCTCTTCCTGCACAGAAAAAAAAAACATTATTTCCATTAGAGTGTTGGGAGTGTGTTCAGCTCTCTGTGACTCAGACACTGCAGCACTGTGACTTTGTGTCTCCGGCTCAACCACTGCTCTCTCTAACAGCGAGCCTCAATAACATCCCCTCTGGTTTGTGCCACTTCACACCAGCTATAAGGGCAACACATAAAGCTTTTTCCAAAGTGATCATCTACAGGCGATATGCAGGGCACGCACCTTTTTGAGGAATTAGGGCTAAATAGCTTTTTGTAACAGTCCTGTCCTCAAACCTGACACAGAAGCACACGCTCATACCCAGGAGCATGCCCACATGGTAATGTCTCTGTTATTTGCACACACAGAGGCAGATGAATATGTAAATAATTGTGAGGAGAATATGGATCCCTTGTGCTGGGGAAGGAATATGTTAATGACTGGTGCAGGGAATGAGTGTTAATCATGAGTGTAAGGTGCATAAATGCGTTTAGAAATGGTGTGAGGCCTATGCAAATGAAATACAAAAGGGAAAATTGCATGTAAACAGCATGATGCACAAACAGGGGTGTAAGAAATATAGATGCGGGTGTAAACAAATCGCAAACACTAACAAGAAATGAGAAAGAAGTCTGAGCGATGGATGCCAATGGATGAGATTTTATACCGTCTGCTTTTATCTGTTTAGCATTCGAAATCAAGACCCTGTGATAAGGCCTGTCGCAGCGGCAACAGTTACCAGGGAAACCTGATGGCAGGATGCAGAGGGTGGGGGGTGGGAGGGGTGGGGGACATATATGCAAGGACGTGGGTAAAATGCTAAGGCTGATTTGCTACCATTGAAGGAACGGTGGCAAGCTCTTTCAGATATAGCACCTTCATGAAACAAAACTGACAAGTGGCGAAGAGGTGCTGTACACGTTGCTAATGTTGCCGCCGTTTGGTGCATTTTGTCTGAGTTTGTAGTCATGGCAACGAGGTGTTAATATTGCGCAACTGCACTCTGAACACTGAGATGGCGATGACATTCAGGAAAGCACTAAGCGAGTGTGAGTGAGCTTGTAAACCAGAGCAGGGCCTTTCCTGTCCCTCTGTGCAGAAAAAAAAGGACCCAGTGCTGACCAATTCACATTCGCAAGGTCTCATCTCAAGCAGAGCCAAAGGGATACAAACAGTGATACTTCAATTAAAATCAGAACAAGAAGAAAACAAAAAATACCCACCAAATTTCACAGACTTCAACTGCCATTGTATGTGCCAGGTTTTTTTAATTTTCAAAGTGACCTCTGCTAACAGAACATCTCTCAGAATTATAACCAGTGTAATTAGCTAATTATAATAACAATATTACAATAAAGATAACACTTGATTTAAAAAAACAGAAAATAATCAAACTTGATAAAAACCCAAAATGAAAAACACTTATCATAATAATTTTGTATTTTCTTTTAAAAGAGATCTATAAGCTTCTATATTTTTTTTCATTTAATTGTCCTTTAGCTTTAGAAAAAATTCTCCCACCACTGTATACTGCACTGTATGTTACCTTCTGCTTCACTGAACGAGCTCTGCTTACCTTTAAAAATGCTCGTCAGTGCCTGTCGTCCATTTAGCTCCCTGTTGCCATGAAATCCACTCATACACGATAACACTGAGATACAGTTGTGAAATAATCCCCTGCAAAGGAGCAGTCTTCGTCAAAGGTTCATGTCCAGTCTTAACTGTGTGATAACATGAGGGGTCCTTCCTGCTCAAGACATCAGAGCAGACGAGTCAGTGAGGGCTGAAATGAGGAAGCCATTTTTGAGGGCCAGGTTATTTCCTGCGGATGCATGTGGAGTTCACTAAGTGGCACGCTGAGTCCGCCCCAGTGCTAATTGTTAGCCGGAGTCCAACTGGATCAGTCACTAAACAACTTCAGTGTCATATACAAATGAAAAAAATATGTATTCTCAGCTATCTATAGGCACAAGTAGTAATAATAATAGTCATGTCAATGATAACAATGATAACATAATCACAATAATATGTCATAGCTTAAATTTGAAAGATTATTTACGTTGGAACTGGATCTAGAAAGGGTTTCTAGCGAGCATGCTAGCATGTGTGACATTTTAGTAATAGTAATAATACAGCAGAATATTGTAACACATTATTCAATGGCCATTATGACAAATAAAGCTAATGCCTGTTATCATTATTACCATTATGATTATTATTATTCTTACTCTAGCTATGCTGTATACCAAATGATGAAGAGCTGTAGTTCTATTTCATATTTTCCGCAGCAGATTGTAAAGATTTCCCTTTCTGCAATGACCCTGTTTGTGTGAACGAGACAGGAGAGGGAAAACACTTTTGTGTGGCTACAAAAAAGTCAAGACCCCAAAAAATTCACTCAAACACATTGCCAAGTTGTTGTTTTAGCTCCCTCTCAACGGATGCCGCTCTCCCACGTGTTCTTATGCAGCACAGTCAGAGCGGCCATCTTCTTCCAAGTTCGGAAAAGTCATAAGGGAGGGTCACTACAACAGCTTTGTGTAACTCTTTTTTTTTCTACTATTCTTCAGACTTTGTAGTTTTAAGTCTGAAGCTTGATAAAGATTCTTTATAATTAATTTCTTTGAATGAAAATATATTTACGGTATATATAATATGTACTTTCAGTCTGCTTTATATCTCTCATTGTCCTTTATGCCATGGGAATTATCTGTGTTCAATTTCCCATGATAAACCACTTGTCCTCATTCAAAGAAGACCAAAGTTAGTCAGGTCTAAAGGGGAAAAAAGGTGAGGAATTAAGAGTGAAACCACTCTTAAACAAAAATATTTTTGTGTTGTTTTCTGTCTCCCTGCACAGTCTGATACTTGTGTCCTGGATAGATCTGTCACACTACTCCAAATTAGCTTTCTCTGCTTTGTGTTAGTGCTTCCTGGAAACCTGGGAACAAAACAATTGTTTGTCATCAAGAGTCCCTGCCAAACACTAATACGACAACATGTTCAATGGCCAATGTTATGTCACTCCTCAAATATATATATTGAATGTGTCTTGATATATGAATTATTCTGTATTCAACCTAAAGAGGCGCATTACTCGTGTATTATTTATAGCTTTCAAATGTGATTTGTGTAGGCAAATGAAAGGAGTTGGTTTCAGCTTTGGCAAAGACTGATGTAGGTTTTACAGGCAACTAATTGATTCTAATGTTTGACATGTATATCTTATGTGTTTGTTTCTGATTGTGAGTTTAAAAGCATGTGCAAATGCAACTGTTGGGACTGGTGCTGACATGATATTGTACTCTGTCACCTTCTGTCGTACTTTCTGCTTCTTGCTGTCAACAGACTGACAATGTAAAGCTGGGACATTGTGAAATATAATCTTTTCTGGAATCTGTCCACAAGGACAGTAGGCTACAGTCTTGTTTACCCGGTCTCACGGGTTCTTTTCTGTCTCACTGTCTCGATTAAGCATATTCAACTCTTATTTCACTCTCAATTTACTTAAATTTGAGTCTCTTGCACATTTTCCTTGGAGCCACTCTTGAAAAGCAGGGGCTCATTCTGGCTTTTCCCCATAAGGCCTTTGAGAGAACTGTGGAGACCCAATTGGGGCAGGGGCACAGGGGAGGGCAGGGTGCCACATGTGGGTGTTCCTCCACTGGTAGAGGTTGGAATCTGGGAGCAGGATATGGACGTGTTCTGAGAGCAAGGTGAGGGGTTGTTGTTATTGTTGAGGCCCACTCCAGAACCTGTGCCAATGCCCAAGCCCATCATGTTGTTGTTAAAGTGATGGGTTTTGTAGTAGTGGTTGAGGTGCTCCGATCGTGCTAGGTTTGGCAGGTTGACTATCTCCGGATGGTGCAGTCTCAGACTCTGGCCCCCTCCTAATCCACTGTTTCCAGTCTGGGTCATGGTAGAGCCTCCTGAGATTCCGCTGCCCCGACCGCTGGCCCCGGCCCCTAGCTCATCCTCCACATTAATGATCTCAATGGCTCGAGCAGGGCCATGGTGCTTATGAAGCTGGTGCTGCTTCCTCAACTTATAGAACACCACCAGCATCACTGCTGCCATAAAGGTAATGGCTACGAAGCAGCCAATGATGATCTTGGTGGTTTTCATCACATCATCCAGGCCTGAGAAGCCTGGTTCAGTGATGGGCACAGTGAAGCTGGGTCTAGTGGCCCGAGGAGAGGATGAGGACCAGCCAGCAGACAAAGAGGACGCTGTGGTAGAAACATGTTCTGGCCACAGGTGGCCCGAGGGAGTTGGACCAGATTGGACCCGAATGAAGGTCTCATTGGTGGCTCTCAGTGCAGGCTCCTCTTCTCCTGGGGTCTCCACTGTTTCCACAGTGACAGTTGTGAAGTAAGTGTAGTTAACACTTGCGTCAGCAGCAGTGACATTGAGGACAGCGGTTGCCGTTGTGTTGCCAGCAGCATTGGTCACCATGCAGGTGTATTGGCCTGTGTCGCGTAGAGTGACGTTTGTGAAGTTGAGTGTGCCATCATGCAGGACAGATATCCGAACCCGGTAAGATCCATGGGTCATTAGGGTTCCATTAGGAGTGATCCAGTTGACCGATGTTGTAGAGGTGCTTGTACGACACTTGAGCTCAGCAGCCATACCCTCAGTGACATTGAGATCTGTAGGTGGCTCCACAATGACAGGCGCATAACATGTAAAGTGGCTCTGGTCAAGCTCTCCAATGTATTTACCCTTTAAGACTGGCGGAGCATGGCAGCGGGCACAGCAGGTGGTGTTGCTGGGCACTGTCTCCTTCAACCACCAACTAAGCCAAAGCACATCACAGTTGCAGATCCATGGGTTGTGATTGAGGTGGACCCTCTCCAGTTGGTGCAGAGGCGTGAAGAGGTCATGGGGCAACGAATGCAGGGAGTTATGTGACAGGTTGAGCTCCTCTAGATTTTTCAGATCATCAAAGGCATTACGCTCAATGACAGACACCTGTGAGTGCATGAGCCACAGTTTACGGAGTGACACCAAGCCTTGGAAGGAACCAGGCCGTATAATCTCTAGCCTGTTTCCTGACAACTCCAGCTCTTCCAACCGCACGAGGGCTGTCAGTTTGGGAATGTCTTTCAGTCCACACATGCCAAGGTTCAGGTATCGTAGATTAATGAGGCCAACAAAGGCTGCATCAGAGATGAAATCCAACTTCTTGAGCTCACCCAGGTCCAGGCGACGTAGCGAGGGCACTCGGTGGAAGGCATAGCCCGGCAGGGTCTCAATGGGGTTGTTGCGCAGCCACAGCTCCCGCAGTTTGCTGAGGTACTCAAAGGCATGTGATGGCACCAGTGTGAGGCGGTTGTCAAAAAGCTCCAGTGTGTTGAGGTTGGGGAGGCCATTGAATGCTCCGACCTCAATCTGACGGATCTGATTCTTGGAGAGCTGGAGGATCTCAAGGTGCCTCAAGTGCTTGAAAGTGTCTGACTTGATTACCTATAGAGACAGATAACAGAGTTACTGTACAGCATGTAGAATATTTGACATTGACTATAAATAAACATTAAGGTTTTTCTGTGATAACATTTGACAATGGAAGGATTTGGATAAGGTTAAAAGGAGGAAATCAATTGTGTTTAACATTTTTCACAGTGTGAAAACCAGGTGTCTTCATTTAAGTTGGCTCTGTTGTTTCTAATGAATGGAAAGCAAATAAAAATGCTGCATCATTATTTATTCATATTTGGAGATAGTTTGGATGATAAAAACATTTCACAACCATATAAAGAAAGTTTAGAAAAAAACATTGTCAATGAATGATTCAAAGAATGACATAGATATGGCTGAATGCATAATTAAATAAACAAACCACACAAATATAAATGATTCATTGCTCTGCTAATAATGGAAACAGCTGACCCTTCCACTCCACTGACTGGTGCTGCTGTCTGCAGGGGAAGGTTATCTTTTCAGACTGACTCCTACTGACTGCTGACAACAAGCCAGTTAACATGTGACTCTCAACCTCATTGTGGCTACAAAGACCCCCCTAACCTGCGATGTTACTCCCATGACATGGAATTATACTTCCACTATCTTTTTAAGAGATGTCTGTATATTAATGTAAAAACAGTAGGCAAGAGATAGACATATTGATAGTGGAAATAGTCTCTTTTTCAACAGTACCGTAGGTAGTGTTGACACATTACCCAAACCAGAGTTAGAATGCATTGGCTAAATGCAATCCCAGGACCCATTTTCTATGCTTTAATAATTACTTTGCTTTAAAGATATCTCTGTACATATGTCTGCATCTTTAGGTACTTGCTAAACAACGACCAAAAAACAGAAAAAGACATTATTGCCCAGAAATCCGTAACCCCCCAGGTAGTGACAACATCTTCTTTTCCTCGATTTTAGTTTTATAGACAACTAAAGCTTTACAAATAGATTCAGCAAACTATGTCCATCTTATTTAATGAGAATAGTAACATAATTATTATTTATTAGTATTACCTAATTATGGGGTAGTGAGAGGGGAATGGCAACAAAGTATTCAACTTAAGCTGTTGCTCAATGTTCATGTTCAACCAGTTACGTTTCACATGAAGCTGGTATTAAAACATGGCTTAATGCTACGTTGAAGCTCTATCATTAACCTACTGCTGTTCCTAAAAATGATCGCATTTAAGCACTTTCTCTGGATTCAAGGACATTTGAATTTATTATTTTTTTTATTAGAATCACAGGTCTTTCTACTGTCCTTGGCAAGATGTAAGAAATCAGTGTTGTTCCATTAACACCAAGGAACACCACAGAGGAAGGATCTGTGACACCAAACAAATCTATCCATCAAACTGTCTTAATATTCTGTGTGCTATTTAAAAAACAAAAAAAACAAACAGCAACTTTAATTTAGGTTGTTGTTTATTTACTGCAGGAAGAAATTTGTCTGAAAAATGTGACTGTTACAGGACCTGGACAGCAACCACTAGTGTCTAACTGGACATCATTAGCAAAAAGTTGAACACACACACACACACACACACACACACACACACACACACACACACACACAACTAAACTGTCTTTAAATCTCGGACTGTTAGGGAAATGTGTGGCTAAAGCCCCTGTGCGCGACTCACAGAGACTCCTGGAGTCAGGCCATTGCCTCTTCTGTATGTAGAGCAGGAGCAGGGGGGAAGGGGGGGGGGGGCATGTTAAGAGGGGGTGGGAGCTGTCAAGGCTTTACTCTCAGGGTACTCAGTGAAGGGAAAAATAAGCCACAGAATCTAGGATGCCTTCAGGTGTTAAAACATTTTTAGATTTTTAATCATTTCAAATGGGGCTGCAGGAAACACAAAATTAATCAGA
Organism: Symphodus melops; assembly: GCF_947650265.1. Classification (NCBI taxonomy): domain Eukaryota; kingdom Metazoa; phylum Chordata; class Actinopteri; order Labriformes; family Labridae; genus Symphodus; species Symphodus melops. The sequence continues at coordinate 6,907,259 of NC_136707.1, forward strand.
ATTTGTCGGCTAAAAATGAAACAGGACCAATATTTTCATCATTATTTATTTAAATGTGTTTATTTAAACTGATTCTCTTTAAACCTTCCAATTCAAATTAACGTTAAGACGTGAAAGTCACGTAATGTTGAAAAAAGATGAGGGGTTTTTTCTGAGGACGGACGCACCGGACGTTTTTAACGTTTATGGATATTTGTTGGATTCCATTAGAGGAGATAAGATGTAGTGGAAATGAATTGAAAATCACAAAAGAACAAAGCACTGTCAGCAACAAGAGGAAAGATCCAATTACCTCAAATGCTGCTGCAAAGAGTAAAATCAACCCACTCTGTTTATAAATGTGGAGATTCATGTGCTTTGTATCGATGGTTTGTGGTTAAATGATCTTCGCTCGCAGCTGTAAAGCCACAAAACGATGTCTGGGGACTCTAGATAAATTCAGAATGCATACAAAAGGCAGGATGGTGTGATGGAAATATGCCTTGCTTAAAATATTCCCTCAGTGCAGGAGAAGCTTAGGTGCCTTTTTTCTATTTATGTTACAATAGAACTAAAGTTTTAAAGAGACAAAACTGTATCAACAAGTTAATCCTCACGTCCACAACTAGCTGCAACAACAATGGTTCCAACTGGTTATGCAAATGCACAAGTGTTTAAGACACATATGTGAATGTCTCTGTCGGCATCTATTTGTGTTTAAAAGTGTTTTTCCTTGAAGTTTCTTTTTTTTCCCCAATCAATGACTTCATGAACAGCAACACGATGGATCAATAACTGTAATCAGATGTGTCAAATGGCTACTGTAAAGACATTGTGAGAAGCTGACATGATGGTCGAAAATGTCCATCACTAAATCACACTTATTATCACACTAATGAATAGGCTGTGGGTAGTATGAGAAGGCTGAGTGTGTCTGTGCTCAAATGCTGACATCAATGGACAAACTATTCAGATAGATGAGTGTGTGGGACCAATTTTGGCAAAAATGTTCTGGCTGTTTTCCCCCCGCAGGCTTCTATATGGACTGTAGTAGATAAGAGGTAGGGATAAATAAGTGTATGCTCCATTGTACTCCTCTTTCTAATCACATTTGGCAGTTGTTTATATTCTTATACAAGACTCCTGTGCAGAGAAGCAAACCACAATCAATCCCAACAAGATGTGACGTGGCGAGCAAATATTTACCTGTATGGAGTTCTCCTGCAGGTTGAGGTATCGAGTGTTCACGGAGATACTCTCTGGCACCTCATCTAGGCTTTGCCGGGTGCAGATGACTCGACTGGCCTGGTTAGAGCAGGTGCAGTGGGAGGGGCAGGAGGAGGCGGCTCCCACCAACTCCGGCCCAGGGAGGAGGAGCCGCAGTAGCAGCTGGGCCAATAGAAAGAGGAAGGGGGAGGGGCCGGGGAGGCAGGTCAGCGTGGCGATGCGCATGGCAACTGGGACATGACCCTGCTCTTTAATCCGGATGTACAGGTGATCTGACTCCACACTGTTGGATGTGCGAAAAAAGGTTTATCCAATCCCTTTGGTCCTCCAGCGACAATTTGTTCTTTCTAATTCTGCATCCTCGGAGATGTTTTGTGTCCTCTGTCGATCTCTTTGTTTTTTCCTCTTGTGTCTTGAACATAGAAATATGCAGATAAACAGATGTTATTCCCCTTTTCTCTCCCGCAGTCTGGGGATTTGAGCGATGCTTTTTTTGAAGTGAGAGGAACCCAGGACTGTGGAAGAACAAAAGAGAGAGAGAGAGAGAGCTATTAGAAACAGAACACAGACTGCCATCCTTGTTTTTACCAACAAAGAATGAACAGAACAAATAAGAGGCAGACATCTACAGTATAACTTATCATGGGAGGGTTTGCAAAAAAACAAAACAAATAAACATTGAGCAGCATTAGAACTATGTCACAGCTCATATCAAATGTCAAATAGTCAAAAATCCAATCCTTTCACCCAGGGCAGGTTGGGGCTGATTTATTTAATTAACACTTCATGAAGGTGCTGCAGAAATATGGAAACAGAAGCAGAATAACGTTTCTGTTTTTACAGCACTGCATCAAGCATCGAAAAAAAATGAATAAAACAGAAAACATTTGTCTTTAAGAAATGAAACCAGAAGAATAGCAGTCAAGAAAGGAAATGTTACTGCAAAACCTCATTCCAAAGCATAGACCTGAACTAGCCTGGTGAAAGTTTTGTCAACTCGGTCTGAATTAGAGGCCGAGAAGAACTTCAACATCTGTCCAAGACAGACATAAGGCTGGTATAGACGTATAGCAGAGTGAGAAAAAAGGTAAGAGATCGAGTTGAGACTCAAATGAATGTGAGCATTGCCTCTCAGAGTCGCCTGTATGATGATGTTGATAAAAACTACACAGATCAGACCGGAGGGGCAGGGAGGACTCTGCTTCCTGTGCTGCCTTTAGAGATGGAAATAAATGTTTTAATTATGAAAACAAATGTTTTTCTTCCATCGCTCATGCAAAGTTTAGACCCTTTAAGCAGTCAACAATCTGTGATGTTTGGAAATGTTTAGGCAACGCGGACCAGATGCCAGCACAACACATGTAAATGATTATATTAACAGCGGTTTCTCTCTCTCTCCAGCAGTGCAGCAGGTTGCCATAGATGGGCTGTCTTACAAAATTATTGACTTGAAAATAAATAATTTTATTGATATCCTATTTTTTTTGCACAGTTAAATATTCTTTCTGGTATAAATTTACAATAAAAAAAAGAAACCAGGCTATGTGTTGAGGTTATGGTATTGTTTTTTCTTTTTCTCAGGAAAAAGAAAACATGGCTGCCTATTGGTTAAAAGGCAACGTTTAAAGGGGGAACTTAAAGGGGGAAGAGCCAACTGTTTTGTACATTAATATTCTAAATTTATCACGTAGTCAACATAATAACAACTAGAAAAAACATACTGTCGTCCACCTGTATTCAAACAAGAGCGCAGAGGAATTACATAATGTATGAGCAAAGACAAAAAATCAGCTCACAAACACATAGAATTAATTTAAAATACAATAACCAACATATTAAGAAATAACACTGACATTTGTTATAACACTAAGTTCACTTCTTGGGATTAGTATAAAAATCATTCAGGGGAGCAACGCTGGAGACAACGAGACAAACGACACAGAGCCTTTAAAGTAGTGAAAGTAAAGTGAAACACTTTCCAATAAGTACACACATTTAGGATAGTTAGTTGGTAAACGAAAGGGAAACTAACCACTAGGTACCAATATGTAATGGGTAAATAGTGAGTACTTCTTCATCTCGAGTAGCTCATGATTATTTAATGGATAGTTAATGGTACATAGACCAGACACATTGTTGCATAATGGGGGATGAACTAGTTAACCATTAGATAATGGGTAGATAGTGAGTAACTTCTCATCTATTCAGGGTAGCTTTTGATTACTTAAATTTAGAAAATAAAGTAAGGCATCATCGTCCATCAATCAATCAATCAATCTTTATTTCAATAGAAAATTTAAAACAACCTTGGTGGAATAAAAATATACTATAAATAGGAGCATAAAAAAAAAATTAAAATGTGTTTGACAAAATGTGGTTACCTAAAGGTTAATTAGTAGTAACTTAATGGGAACCTAGTGGTTATTTGGCAGAAATAAAATGGACCTACTAAATATGCTGCAGATGAAGTGTTATTTGATAGTTTATGTATTATAACACAAGCTTGCAATGAATTAATGGCAGCAATATATTTTTGCATAAAATAAAAAAAAAGGAAAAAAGGAGGTAAGTCTACAAACTAGATGTGGTCCCTTTGACAGAAAAACAAGCAGGCACGAAAAAGAAAGCAAAAATAACCCCCAAAAAATAAGCAGAAAAATGCACCTTTAAAGAAAGAAAGGAAAAGTGAAATACAAAGAAAAGGACAAATTAAAATGTATATTTAAAAAAAAATGTTTTTTAATTATCTTAATACTCATCATTTAAGATATTTCTTGAAGGACTTCTATGTATTTTTAAAGTGAAATATTTTCATTAATAAATGATTTCTGTATGAACTGAAGAGACAGACGTTCCTAAGCCAAGGTCTTGATTTAGTCTGTTGAAGAAAATGTTGCATTATATCAACCACACCACATTATAAAAAGAATCACAAAGGCAACCTGTTTTGGGGTTTTTATGCCTGGGTATAATTACTATCGATGGAGTGTGAAACAAAGACCTCTTCTTCCCCCTTAAAAACACGTTATTAGAAGCACACGGGTCTATGGGACAGGTGGTCTCTGGTTTAAGGACCATTAATAACAGCACTGGTGTGAGAGAGAGGCTTCCAGTCATCCAGCCAAGCTCTCATTTATTAACACTAATTACACCAAGAACGAACCATTAATAAGACGGTGATATATTAGTGTTTCAACATACTAACTTTAGCACCTTAAACAGCATTCTAACATTACTCGTACAAGGAGCAAAGGAAGACACGATAGTTACAATAAAATGTGAATTTATTTATCTTAGATAAAGATCATTTTTAAGGTCATGTCATCTGGAAATAGCAGAAAACTCATTCATCCCTTACTCTACATATTTTCACTCTTTTTCTCTAATAATGGGCAACAGTAAAACTATATGTCCCTGTGTAAACACTAAAGAACCTTTGATTCTGAATTGCATATTGTTTAAAACAGTGAAAATACTTAGTTGTGAAGATCTGCTTCTGCTGTCTCAGTGTCTCTCTGTCTCCTACAAATGACTGAAAACGTGCCTCTTCTCTGCCTAAAAGGAGTGTGAGAGTGTACAGCACCAATGACAAACACAAGCACTATATTGTTCTATTAAATCTGTGTTGGCAGCATTCAATGAAATCTGTAGATGTTGTTTTAAATACTTTCCTCTGTTGTGTTTTGTTAACCAAGAATAGAGCAATAGCAAAGTTATAACTATGATATTGTACTTTTCTTTTTTAAATGACTACACATAATTATGAACAATCATATGATTGATAAAGTTATTTTAAAAAAAGGGACTTGTGAAGTGTGACAAAAAGTCAACCTCTCAGGCCTGCTGGTATCGTAATCAGCTGCATTAGGTTTGATCAAAGACCAGTAACAGACACTAAATCCAGTGTGCATCACCACTTTTTGCAGCAGCATAAACACAGCAGTGCGACTAAAACTGTTAACTCTGTTCCTGCACAAGTGCAGCGCTGCACGCTCTGGGGGCTGCAGAATGGTGAAGCGAATGAATGGTGCAGTCTACATAACACTAATAGATGGCCGGCTGATGTCAGGCTCTAGCAGTCTCTGTTCCCTCTGCAGGTTATTTAGACCTGAGCAGCCTTAATAAGGGCATCCAGCAATCTAGATGTGGTTATTAATGATGATGGTTGTAATGATGGGATTCTGACACGCACACTCATTTGACACGCTGAGCATCCTCACTTGGCACAGTAAGAAAGGAGACAAGAAGGGGGGGGCAGAATGAGAAGGAGAGGAGGATTATTAATCTGATAGATGACTGTATGGCTGCAGGCAGAGAAGGGAATTATCAACACTACAGTAATAGATGAATACTGAACAGCTGCAGAGAGCCGGCCGGAGAAAGAGAAAGAGATGGAGATGGAGACAGATGGAGGAATGGTTGAGTGAAAGGGATGAAGGGGGGGTAAAGATCCAGAGAGAGGTATAAATAGTAGAAAGAAGAGATCAGTAGTAAAAGAAAGACAAAAAGGGGTGAAGAGGAAAAATAAGGAGGAAGAGCAGAAGAAGAGACGCATTAATATTAATAATCTCTCGCTCAGTGAGAGAGAAAGACGGGAGAAGGGAGGGCTCAATAGAGAGATGAATATAAAACAGACAGAGATGGAGGGAGGGGAATGACAACACAGAGTAGCATATAAAACAGAGAGCGGCAGGGAGGTGTAGGCAAAGAGACAATACAGCGGGATGAATATGAAACAGGTGGAGAGTGAGGGAGGAGAGGAAAGGTGGGGGCGAGTTGATCAATAATGCCTACGCAGTGGTTCAATGACATTAAAACACACACAAGGACACTATGATAAATCATATCGGCGGCAGCATCTCTGTCCGATAGAGCAGGATACTATCACTAAGAACTGCAACAACTGCAAAAATGCTAATGTGAACTGCAACAACTGCTACTGCTTGCAACAACTGCAACAAGCTACTACAGTGAGTGCAACTTTTAACTCCTGCTGTACAACTGAAATAGTTGCTAACATAACAGCTGCAGCTGTAAACCCCGCTCCTGCAACAATTATGATGCAACAACTGGAACTTCAACATCTGCCACAGCAACATCTGCAAGTGTAAGAACTTGACCTGGAACTGAAAGAACTCAGTGCAACAACTCTGATTGCATCAAGTGCATCGGCATCAACTGTGGTTTTAACAACTGCAACGGCTACAAAATCAAATACAAAAACTGCTAATGCTACCGCAACAACTACTGTTACAAAAACTGCGACAACTGCAACAACTGTGTTTACAATAACTGCTCCTTAAATAAAACTGCAAAAGCTATTATGGCAATAGCTCCTTACAGTGTTGCAAGATAACCAAGTCCACCATGTGTTGTAACTAAAGTGTATCTGTTTAGTTTTCAATTTCAATTACGCAAAGCCCGTTACTGTTACTTGTTACTGTATGTGAGTGAGAGAGATTATGCGAACATCATTTTAAGTACCTTGCCCCAGTTTAGTTTTACACTCCAACTAAACTACGGTCCTTACAGGCAGTATTTCAGAGAAATGATCCACAATCACACCTTTCTTAATGTCTCTAAATTATTTCTCCTGTAATTTAGACCATATTACCTGTCTGATGTCTGTAGTCTGAACTCTGGGATGCCGTCAACCTTTGAGTTCCGAAGGAAGAAAACTGAGTGACTCCTTTCAAAAGGTCTAGTCTGCCGTGGCCACAGGCTTTTTAGTCAGGTCAGTCCGTCCTCCGGAACCCTTCAGGTGTCTTGGCATCCCGGACGAGCCCCCAAAAATGTCAGGTCCAAAACTGACACTCCGCAGCTTTCTCTTAAGTTAGTCTAGTTAGCGCTGCATCTGTAAAATAGATTCTGAGAACAAACAGACAGAGATCAGAATTCAGGTTATAATACTTGCAAGGAGAGCAGTTTGGGACAGCAGAATTTACAATCTCCAAACCTACTCTGCTGTCCTCCTGCCCGTCCCTTCTTTTTATTGAAGAAGCACACGCCTTAGTTGACACAATGTATGATTACTTCATTGTACACATGATACATTAGGTAAGATAGAGGTCACGACCAACCGTCGAGCACGGGTATGGTCACCCCTTACACACACAACCCCCTTGTTGTGCAACATATCGTCTCCTGCAAAACAAGACCCCATATCTGTAATCAAGAATATAATGAGCGAAAGGAGAAGTGAGAGTGCAAAGCTAAGTAAGATTGCAAGGTTAAGTAAGAGTACAACATGTACTTCTCCTTTGCACTGTCAAATATCTGTGCAGAGACATTTCATGATAAGCATAGTTCCCCAAAGTTTTAAGCTTTAGCACTTTATGATAACTTTATATACAATTTTATTCTAACACTACATGCCGAAGCAAATGGAACTGAAACGACTCTAACTATAACTACTAACGCAATAACTGCTACTGAAACAACTGCAATGCAGACCAGATAAAAACTTCTGTTGCATCAACTCCAACAATTGCTATTGAAACAATCTGCAAAAACTGCGTTTACCCCAGCTAACAACCACAACAAATGCCGGCAAAGCTGCAATATCTGCAACTGCAGCACCGGGCAACAACGCAGCTGTTTTTCTCCTGTGGATCCTGAAATGAGAAGCAGATGTTATTTTTGGATTGACTATCACCTTTTTTTTTTATGTATTTGAACTTCAAGCCACCTTTTTTCTTCTTACCAGTGAGAAATAAGTGCCAGAGCTATTTCAGGTAGAGTTAAGAAAGGTGCAAAGAAAAACATAAATGGAGGGAGAGAGAGAGAGAGAGAGAGAGAGAGAGAGAGAGAAAACAGGTGGACTCTAGGGTTATGATGGAAGCTTAGATTTTTTTAAGGGAGAAAGAGGAGAAGGAGGAGGTGGAGAGCGGGAGCCAATAGCGTAGACTGAGACTAGTTAGAGGTGACAGCTGGTTAGAGGCTGGTTGATTACATTCAGTCTTGCTGCAGTCACTCTCCACATGTTACAATAGTCTTGATCTGTAACTCTCCCTCACTCCTCCTTTTCTCCATCTCCCCTGATATCTTCCACCTCCCATCGCCTTTCGAAAAGTGTAACTCTTCCCCTCCTATTCACACCAGCTGTCTTACCTCCTTCCTCCCTGGTATTTCCTGGAGTTCGACTTCTTCCCTCACCCTTGTGAAGTGTCCACTTTCGGGGTTAAACACTGTATTGACCTCTCAGTTTGATCAAAGATTAACCTGCTACAATGATGCATTTTAACCCTTAACCCCCCCCCCCCCACCCCCCCACGAGCCCTCCCCATTCTATTAGCGCCAAACACACAAACACTCTGCAGCTTCCTTTCCCCCTTTTGCTCTCTCTCTCTGCATTCAAATCTTAGCCAACAGAGTAACCATGGTTACTTATTCACCATAGCCTCCCACTCTGTCCAGCTGTATCCCACCAATTCCTCCTCCTCCCTCATTAGCACCCTATACGCACTCTTATACAAATGACACAAACCAAACTTGAGTGTGAATGACATCAACACTACAAAAATGAGTGTTTTTTTTAGTACATACACTGATGATACTTTGATTTACAGTGTTGCAGCCTACACTTTAATCTGTCTGCCGTGTCTCCACAAATCAAAGGTGCAAAGGTCAGGGGCACATTTCCTGAGAGATGATGAGGGGGGATTTAATGGCAAAATAAAATGTGAATTGACATTCCAGTAATATGTTATATTTATCTGTTATATATTGTATTACATTTAATTATCATCAGTTACTGGAGTTATAGAAGGCCATATTATTGAAAAAAAACAAAAAAAAACTATTTACTTTCTTCTGTGGATCCATTGTGTCTCTTTCCCAGGCAAGTATTGTGGAGGCTGTACATTCATAAAAAAAAGTGTCTGACAGTATTTTGAAAGGATATATATATATTCAGAAATACATGCAGAAAGAGGAAGCCCTAATCCATTAGAATGGGGAAAGATTTGATGGATTACACGCATGGGAGCTTGGGACATTTTTGGAATTTTCAACAGGCTCAGCTGTGATAGTGTGCTATAGGTTATTTCAAGTTATGTTATGAGGAGCCTTGAGCTTATGTCTGGGTGATGAGTAGAAACATTTTGAGTATTAGTGATCCTTACATGGTAGGTGAATTTCTAAATCATACAAAGGCTTACAAAACGAGTGACAAAGGAACCAAGGAAATGATCCAGCATGTATGGACTAAGGCTGATGAGGGGGGTTGGAACAGGTTAGTATATGGCCGGGTAGTCAGGAAGGAAAAAAAAAAAAGACGGAAAATCTGGGGGAGGATGATGAGAAATCACAGTAAAGAGGCTGTGGGAATAAAAATGTAAAGCAAAGGGATGTGAAAGTATGAAATGCTGCTAGAAGATGAGCTGAAAAATTCAAAGCTTCTGGTATTCTGCTTCAAATGTAATGACAGTAAAAAAAAAATGTAATTCAAGCTTTTATCACCCTTTAATCGCCAACGTGGAGTGTTCCCAGTGTTCCTCTTAGCTTCTCCCCTGAGCTTCAAAGAGTAGCTTCAAAGTTAAATAAAACATTTTCCCACACTGTTAGACAACATTACATATACAGTATATTCTGTCTTCTGTGAAATATTAAATTCTAGACTTGCCAAAAGCTCTGTGGAGTTGAAGGTTAAAAGACCCCTATCTTCGTGTTTTTGATCCCTGGTGCAAGAAGGTTTCCTGTGAGTTTTATTTCATAAAGATTTATGTCGGCCTCTAAAGGTTCGGGTAATTGAGTTTGGATAATTTTACCCTCCACTACATCTCCAACTGTGACCACAGGGCCATAATGGAAGAGGGGAGGGCGAGGAACAGAAGGAGAATATAAGGTGTGTGGGATATTGTTTCCTTGGTCCACCAGAAGTCATGAAAGTACAGCAACTATAATTGACCGTGCAGAAGATGGTTGGATAGAAACTTTTCTAACTGGCACGAAGAAAGGAGGAGAGAAAAAGATGATCTGACAGTCACACAGACAGAAGTACGCTCCCTCTCTCCAGTGTCCTGTCTGCACATCAGCGTGGAGGCCCATCAATAATGGCTCGACACACACCAAGATGGCAGCTCATGCAGCCATGAGAAGAAAAAAGGAAAAAGAGAGAAGCTCATCATGTCTGTTGTGTGCTTTGGGAAAAGAGCCATGACCTTTCCTGATCACTGTGACATCGTGGCAATCAGGGTTGTGCCTGTGAGGCTATAAGTCAGAGAAACATCGTCTGCCACACACACACATAGATACACACACAGCAATTACTCAGAATTATTAAAAAATATATATTAGAACAGTTTCAAATTGTACCCAGTCAGATTATTTTCTGCACCAGAGCTGATACTTGTGTTGTATCAGGGTTATTAGATGTCACAGCAGCTGCTGATTCAGTCAATTTACTGCATGAGTTTAATCAATTATTCCTTCATTAGAATTCAGTTTGTGGTCAAGCATGTCTGATATGAGTGATATAATATAATATAAGTTTCTCCTGATCAATATCTGATCAACACCAACCAAGTCATAGGCATTTAATGTGGACTAAATTAAGACCCCACATTTGGATTTTTGTTATTTCAGGGGGGTCTTAGGACAGGTTTTTTGCGCCCCTTGCTCTACAGAAAAAGATTAACAACGCTGAGAAAGATGTGATTCTGAAGTAAATTTGACTCCTTTGCTCGGGACAGCATCAATAGCGAAACCGCTATCAATAAAAAAGGATTCAAAATGAATGGTTGAGAATTTACTGCACAGAATTTCTCTATGTGGGTAACATGTTTGAAGATTAATTCTTTGCAATAGACCTGTTCGGTGTATGAACATACTGATGATGGGTTTTGAGGGCAGAGCAGAATTGGTGGCAGACAATTAGCTAGCAGTAGCTTGCGGTCAATTGACATCAGGAGGTTATGGACCATCTGGACGTCTTCTCCAATTATTGTAATGGTTTGGCAGCCCAAAACAAGTTGACTTACAGTGACGTGCTAACACTTAGCAATGGACTGAGGTTTCCTCACTGTTGAATCAAACTAAATGGACAAAGTTACAGAAGTCGGACACTCTTATGGCTTGGTTAGTGTTAAGTCTTAGTTCATTATTTAACTAATAGTTTAATGTATGTGGAAGAATGTAAACCTCTGCACTGTAAAGTGCTGCTTCCCTGTCTTGTCTTTTTTCCTCTTGCTTTTGCTATTTGCCGTCACAATGTGCAATAGTGCTGGGACTTAAATCAACGATATGTCACTTTTCCACCTTAAAACAGTAGTTTCAAAGTCGATCTAATAACAACTGCGATAGCATTGCTTGTATCCTGCTTACAGCACGATGTAATTTTGTCAGCAGGCTGTGGTTCTTTCTTGAGAAGAGCATCCAGCTTTACCGCACTAGCCAGTTAGCTCGTCTTGATACCGTTTGATAGAATGGCTGAGGCTTGGCGATGGACGAGAGCGGTGGCGAATGAAGCTAAGAAAAGATAAGGAGAGAGTGACTGAACAAAAAAAGGAGTGCACATCCCTGCAGGTATTATACATAACATATTTTGACATAACGTTCTGTTTCGTACAACACCAGCCCTCTCTTGCTTTAGGCGTGAAATCTATCCGCAATGGTTTATTGGTAGTGGATGGAAGGTGTAGATGAATTACTAATGGTGCTTGTACACATAAACCAAACTACTGAAAACTTCCTGATTCTTTCAGGATGAGCTGTATTAATTATTGCAAATAGCCAAATGTGAGAATGCAGCAGGAAATAGCAAGAAAAATTCACCATGAACGGGTGGTGGTGGGTGTTGACATGTACAATATATCATGCGACCAGCCAACATAGACACGTAATATAACTTCTACATTAAGTTTTCTGTCCACTACTATGTTCTGCTCTTTTGTTGAAAACCATACGTAGTATTGTTTTACAAAAGTGCCTTCATAGATTCAGACTCTCTATCTTTGTCCGCCGCGTCCTTTTTTATATCACGTCCTGCTACCTGAGACAACCTCCAACCAGATGGGGAATAGCCTGCTGCTGTGAGGTGCACGACGAGTTGACAACCAACTTTCAAGACTTTCCAGAAATTGTCAGAAGTGCATGAAAATGGCTCAAGAGGGCAGGAGGCTGCCGTGTTCCCTCCAACCCTTCTGCCCCACACTACAGTATTAATAAAACAGAGATGAGTCGATGTCTGTGACTGAGTCATAATCTGACACAGTCTTGGCCCCTTGAGGCATCGCTAAGGGGCGAAGTCTCAGGGGAATAGTGTATTCCTTTTATCAAAGATCCACAGAAGATCATCCAATTTTACAAGATATTTTTGGGGGATAAAATAAAATCCTCTCTCTAGGTCTGCTGAACTGAATCCAAGGTTAAACCAGTGTTAATTGTCCATTAAAAGAAGCACATTTTTAAATGTTTTAAGCAACGTATCAAGCGATGCTTTGGTACCAGGAAATAATTTCTCTGTTTTAGACTGATGATGGTAGTAAGATGCAAAGGTTCAGTTGTATCTCATGACATAGTTCAAATAAGTTGAAGGCTATACTTGCTCTAAAAGGTGCAACCAAAGTGTGCTAACATTAGCCTGCTAACACAACGATGCAGGCCACAGACATTTCAGCTCAAGCCGAGAACAGTTTTGTCCACTGCTTGTGCTTAAATATAGTGCATCCATTTGATAACACCCTCGGTGAACGCAAGAGGAGGGCGGTTGGAGTTGTACGGCTGGAGGAGAGCAGAGACTTCCATGTGGCAGAGGTGTCGCCAAACAGAGTGTGTTTTGGTTTCATACTGGTTCCTAAGGGTGCCATCTACTGGACCATATAGTTGTACATTCTTCCTTTAAACATATTAGGCACACAGAAATGGTTGCCTACATTGAGACGGACAATCACAATTCCTCTTTAAAGTTCAGACGAAGCAACTACTAAGTGAGTTGAAACCAAGCAAACCAATAAATGCTTCTGCTGTCAGTGTGGCAACAAAGTGTTCTCTTAAGGTGCAAACCAGGAGACAGATTGTACGTAGGAGTTAAACTCAATGTATTAAAGCGAGCAACGGTGCATTGTACTTTATACATTTAGGAAATTAATCTATCTTTTTATCTATAATAACTTTATTTATTTTAGAGAGTGAGAATTTGTTCTGATAAGAGTCTCATTACAACCATTTTCACCAACAACCATTAATGTGACCCACTTTAAATATCAAATATTAATTGTAACTAATCTCCGTACAGTTTGAATGTTGATGAATAATCAATGAAAGTGCTCAAAGCTCAGTCCCCTCACACAAGTAAATGCTAAGTGTTAGCATGCAACATTTAGCAGTCTAGCAGGCAGAATTTCTTTCAGATTTCTCATCATTTAAAAGTCCGGCAGACGAATGTCCTCTAAATACCAGAGCGGCTCAATCATGATTTCTTAAAGTGACTCAGATTCCCAATGAGGGCTGGCCCCCCTCCAGTGAAATTCATTTGAACACAAAGCACCAAACCAAATCAGTTTCATCTCAGTGCTTCCTATTAGGAGAGAATATGACGAAACACAAAACAATCAAGTGAGAGGGCTGCAGTGAGGTCTCAAACTTTCTCCAGGATCTCCACCTTGCACAGAGCTCATAAGTAGCAGACACATTCAGGATATGATAAATCAGTGCTAATATGATACCCTTTGTGTCTGCTAGTTAGCATAAAACAATCTCTAAATTTACACTTGGCAGGCGCTCCTCACTCAGCGTGCGATCGCTTGTTTTTGTCCCAACCAGGGAAAAAGCTGCCCATGCAGAATAACATACAGCAAGCCGAGGGCAGACTGAATATAATCTGTGCCACCTAAGCTCAAAACAGTGCTTTCTTACTTTTAAATAATGAAACACATTTCATTTGTTCCTTCTGTAGTCATGTCAGAATAGTAGTAGTAATCCTGCCATGGAGACAGTTTCTACATATTCAGCCTATTATAATCCCATCCAGACCGTCCACATGTCTGCGTTGATTTTCAGCCCATTCTGCTCGTCTAGCCTCATTTTTCCTTCACACTCAGCCCCTGTTTCAGTCCCAGGGTAGTCCATCACACTTAGGCTTCCCCTCTTCACAGGCACTTATAAACATTTAAAGCATGGGACTAACCAGCGAGGGAAATTGACTTTAGGATGGAAGACTAGGGGGCTTTTAAAAAATGAAAAAGAGGAAATTCTGCAGCAGGACGCATAAGCCCTGATTTAATGGAAAACAACAACAAAAAAGGTCTTTTCTTTTCTGCAGAGTCACACAGAAGGTTTTTTTTTTTTGTTTTTTTTAATGATCCTGGGGTTGGGGGTGGGAATGCTGGGCTGTGACAGAAGGTGCTTGTGAAGAGTTGTTTAATGGGGAACAATTGGGGGGATGCCACTGTCGTTTTGTGTGTGAGAGAAAGAGAGGAAGCCCCGCACTCGCCTACTTCCTCCTCTGTCTCCTCCGCCTCCTGCCCACCCCCCCACCTGGGGCTGAAAGAAAAGCCGGAGCACTGGCCTTGCTGGTGAATGAAGCTCTGACGTCACCTGCCCACACACACACACACGCACACATACACTTACGCACTGTAAGCAGTGTGACTAATAGCGTACAAACGTCCTTTGTGTTGCTTCAGTAATACCTGATTCATCTCTGGCTCAGAGGGGGAAGGAGCCCCCCCCCAGGTTATTGAAATATTCACAGACTTTAGATGTTGGTGCAGGTGAATCAATGATCCCTGTCGATTACCCTGCCGCCTCGAAACCCCAAAAGGGATTTAAGGACAGGGTTGCGTTCTGCCAGCTTGCCACCAGATTCAGGTGAAAACACCACTATTGTACTTTGTATTGATTTTCCTCCCCCTGATATTGCACACAGTGATTTCCCCACATTGTACTTTTATGTAGAAACACATTTAAGTCTCCCTATACCTATTGACTCAATCTGTGTTTTATTGCTGATATCATTAAGTGGTCTGCCAGCTGGGGAATGGGAGGAGGTGCTGGATGTGGTTTCCAGTTATTACAGATGAAACAAGCCAACAGTATGAGACCTGCAGGAGAGATATGTGTCTGCAGGGATGTAATGTTACACAGAAAACATGAAGCTACGTTTATCTGCACCCAGAGATGGGTTTTACTGTACAATGTGCAGGCCTGTTGAGAGAAATGCAACCATGTGAGTCCTTATGAAGCACACAGAATTCATGGGAATGTCTGTATATGTGACCTCAAACAGGCTTTACCATCTGTTGCAAATAAAAGAAAGGAATAAGGAATTAGTGCTGAATCTTTATTACTTTTCTGAAAATATGGTCCAGTTTCACTGAAGTGACATTATTACGTTAATAATAATAAAATTAGGTATAATTATTGCAAAAGGGTAGGATGGTGAATTTCTCTTCAGGGGATTAATTCAAGGATGATCGTCTAAAGTGGAAATACACATTTCAAAATGTTGTTTTATATTTCAGAGATAAGAACATGTTTTCAGTTATGTGGAAGTATATGACAATATGCCTGTATTGCTGTCTGAATGCTGTACTTGTTTACATTTATAGACAATAAAAAGTTGTTTGCAAAAAAAAAAAAAAAAAAAGTCCTTAAGTATGTAGCTCCACTTGTGACGCATTTCTACAAACTTAATGCAAGTGTTTCCTGTTAGAACAAACTGAAATCAGGACTGTATTTATAAAAATAAAAAAAAAGATCAAGAAAATCAAGAACATGAATTATTTTATTTGGGGTAGTGCTTCATAAAACTGCAGGATTGCTATTGTGCAACCAGGATCTACAGACTGCATTTCTCAGCCCTGTTCGCTGTGTTGTTGAGGAGGGACATTTTGAAACTTTTCAAATTAGATTTGGTAGAGAGCACACATGGCCGAGAAACGAGTGAATTTTATTTATATTAGATCCAAGATCTCTTTTTTTGATTTTTTTTTTTTTCATGACAGTTCAATTTGTTCCTCATGAGTGAACAGAAATAATTTGCACAAGTAGCAGACATCGCAAAGTTGCTTATCACTGTTTGAAACGTATCCTCATCTACACAAAGAGTCCCTGACATACAAAGTGGTTCATTGATGTCATATCAGTATTTGTAATCAAGAGTTTGTGCTTAATACTTTTTTATCATCCACTTTAGTATAATATCAAAATGTGCTATGACAATGTCCTATGTCTCTCCTCTAAAAGCTTGTATTTAATTGCTTTTCAATGGATTATACGAACATTGTATGTTTATCAATATTACCTTCATCCTGAACTTTAAAGGGCTTTTTTGACATTGTTCTGCCTTTTTTGTAGAGATGGGAAAGTGGAAAGAGTCGTACATCAGGAAGACAGAGATTGGGGAACGACGTGTAAGAGAGGATTCAAACCCGGGCTCAAGATATTACACAGAACACAGGGAGCTACTAGTTAATGTCCTTGTTGTTTAAACATCACATATCCCTTATTAAGTAAATGCATGCTTGATGTCCTATAATGACTTGTTAGCACTCGAGCTAATCTGTCATTTTGTACTCCTCAATGTACAGAAGGTCAATTGAGCTTATGATTGTACGATAAACTATTAATTAGCGAGAAACTCCTCCTCGTTTCCTCCCTGTTTACTTATTAAGCTCCTTAATGTGATACAATGACAGGATGTGCTGCCTCCACCGCTGCTGAACGCTCACATTCAGTGTCTATTTTTCGCTATGAACAAACTGTTTAGTTTGGATATTGGCACAATATCACAATACGAGCTTTATTTTTAGAAAACAGCCTGATGAGGTTCCTTAAAGTGGAGCATTCGGCGTTCCACATTTTTTTATCACAACTCATCCACGACAAATAGGATATTCTGCAGCCCCCATTGCTCTGTATCCATCTCCCACCTCGCCCTCCCACTCAAACTGTCCAAAGATGCCGCGCTGCTCTCATTAGGATGCAGGATGCAGAGAGAAGGCCTGATCTATTCAGAGTGTCTCCTACAAGAGCGCCGACCTCCTCCCTCCACTCAGGGCTGCAGATTAAAAGTCACTGTGTTCATCACCCTGCGAAAGCACCCCCATTAACACACATTACATTACCTACCACACACGTCCAAATCCTGCACTGGGGGCTTCACACCACTCATCAGTACATGCTGGGATGAAAGTCTTTTTGAACATCTTCACATTCATGACACCAGTGCTCTACTTCAAATGAAACCCAGTTATTACTGTCCCTTCTGTGGTAGGGACTCTGATTTGGTGAACAATTAATCCGTATTTAAGGTTTTCAAGTGAGCTGATACACCCAATTCCTGCAGACTCAGTGGGAGAGGGGGAGGAGGGGAAGGGGAAAAAGCCAGCAGCAAATCAAAATGTCTCACAGCCATTTACAGGCCAAAGCAAACTGCACAATTTTCCGAGGTTGCTCTGAAAATGTTTCCCAGTGTTTTCTGGGGTGAGCGTTTGTTGCTCCCAGCTGTTTTGGAGAGGACGTCTTGGTTCAGTGTTCCTGTGTTCCTACACTGCCCTCGCTTTGACTTTTATTTTTTTGCTCGGGAAAAAAACCCAAACATATTTGTGTGTGTGTGTGCGTGTGTAAGATTTTATTCGGGAGGTCAAACTGTGGCGTGCCAACTCTGACTCCATAAGATTGTTTGTGTGTGTGTTCACTGACATTTCCCTGATGGGGTCAGTCCATGCTGCGTTCACTGTGTGTCGCTTATGATAAAAAAAAGTTACTGTAACATGAGAGCACAGGCTGCAGGACTTTGTGTTTAAGTGTCACGTGTTTGTTCAAGCGACTTCCTCTCACCTCCTCCCAGGTCGGATCCAGACTCATAGATTAAGGTGAAGAACGTGGGGTTTCATTTATGAAATTCTCACTTCTGATTTTAAGTGCTATTTTTGACAATATCTATGAATTTTCTCACAATTACAACTCTGTTCATCTCATTAAATTCATTTTACATTTGAGTAAAAAAAACTTGCTTGGATAAAATTTAATCTGGAGATTACTGAGGTGTTAGAAAAAAAACCTTTTCCGATTATACAAATATAGGCAAAAATATGAAGTATCTAAAATCCTTTAAAAATCATGTGTAAAGGAATACTTCTGGAACATAATGAAAAGAGTGTGAGCAGGATGAGTTTAGATCACTGTAATGAAATCAAATTGGCTGATTTCAGTATGATCAAATGCATGAGGAGTGTCTGCAAAGCAAAGAATATGGGGCAGTTACAGCAATTACTAATCCTCCCACGCAGACGTTGAATATACAAATATTTAACTCGACCACATTGTTTGTGGGCTGGATTTAATATTTAGCTTCCTCTTGGACTGCAGTTAAATGTGAGACTTTTAAAGGAGCTTTCGCCAAAAAGAATTAAAGAAGCAATAGGTGCCTCTGACACATAGTGTTTAAAATGGGTACTGCAGTCCAAATTCTAGTTCTGGAGAAAGTTGTCTCCCCTCAGCCCCATATCTCTTAATTTTTCAAAAGCAACTCCAATATTTAATTTGCTTCTGTTTGGAAAGCTTATCAGAAAAATGTTGAGGCGTTTAAGGTCAGGTAGAATCAGGAATATCTGAACCAGTTAGGGTTAGGGCTTTCATCGCTGCAACACTTGGATGCCGTGTGGTGTTGCCTTAAAACTGCCTGCTTCCCTAGTCCAACCCAAAACAAACCATGCAGCAGCACCAGAGCTTAAATCAGAAGGGGGACATACTGGCTGCTGTCAATTCAGATCTCCTTTAAATCTTCCATAAGCTCCACCTTCTGCATGTTTGCTTATTAACTTGAGTGAAATGCACTTGTCAATTCACACTGGTGAGTGTTTTGCAGTTTGCACTACTAAAGAGCTGCACAGCCCCAGAGTGAGCACCCTTGTTATTCTGTAAACATCTATATAACAGTGTCAAAGAGGCTGCTGTGTTGCAGATTCACAAAACACATGGACTCTCTAATTGTTTTCAACGTGACATTATGCAACAGCAGTACTTTGGTACTAACAGGTGCCGTTTATAAAGTTGATGGTAAGTCAGGTTCCAGCAGAGCAAACGAGAGCTTTTAGTATGAAAAGTGATGTCATTCAAAGTGACACATCACAGCTCAAGGTCAAGGTCAAGGTGGGAGTGTTATCGTTATACTCAGTATTTTTTTAAACTGGAAATTTTGAGATCAGCACATAGTGAAAATAAAACGGTTGCAACATTGATTAAAAACGCTGTAAAATAAGTAAAGGGAATGATTGTGCTGTACATTTTATACAAACGCCACAATGCAGCTGACATGGAGTTGAAAATGTGAGTAGACTGAATGAGTGCTACACACGACACCATCCATACATGTATTTGGTGAAGGTGGAGGATGCGCAACAGTAATCCAGGTTAAAATTGAGTCAAAACACTCGAGCCAATCCTTGACCACTAAAAATATCAGGAGTTCAATCAGGTCACTTCCTCTCTTGTCAGCGTGTTGGCAAACAGAACTTAACATTCGGTGTTTGAAACATCTGAACATGTTCTTCCCCCACAGTCAGCGGTGAATGATGACTCTTAGAATAGTGTATTAGAATATTATATTTTTACCGTATTATCACTATACTACTCCTGGTGGCAACAAGTTCTGGAATAAGTTCCACTTCTTCTTTCTGTCTCCTGTGGTAAAGCATGTGAAATATCATTTGAATGTACTGTAACTATGTGACGTTATTTTTGGTGTCTCAGGTTCAAAGCTCCTTTCTGTGAATCTCTGGTCCATAAACACAACACATTGTTGTTTAGAATTAATCAAAACCGGAATGAGAATACAATAAAAACAGCGAGAATCATTGTAGTGAATTAGCATCTTGGTGTTGTGACAGTGTCATATTGTTGTACACAGTGAAATATTGCCAAAATGCAGGAGATAGATATTCAGAAAAGAAAAAAAAAAGAGTTCAGCGGCAGTTTACAGTTTTACACGATAGCGCAGCTCAGAGTTTAATGAGGATTTTTAGGAGGATAAAAAAGAAAAACAAACTATCAAACAATGTGATGCAACAGGCGTTACATGAAACAAAAGGTGAATATGCTTTGAATCTGTCGGTGCATCTCCATATCTATCTCTGTACCAACATGAGACATCACCGTTTTGCGTACTGAATGATTGATTTTATTCTACAAACGAACGAATAATCAAACAAGTAGCGTGTGCGTGTACTCCTGATAAGCAATGCTCTCTTGGCCTCCATCCATTCTGGCCCTGCACCTGCCTTCTCTATGAGTGACACACTGACTAATACACAGACAGATAAACACTCACACTGACAAACACGATAAGGCTTTGCCCAAGAAACAACTGACACGGACTGACTGATGGACGTCTCCATGGAGACCAGTCACCAAGACTGACACAATGTCTCTTGCAGCTGAGTGCCGTGCCAACTACACCAGAGAGGTGAGGAAAAGACGAGGGAAGAAAACAAAAGGAGAGATGGAGAGTGGAAACCCGCTGAGGAGCAACAGTACGGTCACAAAGCCACGCTGAAATGATCAGGTGGAACACAGATCCTGTCTCACGGTCCATGTGATTGTCTCTCCTGCCCCTTAGATCTGCCCTTCTCACACATGCGTCTCACCCCCATCACTCGCACCTCTCCATCACTTTGTCTCCTTAACACCCCTCTCCTCTAACTACCCCCTCCCCGTGACTGCTCCTCTCCTACACCTAAAGCATGTTATTCCACACCTCACCTCCGCTGCGATTTCTCCACCCTTCTTCTCTCTGCGGGCTCTTCTCTCCACCCATCTCTCTCTCTCTCTCCCTCTCTCTCTCTCTCTCTCCGTCTCTCCCTCTCTCCCACGCTGTGCGAAATGGAAGCTCTCACAGAGACCTGTGGTTGCCATAGTAACCTGCCATAGTAACCACTCACCATCTTGCGTGTCTCCGTCATGGCGGCATGGGGGGCTCTGGGCGTCTGCAGCCCTGTTCTGAAGCTCTCGGAGCGGGTCGTCGGTTCAGTTAACTCTGCAGAGTGACGGAGGAGCACCTGGATCTAATCTTAAAAAACTCCCAAATGACAACGCTTCAAAAGGAGGCAGTGACTGACAGCTGACAAAACAACAGATAACCGTAGGTCGGATTGATTTATTATAAGACTCAGGTCACCCCAGGTACACCAAATGAGAAAAGAAAGTCTTAAAAAAAATGCTTTAAATAGGCTTTTATGGCTACCCGATGTTCTCTATCTTCACAAAAAAGAAACAAGTTAGACTCCCTTTGGTACGGCAACATATTCCCCTATATCCTCTTCAATCAAGCGATTGTATTTCAATTGTGCACAGAAGCAAATCTGAGCCTGAAAACATGATACTCGCACAACCCAATCCAAAGATACCTGGGGAAAAAGTGCAAGAGGGGCAACGTATATAAATAAATGAGAACAACTGAGTCAACAGTCTGTAGATATCGCAGAGAGTCGGGGGAGTGGGAAAGCAAACAGGGAAGGCGTGTACAGGTTCACGTGATGGCACAGAGAGTAATCGTCCTAACCGTAAAAACCCAATACGTGATTCATCACAGCCATGGCGCGTAGCTTCACTAACTACCTCCTCTGTGACTGCAGCGGCCTCAAGGGACCACCGCTACCAAGTGTCATAGCCCTCCTCTGGAGCAGCCATCTCACTGTGACATCAGCAGTGTCCCTTCCCATCGCTAACCCCCTCCCCCCCCCCCCATCCTAAAAATACTTACAACCTCCACAACCAGATATGGAAAGGACTTCTGATTATGTGTCATCTTGTGCGACAGTGCGCCCACACTTCTCGAGGCATAAAAACCTGTCTGTGTCATGCTTGAATCACGAGGAGTGAAATGACAACAAACTGTTAAGCATCACACTTTGGTCATTAGGGTTATAATATGTTTACTGCTTCTGTTTCTTTGCATCCGCATCATCAATATTTACACTGTCATCCTCAGCAGCAGCATCAGTATGCCTCTACAGTTGTGCCTCCAGCTCGGCAGCCAATCAGCCAGGCAGACAGAGGAAAGGCCCCAGCCTGACTCTGCAATGCTGTACTGAGCTCGTATGCCGCCACTGACCCGAAACAAACTCCCTCAAGACCCAGTGCCTGGATGCAGCCAAGCCGGCAGTCACTGCAAAGCACCGTGGTCACTGGGGCCTAACCGCCTTCATTACCCAATCACATTTACTAATACTTAATCTAACCAGGAGAAGATAATATCGCTCCTCTTTGCCAAACTCAATATGAGACACGCAGGGCTGACCGCTCTCTCTGGCCAGCTCATTTCAAACAGCACATAGTGAACCGTGCCCAGGCTTACAGTGATGACTCGCTTCTTTCCACCACCGTCTTTACTAACACATGATCGGATACTTGGTCAAGCTTCGCCAGACAACTCTCCCAAGGCACATTCACGGACTCGTGAGAAGGGAGGCAGGAAAGGAATCGCCACTGTCCATTTTTCAGGCGACCCTCTTCCATTGAGGTGACTGAGGGGGTGGTTCAACATTTGTAATGATGTCAATTCATTGGATTAGAGCGTTCATTTTGAATGATTAACCCATGCCATTCCTCCAACTATTATTCAATAATTAATGCTAGGACAGTCATCATGATCCCCAAAGGGCCCACATCCAGGCATGGACAGGGGACTCAATCAAACCAATCAGGGCTAATTATATCCACCTCGCCGTCACAGACAGCTTAGCATTTCCAGCATTTCGACTGTGAATGGGTCAGCGCTTATGCTCTCTCTGCCCTGCCTGGTTACTTGAGAGTCAAATCCTGCAATATTAAGCACAAAAACAGAATCCCAAATCAGCATACCCAAGTTCAGGCATGGCGAGAAGAACAGACTTTGTGATATAATTCCAGCCTCTCAAATCGGGGGTGGGGGGGGGGGCCTCCTCTTTGCTGCATCGAGGCCGCTGAAGGTTGTTCCCACAATCTTCACCTCTCATGGCTGATCAGTGACTCTCCGTTCACCCTTCAACCTGTGTACACCAGCAAGTCATGCTGCAATCGATCAATGACAGCCTTGCCCTATGAAGAGATCAGCGACCAGCTTGCCCTGATTAGAGCCGTTTTACTGTCATCTAGAATCCCCAAGCCTCTCGTGCTCTCTCTCTCTCTCTCTCTCTCTCTCTCTCTCTGCTATGCACATAAATAAGAGTATGCCCATAAACACATACACACACAGACACCAAATTTAGGGCAACAGTTACTCTCTTCGCGTTCTAATTTAGCAACGTAGGCATCCCTCAGAATAAATGTGTCTTTTGTACTTACAGGTACAGTATGGATGAGCTAAAGGCTAACCACACTGACCCTTTGTTTTTAGTTTTGCAGGATTTGCCAAGAGTCCGCTTCACCTCTGGAAATAATCTGCAATGGCTCCACAGTTTGAGGCAAAGGTGGGGGGAGGAGCTGAGCATTATCTCAAAGTCACACCTTGCCTCTAAGCCAGGTGTGCAGGTGTAATTTACCATGTCACTGTTAACCTGCTTGCTTGTTTTCATCAAACTCATCAGCCATGCATAAGTGGTGTGCCTCAGAAATTAAAGAGCAGCCTGGCCTGATTCCTCAAATGACTGAAATCGCTCAGCCGGTACTTCATTTGCAACACAGGAAGGAGGAAACGCTCCGTTTTGTGAGGAAAGAGTGCTGCGTGTTTAAGTAAATAGTTGATCATTAAGATTAGTAAGATGACCACAGGCTGGGACTGCTGTCTTTTTTATTCTTTTACAGTTGCACAACAGTCGAGAAAAAAAAAAAAAAACCTTATCAGGTCTGTTCACCGTAAAAAGGATGTTGGATGATTTCAGCTCGCTTTCAGGGAATGTCTTCAGTAACATTCACCACAATGGTTGAACATGAGACAAAGGTTACAGATTTAGATTTGTCATTTGTTTATTTGCGTCTTTTGTTTTTGTTTTCAAATTTGAATTCAGTTTTTAATGCTGGTTTGTTTAGTTTAGAGTTTGTGAAAATGTTCAGGTTAGTTTAGCTTTAATAAGGTTTAGTTTCGATGGAACATGGGAAACCTGTCAAGAGAGCAAGTATCATAAACACAAACACAAGGATGAACAACCATTGCCATCCATAAAAGATGTGTTTTTTTAAACTGTGATATTGGTCAGCCCCTTCAAAATTGAAGTGTTCCTGTGTGCTTGTTTCAAAGACAAAAACTAAGGACATTTTCTCTATCATCTGATGGTATATTTAGTCTGTTTTGTAAACACACAATACAGTTTTCGTTATTTTTTTGTAAAGCGTTGTTTATATTACAGTACATTTTTTTTAGCATTTTAGTTTTTAAAAATATCACTTTAGACCAGCACAGATGTTGCCCAAGTTGTGATGTCAATGCCGCCCTTCTTACATGACTGTACAAATTCAGGACATAACCCCAACCCCCACATGATGGTTTTCTACGGCCCAAATCCCCGAGAATCCACATCTCTCATTCATAAAACCCCATCATGGACCTCTTTACTGAGTGGCCTCTTTCTGATAAATGGATGGATACCTTAAGGTAGCCTGGACCACTTTTCAACTCGGTAACACTTTGGGAACAAGAAGAGAGCAGCAGCAGAGTTCAAGACGAACAAATTTCACTGACATGTTGGCCTCGCTTTTCCAGCATTGAGACATCTTGATATTTTGAAGCATTGCCTTGAGCTGGTTGGACCTTGCCTTTAGATGGGATATCATGTGGCGAGCCTCTTATGAAGTCGGGGCCTCACAATGACTGGTGCTGGTGTACACAGCTCATGATGAGCTGGTAGAAAATCCTCACTGCTTGTACTTTCATAACAACGCCCACAATATGATTGGATAAAACACGTACTTTAACAGACAGAATAAAAACTTACAATCCCCTTAAAATTTTATGTCTACAGGCCCATTTTGGATGTATTGGAAAGAAGATGCTATGAAACGCGGATCATAAATGGTATGTGTCATGGTCAGTGCTTGACTGTTGATGCCTGAGAAGTTTACAGGTACTGTAACAAGCACTAAACTGGAAACAGGTGCATGAATAAAAATCGCAGGATATAAAATTTGGGCAACAAAACAGAAGTGCATAATCGGCCTGTGGGGGTAACAAAATATTTAAACGACAGTAGCCATCCACAGCAGTATTGCAGGAATTCCTTTAAATTCTTCTTCTCTTTTTTACTGCCTGCAAGCCTCGTTTGAATCTAACAGGAATACATTTCTGTGAATAGCAGCTCATACATCTTATGTAATGGTCATTGCTTATGTGTTTCCATCGTTAAATCGAAAACAGGTCCATGAAAAAAAAAATCAAAGGACATAAAATGAAGGCTACAAACATGAAATCTGTCAGGATAACAGAAATATGAACCACATGACATGTTCACATAAAGATGCCTCCTCCAGGATTCCCCATATGTATACACTCCGAAGAGTCTCCCTTCCTCACATGCAAATCTGCAAAAACTTGCTGTGTTAGCGGTTGCAATACCCCCACATCCCCTCTTGTTCAGACCCATTGGCTACACAACTCAACACTCCCTCCCCACCCCTCTCTTGTCTAATCCTGCCCCAGTGCCCCACTTCACCTTCCAACACCCCATTAATAACTTATTCTCTCTATCATAAAAACTCCGGAGCTCATCCAGCTGGTCCACAGCTCACACTCACACACATTGCCAGCAATCTCCTCCCGCCAGTCCCAGCCCCATTCGGATTTCTCTGAAACACTGCACATTAGCATTTAAATCCTCTCATAACCGTATCATTGTGTTGCAGATAGAGGCAGTAGATCTTCATTCATCAGTCCTAATCTATCTGCTCCTTGTTCTCAGCCAGAGGGGCCCCCAGGCTCTGACTCAGAGCTTAACCCACCGCGCATAAGCCGCAAGGTGGCTGCGCATTTTTCCTCCCAAATCTGGGGTCATCATCTTGGGGCCAAATGAGGGGGTGGGGGGTAAGTGAACCCCAACACACACGCATTACTCTGTAAAATGGTCCGATTAGGGAGGTTTAATTGGGTATATTTGAGTGAAAGCTGCGTGTTAGCCGGATCAAACAGTAAACCATGTCAACAGCTTTGTGCTACAGTGGATGCTCCTCTTATCGCCAAGGTTATGTTCATTTATATCAGACAAACAAACAAGTTTTCCTGTTCAACACAAAAGGCTGAAAGACTGTGGGAAAAGTTGGAATTTTAGATTTGCAGCAAATCAGTTAATGCAAATACATATATTTCAAATCCCCCCTCGCCACACACAAACACAAAGCAAACACTTACACACACACATACTAACACTGTCACGCATAAACGCACACCTTGTCATACATACATCTTATTCCTGGACATCAAAGTCAGGCAATAAGAAGCGAGGGGAGGCCGATACCGGATTAGATTACGCGCACGAGGACGGTTCACACACAACATATCAGGTCATGAATGCGGATTTCCATTCGAACGCATTAGTAGTTTGTTGCGCTTGGAGCACGGATGCACAAACTGTCCGGACGCGCGCGCCCGCTCAAACACACACGCGCACACAGCAGGCAAACACCAAAATGACTGAGTGAATGTCATCGATGAACTCACCTCTAATCTCGTGGTGCTGCGTTCAAGTCGTCTCCTGCTCCGCACGTGCTGGTCCGGATACTCCTCGAGCTCTCACCTTCCTCTAAAATAGGAGCGTATTCCACTGCAGAGCGGCCGTCGACGCTGTCTTCTCCCTCTCCTCTCCCTGACTCCCTCACTGTTTCTCTCCCCTCTCTCTGTCTCCCCGTCTCTCCCCCCCCCCTCTCTCTCTCTCCCTCTCTCCCTCTCTCTCTCTCTCTCTCTCTCTCTGATTGATTCACCCTTTTCCAAGTGCTGCGCTGCCACCGCTGGTAATAAGAATTGTCTGAGAAATCTTCAGGTGGATGGAGCCCAGTGGATGATGGCGACGGGACTGCTGCTGCTGCTGCTGCTGCTGGGATATTAACTTTGTCTATAAGTTTATAATGTCGTTGTATTATTTCGGGAATGCAAAATACAAAGAATGACGCTGTTGCATTCTTGCAAACGAATCAACATGCAAGTTGAACACAAGAGCGAGACAGAGTCAACAGCAAAGGGCTAAATACTCTCAGGCCAAAATTAGATGACGTTAAATGAAAATGCATTCAATTTAAGAGCTAAACGTTGTAATATGTTCAATCTTTCTTAATGCAGAAAATGAAATGTGATTACATTTAATTCAACAGGCATCCACATATGATTGTGTCCACATATGGACATATAATCTCTATAATATGATGATGGTGGTGTTTACAGCTTACAGGGAACATTTGCTGCTTGGCTGGTTCCCTTGGCAACGCTCAAGCACACAGTGCTGATGTAGCCCCACCTGTACAGCACCGACTGCCTCATTGGATGTGCTCGCCATCGTAGCTCCCATCATTACAGTACATTCATGTTATATATACTGTATATAACACTGAGAATGTACATGTGTTTATTGATAGACATGCTTGGAAGGAAGGGGAGGAGTCAAAAGAGGGGATTGTTTGAGTTGTTGTGTTGAACAGGAATTGAAATTGTGCTTTAATGAATGTGAGAATTTCTGTTATTGATCACAAGTGAGAGCAGTTTAGCAGGGACTAAAAGCCAGGGCTAGTCCATGAGGGGAGGGGGGCATACATAAAAGCAAGTCGAGTCTGAAGGTCAGGTTAAGGTTAAAGGTCTGATCATGCTGGAGATGTCAATCACCGCATCAGGGTATCAACATGTGTGAGGAGAGAGAGCGAGTGGGCGGCGGAGTGTCCGTCAGATAGCAGTAGACAGAAGGGAGGGGAGCATGTGTGTGTTGTAGGGGGAGTGATTGGGGGTGGGGGTGGGGGTGGGTCAGACGGGTGATTAGTGCTGGATTGATAACGTTCTATATTGAGACTCAGAGGATCGCTCTTTTCTCACAGCTTTTGCACCTCGACAACGGCTCTCCATCACGCACAGGCACGTGTTTGAACAGAGTCCTCACACACGTGCCTCCCTCACAACACTGCTCCAACGAACACACGCGCCCAGTTCACACGCACACACACACACACACACACACACAGGCGTGATTTAGATGGCGAGTAAGGTAATGACTGACCCCGACATTTTCAGTCTGGATGCAGCAACAGGGTGGCCAACCTGTTCCTCTCTGCACAGCCTCTTTCACTTTATGTTCCCACTTACTTAACGCCCCCCCCACCCCCCCATCCACACACACACACACTCTGCAGTGAGGGTCCAGACTCGTACCCCCTCTCCATCCCACTCCTCTGTAATTCAAACAACACTGTCTCCCGCTTGCTGCTTTTGCATTGCGTCGCTCCTTCCTCTCTCCTCCCTCCCCTCCCCTGCTGCCTTCCTGCCTCCCTCCCTTCCTCCCTCTCTATTAAATTTCCAGTCACACAACAGTGCAGTGGATATCCCTCCCTCTCTCCAGCTCTCACACACTCCCTCTCTCCCTCTTCCTCACACACACACACACACCTCAGTAGTCTGTGGAGGTGTTGTCATCACCCTGGATCTCTCTCCCAACAGCTCGCTCTTGATATTGACGGTTCTCGCCCTCCTTTTGCTTTGAACCTCACTCACTCTTCATACAAGGCTGCTTTCTTTTCACCTCCAGTTGTCTCATCCCTCCCCTCCCTCTGCTTTTTTCCCCCTCCCTCTCCTCCCCCTCTTTGCCTCATTATTTAAAAGAGCCCCCTCACATTTCCTCCTCTTCCTCCCCAACCCACTCTGTTTGTATCTCCGTGCTGCAGTGTCTGCTTAGGCGCTTATACTATTTGGAGTATAACCTCTCCTCCTCTCCTCTGTGCTCCCTGTGTGTCAATGTGTTTGTGTGGGTGTGCAGGGCTCGCTCCGTCGGGCCAGCCTTTAAGTGACTGATTGAGTGGACACCACAGGCCTATGAATGAATAAAGATGGGAGCCACTGTGAGGATTAATGCGCCGCATATAAAGACAGAAAGCTTGCCATCAAGTATTTCTGCCTGTTGGTGTTGCTGTGTCGTGCAGTGTGTTTCGCTGTTACAGCACGTTGGTTTAAGAGACACGCAGGCCCCTCTGTTCGCCCCGGGTTATGTTCAGGTCCCAGGGTGAAACCTCTGCCGTCGCCATGCTGCGCTGTGCTGCAACGACGTGGTTTTAGAGGAAGTGGGGCAGATAAGGCCTCGGTGTTGAGAACATGCTGCCTTGCCTTTCTCCGCCTGCTGCTTCCACATCTCCCTCCTCCTTCCTCACGCGCTATCTCGAGTCTGAACTCCTCTCCACAGCCTCTGAGGCCCTAACTGAGCCCTGATCCGTATCTGATGGCGAAACAGCACGCCACCGGCTGCAGAGATTCTAACCTGTGTGATATCAAATTGAACATTCGGGTTGTCGTGACAAGCAAGCGAGGGTTGAACGCTCCAACGCTTCTCCTTGTGTACATGCTAAAAACAATGTGTTTGCACCCACAGAGAAAGGAGAAGCTCTTTTAAACACAAAGTTAACCAAGCTTGAATCTCCACCACTGAAGCCAATACTCCTGTCTTATCAGAAACAGCCCTATCTGGCATCCATTAGGTCCAATGGAGCCATTGATCTCGACACAGCCGGGCCAAGTGGACCCCGACCAGCAGCCCCTGAGGACAAATCCAATTTGAGGTGTTATATGCTCCTCCGACCCGCGTCCTCCTTGTAATCTCTACATGTGCCGGTTTAACTCGTCCACCACCATGACAATACCAGCACTTACATCCCGCAAGGCCAGGCCTAATAATAAGGCAGTCCTTCCTGCTCCTCCGTCACCTGCTCCATCAGAAACATCTCTGAAAAAAACTCTGCCTTAGGCCTGTAAACCCCCTATAATGCAGAGCAAAACTCCTGTCATCAGGCTGTATAATCTTCATCTCTATTCAAGAACCAAACCAAACATGCCCCTTAAACTGGTCCACTGCCTCCTCCGTCTTGGTGACGACACGGAGCAGGAGCGTTTAATTTAAGACTGGACCGTGGAGCAGTAAAGAGCAGTCAGAGAGCTCAGACTCTGGTCACATGTAAGGATGTGTTCAAGGGTGTAATGGATAAGGTTAAGTGCACTTAATGTGTTTAATCATATTTTTAATGCAAATGATATAAATCTATATGGGCCATGAAAAAGCGGCTTCCTTAACTACTACATATACTTAGTTGTTAAATGCTTCATAGGGGGTTTTGATTTAAAATATAATTCAAATTGAAATTTCCATCTTTCCGTCTGAAAACTTTCTTTAAAGTCCAAAATATTCTCTGATGATTTTTGGAAGAGAACGGGACATGAAATCAACAGAACATGTTGCATTATGCAGAGCAGGTGTATGTGGAGCTGGTTGGCAGCAGAATGAGCGCAGATGGGGCTACAGGTTTGTGGTTTGAAAATGTAGAAATGTTCATCGTGTCCAGTCCCAGCAGACGGTTGGTTTCCAATGTGTCTGGCTCTGTTCAAGGTTTCTACCTGTTAAAACTGTTCTTGCCACTGTTGCAGAGTGCTTCCTGGTAACTAATGATGGACCTAGATTCATAATAACAGACGACAAAATAAACCTGCTCTATTTAAAGTGCTATTAGATCACCTTAATTGCGATTTGGTCACGGTACAAATTTGTCCTGATGATCATTAATCGCATCTCTATGTTACAGAAAAAAACATTGATATGTATAAGAAATGCAATGTAATTTGTTTGATTCTTAAGGGATAAAATCATCTTAAACTTTGCCCATTTTACAGAAAATTCGAGGGAAGTTTAATTTAGTGAAGTGCAGGGTATTTTTGTTTTTGTGAGTCTTCTAACATTTTTGGCATGCATGAATGCAAATGATGGATTGCAGAATAAATAAATTATATCTTTATTGCTGAGTGACTTCAACTGGAAAGTTTTTATGTACAGTATTTGTTTTTTTTTTTGTTGCATCATTTAACCCAGAATTATGAAAATGAAAATTTCTTCATTGCAGTCTTATAATTCCTCGGTACAGAAAAAGCAGCACTATTAACATTAAGATGATACTTTTCCTCTAATATTTAAAGGTTTGATGTTTCTAAGAGAATATGTAATGTAAGCAAAGCCAACTACCCATAGGGCCAATATGACTCTCACTCTCTCTCTCTCGCTCTCTCTCTCTCTGGGTGCACAAGGCCAGATGGCTTTGATGACTTCTTCAACAGCCCTGTATCCCCATATTCCCACGGCAACCACCCACATGACACCCCAGGGGGCATGATCTCCAAGTCCACAAAGCACATTTAGACGCCTGCCTCCACAAGTGAGGCTTTGAACATCAACCAATTCGCTTTCTCCAGAAACTCAAGAACGAGAACTCCAAATTACACATTTGGGTTTAGTAGTTCTGTGTAACAGTCCTGATCCAACAAAATCACCCCTTGGGTTCAGATCAGGCAGACTTCAGCACCAGAGTTGTTCAAACTAGTATTCTTCTGTTCCTTTTTCTGCTCAAAGGCTTTGAGGACTACAGAAGATCAGGCTGTATTTGCAACAGCCCTACCACAGTAATTCTACTTTGACATCAGTGAGGGAAGTCTTCTGTTTCCACAATAGTTTGCTCTTGGATGGATCAGCATTGTCAACATCTCCCCTAAACATTCAGCAGAACCACAACCTGGAGCTAAACCAAGCAAAAAACAAAAAAAAAAAGCCTCTCACATAGAAGAACAGAGAACAGTCACCTCACTCTTGGAACCAGACATTCCCAACCAGGTCTGGGAATTCCAGGAGAAGACGGAGGACACATTAAGACTCAAAATTATGCTGCCTCTTTGGCTGTATATGGGAACTATAACTTCCAGAACGTTATCTCATTATTATGAAAAAAAGTAATAATAATTATGGCATTATAACTGAGCCCCAATTACAAGATTAAAGTCGGTTATGATGCAACAGCTCCACATGAGCTTTCCTCTGGAAGACAGTCATTCATTCTTTTTCCTAGAAGGCTAAAAACAACAACAAAAACCCCAGAAAAAATACAAATCGATCGCCCTGCAAGTGTCCGACTATGATCAAATAACAGCAAGCATGAAATCCTAACTGTCAGAGGCTGAGATTTAAGAAATAAACAGCACAGGACTTAATTTATGACATAACATGTAGTGTCATCCTGAGCTGACTTTTTAGTCGCTAAGGACGTCTGCTCCTTTTATAAAACTCTGATTTTCTTCTTTAATATGCAAATATATGCATCAAGGCCCTTTAAAACAGTCAGATCAGGGGACTTTACAAGTTAGATCTTAAATGTGTAAATTAGTGTGTGAACTAAATGGGAAGCTCATGCAGTTAAAACCTTGATAGCTTTGGAACATGTGCCAGTAAAGAAAAAAAGTAAAAAGACACATCTGGGGCATGTGTTAGAAGAAGAAATGACAAGAAAAGGTACAACATTGGTGTAGCTTATATATGACTCAACGTAAAATCGCGCTTTTCTGTTGGTATGACTCACAAAAAAACATTGTGGTTGATGTTTGCCTATTGGTCATGATGATTGAAGGTCGGCTTTGACACAATTTTATTTACCACTAAAGTTCATCACATGGACCTGTGAACATTTAATTGAAGAGATACTGAAAAACTTATGAGCTCAGACAGGCGCTAATAGCTCGATAGTGAGATAGAGACAGATAGATGGAGAGAGAGGGAATGATAAAGTGAAGCTAAGCCAGGCTCTGAGGGCCGGCCAGTGATTAAGGGATGGGAGGATTGAACAGCAGCCACTGAGGGACTAGTGTCTATCTGTGTGAGTCCATGTGAAAGCGGGGCTGAGGGAGAGAAAAAAAAAAAAAAAAAAAAAAAAAAACCCTCAGAAACAAGAACCCACTGTCATGGTATCTTAGCAACCGTTTCTGTCTCCCAGGTGACAGGGACTGACATCACTTCCTGTTGGTTGGTGAGTGTGTATGTGTATGTACACAGCGTCCATGTGTAAGAAAAAAAGAACAAAAAAATCTGCACCAACTGATATGTTTTTAGGACGCATGTGTGAGGTTGAGCGGGAGTTCACCTGGACGGCACGGCTCTGCAGTTTTAGCACACGTCAATCTGCTATCTGACAGAACAGTGTGTGTTGGTGGATTAAACTTGGTGCCTGCACGTTCAGAGAGCACACTGTGGGCATACATGTGCAGTGTGATCCATGTGCGCATGCGGTCAGCCTGATTGTACGTTATGCCAATGGAAGCATGGCCAACTGATGCCATCTGGTAGGACTACTTGGCACAAGACGGCTCTCTATGGTTCCACGACATATTGGAGTAGTTAAAATTAACACTGTGACACTATTTGGCAGAAAAAGACACTGAACTATCTATTACAGTGTCTATTTCAAGCGCTCTCTCACCTTACGGGTCCAATCTGCAGTCACACAGCGGGACGCAGGTCTGTGAAGACTTTGGCTGGCCATCACAAGCGCAAAAACCTCTTCACACAGAAAAAAAAAATCTATGCTCCTTCTTTTATTTTATCCAAATAAAACAACTTGACCATGATTTAAAAAACAGCAACAAATGAAACAGAACATGTAAAATCTTAATTAAAAAGGAAAAAAAAGCAGTATTTCATATGTCAATGATACAATGTATAGAAAAGTGGAGTTTGCACGAGGTTTTTCATAATTGTCTCTTTCCACTGGTTGGCTTCTTCAGAGTGGAGGATTAGCGTGCTGTCGGTTTGACCATTTACATGAAAAACTAATGCTCGCATTGTCTGCCCTTAATTAACTTCAGCTGCTCAGTCCCGTGAAAAGAGGATGATTTGTTCCTTAATTATGTTGAACATTTGTAGCAATAAAGCAACCGAGCGGATGCATGTGTCCAAACTGGCAAAAAAAAAAAAAAAAAAAGGCTGCCAAGATTCAACTAAAAAAAAAAATATATATAAAATAAAATCTATTCCAGAGTCCAGCACGCTCGCTCAGAGTAAGTCCATGAGGATTTCATCCTCCATGACACTGGAGACTTGGGGCATCCCAGGCTGGGGAACAGCACCTCTCTGACCTCCAGACATCAGGATCTGACCTGCACACAGGTTGGGGAGAGAGAGTAAGACATTTAGAAAAGGGGGGAATTGCACTGATGAAAAGTCCGACTTTAAATAAGGACCGGGAGAACAAATAAACAAGCACCGTCATTTTGCTCATTTGTGCACTTTTCTTTAGAAAGCTTCGAGCTCAGTTTAGAGTCTATTTACTGAAATTAAAGATTGAGTTAGTACAAAGAGATCTGGAGTTAAAATAACCATTTAACAGTCATTTTTTGCTTCTACAAATCTTATTTGGTTTCAAATGGATACAGAATATGAATCACTTTTCCCCCTCATACTCGCTTTCAAAATCACATCTTCTTTTTGCATTTCCCTCTTTTCTCCCCTGAAGCCATTTTCTTTCTGAGGTCAACAAGTAAATTGGAATTTGGGAGTAAAATCAACGTGCCCCAGTGGTTTGAAATGTTTAAGTTCTTGAATAAATGCCCTGCGGTGTGTTCAACCGTTCAACTGAACACATTCCTACATTAGTTTGTCAGAAATTCAAAGCTAGCCTTAAGATGATCTCAAACAGACAAGGACGGAGGATGTCGGTGGCCTGGTGGTGAACGGGTACGCCCCATGTACAGAGGCCATGGTCCTCGAGACGGGCAGCCTGGGTTTCCAATCCGACCTGTGGATCCTTCCCTGCATGTCATTCCTCCCTCCCTCTCTCTCTCTCTCTCTCTCATAAGCCATTAACCCAGGAGAAAAGCGATGTATCAGTTTGCTTCGAGGATGTGTGAAAAAGAAGACTTTAAGGTATTCAGTGTGAATCATGTGTCAAAACACGATCAGCAACCAGCAGGCCTTATAAAACCCACCTGCATTCAGAGTGAAAGTCATCAGTGCACTTTGATTTTTCTAATTGGAACTGCCTTTAAAAATTAATTATTCCCTCCCCCCCGAAGTGACGGAGTCCTTTCATTCTAGAGCTGTACATCAATATATTCATGCACCAAAAGTTCTCTTAACTTTTACAATCGAGTCTCTCAAAAAAAAAGCAGGAACACTCAGAAGGAATATTTCACACAAAAAAGAAAGTTTCTGCAACGTGATCTTTGTCAGATATAAAGGCAGCATGTGACCAAAAAACAACACTTACCAGAAGGAGAAATAACCAACATGTAGTGTGGTTAGTGACATTCTGACTTTACAGATGTGTGGAACGAAAAAGAACTCATCTTCTCGTACTTTTTTAGTTTTCAAACTTTTTCCACCATCACCGAGTATTTTTCGAGACCTATATTCTCAGGTGTCATGTCGCCTCTAATCACATGTTTTCTGAACTCCTCCACCTCAGTGGGGGGTTGCTTGCTGACCTGCCAATGGCTGCCTCCACTGGCCCTGCATTTGAGCCCCCCCTCCTGGTGCCTGATGGACCAACTGCTGCCCTAGTCCCTGGTGAGACATCATGCCGGGCATGTGAGACACCCCGCCCTGCTGCGGAGACACAGGGACAGAAGAGACATCAGGATTATCTTCAGAGGAAAAGGAGGAGAGGACCGTCACTTGTGGGACATGCTGCCGGACTCTCTTACTGGCTGCTGTTGGCTGAGGAGAAGGCTGCGGAGCTGCGGATTGGCTCCTGGATTTGAGAGGCGCAGAATGGGACCCTGGGGCTGGGCTTGTCCGCCTTGTGCGACCTGGTTGGGTGGAGCGCCGCCGACAGGCTGTTGCTGATTGGCTGGTCCGGCTGCTCTCATCGACATCTGAAAGAAAGTCAAAGATGTCTTACAAAGCTGTACAATTTTCAAACAGAAAAACTGCCTCCGAGTGTACAAGCGGTCAGAAGGATTCTAGTGGAGCTGCATATCAGGAGAGAAGCCCCTTACCTGGTGCAAACAGCCCCTCCTCAACAAAAATATCAAACAAACTTAAACATGCATGTTAATCATGAAACATATGCATCTCTGTTTTCAATGTGCATGCTGCATGTGACACAAACGCATGCTGGGAGGAAGTTCTCCATCCACCCGCAGTGAGCCGGGTGTGACACTCGGTCAGTGTTTATGTAGAATACATAATAAATACACAATAAAACAATCACTACAGAGTGGTTAAAAACGATGTTTCCAGAAAAATCGGAGGTGTCTGATATCGGACAAAGTCGACTTCATTCCATCCTGATTCATATTACTGATCAGGGACAGGTGAAGGAGATCCTGTTTGATTTCAGCGAGGTACCTGTGGACACCCTGATCACATGTTGCTTTGAGGTCTCACCATGTTGTTCTGCCTCTGCTGCTCCTCCATCATAGAGACCTGACTAACAGGAGGCATGCCCACCACCACAGACTGCACACAGGACAGATATGATAGAGGAAGGAGGAGGTAGAAGGGGGGGATTGGTGGAAGTGTGGAGGGGGGGGGGAAAAAGGAGGACAGTGGAGGAAAGGGTTAGCAGTCAGGCATGCAGAGATCAGCGGGGCAGTAAAAGTGTCAAACCCAGGCAGTGTGAGAGGGAAACACAGGCAGGCATGACAGCACAGAGTCCGATCAGTTACCTGCTGCTGGACGTTGCCATGGGAGACGGGGATGGGGCCAGCGGGCCTGTTGAGGAAGTTCTGGTTGGGGGCAACCTGACCGGGCTGCATGGGACCGCCACCTCCACCTAACTGCTGCAGAAGACATAAGCGTCACAAAACCTCTGCACTCCGCCAGTACAAACACTTTGACTTTTTGTTTCAGTCCTCATCTAACAGGTCGACACACAGGGGAGAACCATTTAAAAAGCAACGACCTTTCAAAGTTGAATTAAACAGAAGAGAAGTTTTTTTAAACACAGCAGATGGTTCCTTGTTTGTAAGTTTAACAGTACAGACACCAAATGTACGACCATGAAAACACGGCTGTCTGGGGTTATTTATTGGACATCTCACATGTCATGCATCACTTTCACTTTAAGATGCATCCTTTTTCTGAACTGTAAAAAAAACAAAAAAAAAAACAGCACAGCTGCTGTTTTCAAGACCAACATTTTGTCTGCAATCCAAATCTAAACCCTTCAGGATTCTTCAGTTTAACTTGCTGCAAAATGTCATGAAATATTCAAGTTTCCAGCAAGATTAAAAAAAAAAAAAAAAAAAAGACCTGCTTGGTGAGTTAAAGATCCCTTCAGACGCTCTTCAACAGGTCAGAGAGCCTGTGTTCAGTCTGTGAGGAACACTCAATAGTTTATATCGCGGGATGAATTAGTGAACAGTTGTGCTTAAAGTCCAGGTGAGCGCGTCAAAATGTAATTGGTTGCCGTTATTAGTTGTAATGGCCCCAAAGAAACACATCTTTGAGGGAAAGCATATTCAAAGTGAGCGATAAAGGACAAAATGATCAGCGCACAGTGTTCTCAGGATGAGCTGAAGCTTCGTTCACTTCATAACAAGCAATTACCTTCCTCAGATGAAGACTCACGGGATCCTCTTTCACTCTGTGTTTTGATTGGTTGGTCAGATAGTTTTGGAAACCCCCCCCCCTCCCGCCCCCCTCTCATTTAAAAGACCCAGAACCCTGTGCTCACTCTTCGCTCACACTCTGACGTTTGGCTATTTATTTATTTTTTTTGCACTGTTCAAATGAATCCATTATCTATATCTTCAGTCGACATATTCTCCCCGTGTAATGGATGTTTACTGTGTTAACAACCTTGAGAGCGTCGGGCTGAAAACCAAACACTCGCTTTCTTTGCTCGAGAGTCTGGTAACGAAAAGCAAAAAAAAAAAAAAACGGGGACACGATGACACTTGAAGCACCACCTGCTGCTGTGTTTGCTATTTTGGATTCCACGGTTTAAAACAAACTCAAGCTTGATGACTAAAGCCATTAGCAAAGTGGGGAGTAAAAAGAAGAAAGAAAGTCCCATACAGTATCTGATAGTACAAATTTCTGTGAATACGTTCAGTTTGGTTACATCTTGTAGAGATGACTTTGCTGTTAGCAGACCACGATTTATTCTGAGAAGATATGACTATATTTGAAGAGAAACACGTTATATGAGGTATCACAAAAGCATAATGTATGGCCTCGGTTGACAGTAGAATGATGAAGTGTTCCTCAAATAGAGGTTTGACATTTAAAGAGTAAAGGTAATGTGATTCTTCATACCATGTATAGAAATATCTAAAGTGGGAAGGAATTTGTGACATCTGTTGTGCTGTATATAATGGCTTCACACCGACCATTAAATTGTCTATCTTTCAGCCTGCACAGAGTCTCAGTGTTGTCTGTTAGATCAGAACCACGGCCGTGATATGCTGCGTTAATATTATCCAGTCTGTTGATAGATTCAGCTTTAGGGACATTTATATTATTCAACCCATCAGTATCCATCACGCTGTTTTTTTTTCTTCTTCCTTTTCTTTATTTAAATCAGAGTTAAAAGTTAACCGGGTGACATGTCCGACACACACCTGCTAGCTAGATTCTGATCATCCACATTTAGTGTACATCATATTCCCTCAAACTCTAATTTTTTTTATTCCTAAAGACAGCCCCTGACATGGGAGAAAAAAAATCCCAGTAAGAGACTGACAGCTCAGAAAGGGCAGATTTTGAAGCTGGCAGCAGTTAGCAGTCCTCTGCAGGTGCCGTGTTTCCACACGGAGGGAGAGACGAGGAGGAAACGAGGGTGTTCCGTCCCCTCCACTGAGCACAAATTATTAACTAGAGTGTGATGGAAAAACACCTTCACTTATCCATCCTGCTGAATCTGAGAAACACCGCAGGATTTGGCTAATGCAGGTTATGTTTTCTGACTGGCAGTAACAGAAAGAAAGACGCAGTTCGGCTCTTCTGAGGAAGCGTACAGAGCATCTTCTTTTCTCTCTCTCTCTCTCTCTCTCTTTTGTCCCATCTATGATTTAGTTCCAGTCTTTAACCCTGTGTCTTGTAAAATCCCAGATCAAGATTTAGAGCTCTTTTTCTAGGAAAAACTTTTTTTGTTTTTTTTGACTTGCTGAACAGAACAAACAAAAGCCACTCAACGGATTTGCACAGAGAAATCTGAACTTCTGGTCCGAATTGAAATTTTAATTACATTAAGATTTGCTGTTGTGCTTCTCTATAAGCAACGCAGCATGGGATGATAAAAAAAATAAAAATAAAATCTTCATTACAATTTCATGATGTCTGCTTTCTCTAAATGCCCTGATGCTCATAAACACGGCGCTCGGGAGTCGCATATAGCGCCGTCGCTCTTCCGAGAGGACATGGAGTTAGCTGGGTGAGCAAACAAGCGCTATCACAACCGATGAGTGCCGAATGCGAGGAGCAGTAGTGATCCAAGTCATGTAAGGCTGACAGCAGGCTTGAATTTTAAATGGAGACATAGTGCTTTCTCTACAATTGGATGCAGCATTGTTTCCTCCTTTGCAGGCTGCACAAGCTGAAGCCGAGCCCTGCGATGGAAAAGACGGCTAATCCAGAGGACACATTTTAAATCAGGCGGTCTCCAGGGAAGACGACGAGGCAAGAGAACGCGCGCGGGGGCAGTGAAATTTTCATGACATGTGAGCAGAGGAAGTTGTTTGTAACCCACAATGAACTCGGCGGCGACAACCGGTCCAGCTTCACCACCGAGGCGGGGAAGTCTTTGGGACTTCTTCACCCTGTCCCTGAAGGTTGTCCCCGCTCCTACAGCATGTCATCTAATGTTAACGACGGCGCAGATCGCGCTGAAAAATTCAACAGCGCACAACTCTTCACGTTCAGGAACGAGAGCAAACATGACAGAAGTGTGTGAAGACTTAATACTTTGAATGATGTTCTTCCAGCCTGACGAGAACTGTGAAGACGACATTTACACTGTACACCAAGAAGGCTGGAATAGAGCTGGTGACATCCGCAGTTGTGTAACTGGATAGATTGATGTTTTTTCTTTTTTCTTCTTTTTCTTTGTAAAAATCACCCACAGTCTGTTGAACTCTGAAATTGCTTGTTTTTTCTCTTGTCAAAGATTTAAAAAAGAAATTCTATCCACTCCACAAGATTCCACTCTGGTCTTTGATCTTCACTCTGTGGCTGCTTTAATTTACCGCTACGTTTTCTCCATAGACAGCAAATGTGACATCAGCCATCTGTTACTGCGCGCTTATCGGCAGAAGCCGCCGTGCTGGACTTCCTGTCTCGGCCTAACTTTCAGTCAACCTAGCGTCAGGCTGCGAGTAGGAGCAGCTAGGCGCATGACTATGGAAAACACGTACCGTTTTGGAAATCACAACAGAAAAAAAAAATTGGCCTCATTTTGCCGCTTGTTTTCGCTGTGTTACACAACTTTACCTCCTGTACTTTTTATTATTCTTTTAAAACAACAGTAATATATAAACAAAGTTCTCCAGTGTCGTGTTTCCAAATTCAACACAACAAGCTCAGCCACAACTTCCACCTTCTAGACGTTTCTAATGTTGGTGCTTTAGCGACGCTGTCGAAAAAAAACCCCAAAACGGACAAATCCCTCGACATCTTTGTTCATGAGGAAAGTTGTTAGCGTTCTTACCGTCACGTGTTTTGTTCCACGCATGAGAGGAACACAGAACGCAGTCCAGTGATAACAGCGTGACAAGGTGTGACGTTAGTGCAAACACATCATTTCATTAACACCTCCTGACAGCGTTAGAAGAGACAATGACGGGCGTCACAGAACAGACTTTATGGCACAACGTTGTTTCAGACTGCATTAGATTGTTCATATGGTGCAACTCATAAAGTGGACACACTGGATGTATAACGACAAGCTTTAAAGCTGTCAAACTGAAAGAGCATGCTAACGCAGGGTATTAATGCAACCTAATAAAAGGACGTTATGTACACAGTTTGGAGGACGCAGTGATTTCACAGAAAGAGTACGCGTGTCCTGCACCAATCACTCCCCTCCCTTAACCACAGATAATGAGTGTTAATGTTGCAGTGAGAATATAGCTAATGCTAGCTCCATTAGCCTCAACTAGAGCGAGAGCCGTTAGTGGCTGCTGTGAAGATACTCGGCTCGCTAAATGAAATGTCAATAGCAATGCACCTTAATGCTGTAAACAATACACCTCAATTCCCGGGTGCTCCTTGATAATGCCTCCTCATTATCACCTCCCCCCCCGCCATCTACTCTGAAGCCTTCCTCTCTTCCCCACCACCTCCTCCACCTCCTTCTCCCTCCTTCACCACTCACCGCTCTGTGCTGCTGGACCTGCTTGTGGTTGGTGATGACCTGCCGGATGCCGTTGACGAAGCCGCTCTGGTCGTTGGGGATGAGGCCCATGAAAATTCGCTTCTTGGAGGAGTAGAGCAGCATCAGCACCCGCACTTCACAGGGCGACGTGGTGTGCGGGAAGTGGACGCAGCCGGCCTGCGGGGAGGGTCACAGGGGTCGGATTAGGACCTTGACTGGACTTGACACGGGCTTGGGGAAATGACCTTCTCCCGAGGTCATTTTAGCCATCAAGAATATGTACGTTTTATAAATAGAATGAAAACGGTATTTAAAAAAAAAAAAAAAAAAACCTGCTGTAAATCTATGGAAGGCAAAAAG
Organism: Symphodus melops; assembly: GCF_947650265.1. Classification (NCBI taxonomy): domain Eukaryota; kingdom Metazoa; phylum Chordata; class Actinopteri; order Labriformes; family Labridae; genus Symphodus; species Symphodus melops. The sequence continues at coordinate 6,949,034 of NC_136707.1, forward strand.
TGCCTCCGATTTTTCTCAATGGCATTAACTCATCAAACCCTGTGTCATTTTACTAAACTTGTTTGTGTCTGGACTGGTAAAGCATGTTTCCAATAAAAAGACCTGACATGTGATCGGCTGCATATTTCTGAAAGGTACGGCCTGGAACCCCCTCTAGAGTCCATACCACCACACTGCAACAAAACATTTCACTTTCAATCAAACTACCGGAACCTGAACTCTGATGCCACTCGAGCTGCACTAAATGATGGATACGTTCGGAGGCATGGAGGGAATAAACACTTAAAAAGGCACGGGGAAGTAGAAAGTGCTCCGAAAAAACACTCACAAAACCATTGGCCATAATGCGGTACAGGCCTTTCAGCGACTCCATGTCTTTGTGGGTGAAGAGAAACTGAACCATTCGGGAATTTCTGAAGAGGTGACCTAAGGTGGCCTGCGGAAAGAGAAGGGGCACTTTAGTGCTGCGTCATTCAAACATAAGTCAGCACAACACTTTGACACAAGTCTCACCAGGAGCTGCTGTGGAATCAGCTGCATGATGAGCTTCTGCGGCCACTGGTCTGTGTTTCTGTTCGGGAGACACATCGACGGCATGAAATGAGAGAAACACACACACTACGAAGTGGAAAGTCTTCAACCGTGGTGTGTGTGTGTGCGGCTACTCACAGATTTTCTCCTTGGTTGACGTGCACTTGACATGGCAGGGAGCGCGTCAGTTTGGTGGTTGAATCCATGGAAGAGGCTTTCGGCTTCTGGACGGGTGATATAGAGAGAAAAGGGAGGTCGCACAACAAAAAAGACAGATGTTAAAAGAGGAGTTTTAAAAACACCCCGAGGAGACCCAGAGGAGATGAAAGATGTCTTACTGTGAATGAGGACACCGGCAGACACTTTGAGCAAACATAGTGCGCCAAACACCTTCAGCGGGTGTCCGTTATACAGGGGAATTTGCCACAAATGTTTACCCGCTATAGCCATCACAGCCTGTCTTATGGGTGCTGACCTTTAAGGGCGCCATCACACTTGGTCCCACACTGTGCTGAAGCATGATCCCATGATCTCCCCCTCATTCCTCCACTGGCCTACACTCCCACTGCTCCAGGACTAATCACTTACTGTATAACGTTGTGATGAAGTGTGATCAGTTAACGAGACAGGCTGATTTCAAATCAAAATAAAAAAAAGAGGACGTGCAGAATCGAATCAACATATCAGAGAACACAAATAACAAAACGACAACTTCACGGATTATCGAATAAAACCACTACACTCTAAGATTTGGGGATAATGGAAGGCTGTCCATGTTCTGTGCCCGTGCTCGTACTACACTGGCTACACTGTGTTGGGCTGCTATGGTGTCGAACTGTTTCATATCTGACGCAGCTATCTCCACCTGGCTTTAACTCAGCTCAGCAAATAAAGGTACGGTTGGTAGTTGAAACGCAAGCAAGTTGAGGATTTACAGAATCGAACTGGACCAAACCGGACTATTTGGTGGAAATGCGGCTTAAGTCACTGAGATATCAAAATATGTAAAAACAGGGCTCAGGTTTCAAACGATTGGAATTCCTCTTGAAATAAAGCTGACTTGGTTCATGTAGGGATGCCCCCCCCCCTCCGAATCTCTCTCAATGTGATCTGGGTATTAAACAGCTGGAGACACCAGGGAAGACCCACGACATGCTGAGGGGTTAAACCTTCCATCTGTCCTTGAGCAGTCGGAGCATATTGCTGAGGAGAAACTCATGGCAGGGTGCCCTGCTCAACCTTTCTCTCAACTCTGACCCCAATCAGAACAAGCAATTAAAACAAGATGAATAGATGGACTTTTAAAGACCTACAGAAAACCTCCTCACCAGCCAAACGTCAGGAAAGAGAGGGGGGAAAAAAGAACGACTTTCTAAGCACATCGATATAGCAATCCCACTCCGGGGGGGAGGGGGGGGCGTCAATACAGGATCAATGACCAATCAATCACATATTAGTAAGGACGACTGTCGTCCCTGTGCTGTCCATTACGAATGTATTGTACTTGACCCTCAAAGACAAATGGGCTGTTTGTTTCCTGGGCTTGTTACTGCAGGGAATCAAAAGGATGAGGTGTAGACAAACAAAACAATCCAATATATAGACCTTAGGCGTGGATCTGGAAATAAAATTAAATAAAAATGATCAGCAACCTTTCTCCAAAGTAACCCCAGAGTTGAAAGGCTAATGAGTGCAGTGAAGGAGGAAACGGTAGATTAAGAGCAATCTTTCATGCTCCTCATCTCAGAGACAAGATTTAGAGCCTCCCACACGTTTCCCCGTCAATTTAACCGACTCTGATCATTCTGACAAACGGGGGGGGGACTGTAGTCGATGGAGGCCATCGACCCAAGTCTGTCCAACAAACACAAACACTTGAGGGCCTTGTGAGTGTCGCATTTAAGCCATTAGCCGTGTGTTTTCCTGACTAAGCAATGAAACTGTACACTCCATGATTTGACCTTGAGAGAAGCCAATAGCCGTATGACACTTAACCGATGTGCTATTAATTCTACTGTGCAATAATCAATGACAGGAAGTTATTAAGACTCACAAATATGATGATCACCATTCTAGTTCTTGAAGGTTCTGATTGGACTTCAGCTTTCTGACATGAGACTGTTATGAGCTGAGCAATCAGCTTGACTTTTTTTTTTATCAGTTTGACTTTTGGAAATACATTTATATCTTTTTTGTTTAAAGTTTGAAAGTTTGAAAATATGTCAAATAGAACTGACTACTTTAAACTGATTACCCTTAAAATGTCTGGATCACTACAGAGAGCTGGGTTAGAGTCTCCAACAGCTTTAAAGTCGAAGCTAAGACAGGAAGACATTAGAACAGCTAGCATGGTCCTGCTAAAGGTAACAAAATCCACAGACCGGACCCCTAATGCTAACCAATTACATTTTACATCTTGTTTCTAAATTTATAGTGAGGAAAGTGAGGTATTGTGGGAAGTTGAGTCCATATGCAGATTTTCTCTCCGTTGTGAAAAGGCTAAGTATTTCTTTTTTTTTTCTTTCCCCATTTGTTATGCTAAGCTAAGCTAATTAGCTGCTAGCTGTAGTCTTTTTCTCCTCTCACTCCTGTTAGGATAGCTACAAAGTAAATGTCCCTTAGTGGTAAACTTCTGGCCCTCACTGAACTTAGACAGCTTCAAGCTCAGCCACAATGCAGACATTTGACTTCTAACTGGTTGAGACATTATGGGGTTTAAACACTAACCACTAAAAAGCTTTATGTCTACGACAGCGTTTTATAACCTTGCTTTACACCACCTGCCACTCTGCATTCATTCAAACTCGGTCTTTATTGTGAATGTTACCTCTTGCCACTCCAGAACGCCGGTCCAAGCCACAATCTTATTGGCCACACTTTGCGGCTGTCCAATGGGATTCGCATTGCCTGGAGCTCCAGACACAACAGCCTGTCAAGGAAATAAAAGCAGTGAGGATGTTACATGGAAAGATTTAAGAGCAGAACAGAACCTTGACCAGTTTGGAAAAAAGATGTATAAGGAAAAAAACACAAAGTAACAAATGACTTAAAACACTCAAGTTTACACCTTTACATTAGGATGTTGTGCTGCTGAAGAAAGTAGTGAATGAATGACATGTACAAATGAAGCCAACATGGACTGCCACCACAGTGACTTTCTAGGGAAAGGGAACGTGGTCCTGTTTTGATGTGACAGTAAGCGCAGACATATAAAATTCGTTTTGATATGAGACTTCAGACACTGTGTTAGACTGCAAACTGAGCTGTGAGGCTGCTGGTGTTACGCAGTGCCGATTAAAGCCGGGCTCTTCTGCTTCCTCACACAAGCAGGGACACTTACATGAGAAAAGATCGACCTGATTCAAACCCTGATAGTGTTTACAACCTGATAGGAATAACAAATCCCGACCTCAGCTGAGTGCTTTTTCCGCTTTTTTTTTTTTTCCTCTTCGTAACATCATAATGTTGGTCTGTGTCCAATGGCCATTATGCAAAACATAACTTAAATTGTTTAAACATCAAAACCCTGTTGACCAACCAGAGGCTGTCATTGGTCGGTAACAATCAAATACCTTCTTTGACCGTCTTTAGCAGTTCTGTTCTCACTGAATCAATCTAAATATCTGTTTTAGTCTGTTGGATTCAGTCGTAAGTGCTACTATTAGTTCACATTTAGATGTCTGTATCTCTCTGTATGTGGGAGTCAGTCAGTCATCCACAGTTTGCCTGCAGCGAGTGAAGATCAAAACACGAGCAGTGAGAAGATGCGGCTCTGCAGTACTGGCCTCCTTTCACTGGCTGCCAGTGAAACAAAGAGTCAAACTCTTGTCAAACTCTTTGTTTCTCTGAGGTCTACGTGGATTGGCAGCAGATTACAGCTTGTTTCTTCAAATGTAAAGTCAGTATCCCAAAACTCCTGATGTTAGTCATCATGGCACAATGTTTCCAGTCCAGATCTCGAAGTTCATTTTCAAAGACGGACAAAACTGGTTTAAGTTAAAAAATGTTAGATTGTATTTAAACTTTATCCAAACTGGTTTATGTTAAACACATATTGACAGCCTCCTTTGGCCTTTTATGTGAAAGTATCATGAATCCATTTTTAACACAAAACAAGATGAAGTTATTTTTCTAACATGACGTATAATGCGTTAAACAGAGCTGGTAAGAACTTTGAAATGAGCTCGTCAGCGAGCTTGTCCGGGAAGAGGCGTGTCTGTTCCTTAGATAACGACGCTCCCTGCATCGTCTGCAGCTTCCTTCGGGATACGTGCATTCTGTTTTTCGAGAGGACTCGATGGTCACTCAGCCTGCACACTTTCAAACTCTATTCTGTCACTAGTGATGTAGAAATAATGATGATGAGGTTATGGTACAAAGCGACGGCCCTGGAGGTTCATTCGCAACAACAATAAACAATATGTGCAAAAATCTGAAAACAGAGACGCACAAGAAAAACATGATGGGAATACTGGTAACAAAAAACCAGTGAGTGAAATCAACATTTGTGGTCTTTGGTAACGTAAAGCAACATGGACTCCCTGCGAAAGAATCACAACTTTTTGACTGTATATTTAATTGTTTCTAAGTTAGTGATCCTTTGAGTAGTGAGTCAAGGGTTTGTGTTCACTTTGAGAGGGAACATCTTCCTTCCTCTTACTCCAAGCTGACTTTATTTTAACAGATGTGAGATTTGAGCTGATGTTTCCTTGAAGTTTCTGAAGAAAGCTACAGTTACCTAAACGTGCTTTAACACCTCCTCCACAGTTTTCACATATATATCACCAAAGCAGTGGGAAAGAAGGTTGTTTTTTTTTATCAATGTGATGAAATAAGATGTTTGTTTTTTTTTGACTGATTCTTTTTTTAAGATGAAATATGAAGTTTACCATGTTGGGCTGGGCTGAAGGCACTGTGGGCTGATTCGCTAGGGGCTGCTGCTGAGGTGGCATCTGCTGCTGCTGTTGATTGGGCACGGGCTGCCCTGGGGGCGGGACTGGTTGCTGCTGATTGGGAGGAACTTGTTGCTGTGGCATCAGGGGCTGTGTCCCCGTGGTGACTGTCGATATGCTGAGCTGATTGAGCTTCACCCCGGGGACCGATGGGATGCTCGGCTGACCTGTGAACGGAGGACCTTGACTGACCATTCCTGGGACTGGAAGAGGGACAGGAACACGTCCGGAGATTCAAAAAAAAAAAAAAGAATACAGGAAAAAAACAACCATGAGGTCTTGAGATAATGAAAAGCCATTCTGAAGATTATTTTTCGACAAACAAAAGAGCATTAAGCCTCACTGTAAGACGCTCAGATCGTCTCACACAGAGAAAACAGTCACGTAGACACAACAGCTAAAAGCCTCGCTAACAGAAACAGTGACTTACAGCGACTCTTCTGGTTGTTCGCTGCCTCCACGGCCATCTGTGCAGCCACCTGAGCAGCACTCATGGCGGCCGGATTCTGTCAGCAAGCAGATTAAAAAGAAAAGGCGACGCTTAGAAAACAAGTCAGGGAGCAAACAGAAACACGAGTGTCTGAAACTGAGCCAAAAGCAGGCGACAGGAACAGGAAGCCTTACAGCCCTGTGTGGCTGGTTACCTGGTAAGGGTGGTTTGCATTGATGGGTGGAGGGGGCTGCGACGCTCCACCAAGAGGCTGACTGTTAGGCTGAGGGGGGAGGACAGGTTTGAGCGGCCCAGGACCTACACCTGAGGAAACTGGAGACAGACAGTGTTGAGATGTGAATTGAAGAGTGCTCTGTAAGTAATGCAGGAGCTAGATAGTTCTCCTCTAAAAGTCGAGGATTAGAAACATTTACCAGGAATTCCCTCCTACTCGCAAAAAAAAAATAAAGTGTAGGAGGAACCATTAGGAGCAGCTCAAATGGTCTTTATTTAATCCACCGCCAACTCAGGAGGAACCTGGGTTCATAATCTTCTTAGAGTACAATTGTGTGATTTTTTTTATATCTCCAGCAGCATTGAACACGTGAGACTGGCAACGAGCGTCTTCAAAGTACATCGGAAGGGATGTAATTACAGAGAGCTGCACAAACTGATATGAGAAATAAATCTGACAGAAGAAAAAATAGACAGAACCGTCGACGGTGGAGGAAGAACCCGAGCGCTAACATAATGATGAAAAAGGTAATTTGCGCGTCAGGATAAAAGCACAGACACAAAAGATGCAGACACAGGTAATAACATTCATGCCAGCTTTACTCGTGTTCATTTGAGCCCGAAAACTAATTCACACAAAAAGTGGTGTCACATCCGACCAACAGTGTGTCTGGAGACTTATCAGGAGGAACTACACTACACTTCCCTGCATTGTTCCACATACAACACATTACTTATTATAAATAATGCCACAGTCTGCGAGAATAAAAACAACTCCTGTGTCCTTTCTCTCTCGTGTAATTACGTCTCAATGGATTTATGAGGCATTTTCCAAAATAAAAGCTTTTATGTGCACTCACTGCTGCGGCTCGCTGACTCGGCAGTTCTCACGATATCAGATTCTTTTTACTTTGACACAATTCCAGAAAAATAAATAAATAAAATCTATATGATATTGATGCCTTCTTCAATACTGCAGCAACACAAACGCACCAAATATTGTGTCAATTCCCTCTTTTGGCTGCAGCAAACCTTTTGTTAAAATTATGACAACACAGGGCTGCTGGTATTTCCCCAAGTTCCCAGCTTTGGTTTAATAAAGTGTATCTATTTATCTATCTGTCCTAGTGGTTAGTGCGCACGCGCTCCATGTAAGAAGGCTGTACTGTACCAAGCAGGTGGCACGGGTTCAAATCCAACCGGTGGTTCCTTTTCCCGCATGACATTCCCCACTCTCTCCCTCTTCCTGATTTTTAACTCTATCCACCATTCAATCTCTACCACTAAGGCAAAAACAGCCCACAATGAATCTTTAAAAAAATCAATTTACAGTTTAATATATATGATTAAAAATCGGAATGTTTGAAAGCTTTGGTACTTTTTGATAAAACGGATGCATAAAAGATCAGAGATTGTTCCGGTTTGAAACACTGAGAATTCATGATCAGTAGTATTAAAAAAGGGGACAACGTAAAGACACCGTTTAAAAAGAAGTGCTGAAAAAAGAAACATATCACATGAATAATAAATATAGATTAGTTAAAAAGTACAACACACAGTTTCATGTTTCGTCTAAGGAAAGTTTAAAGATGTGGACAGACTGTCGGAGCACAGCAGCGCCCACACCGACGAGGTGTTACATCGTGCGTTCTCACCAGGAAGCGAGATGCCTCTGACCAGCACCATGTGGAAGGGGTCCTGGCTGTAGTCTGGATGGGGTTCAACAGCACCTCCCACTGGAGACGCCCGTTCAAACAAAGACCTCAGAGCAGGCAGTTTGCGTGGAGCTACCACAGAGAAATTAATTCCTCTCTAAAAATAACGGAGACAAAAAAAAAAAAAAAAAAAAAAGGAGGTGAGAACATGTTGTGCCTTTTAATGAAATCAAATGAGACAAATGACAGAAAAATACCCAATCCATAAAATATGTCAAACTTCTTGTTGTTGCTGTTAAGCACAAAGAGTGGTGATGAGAACTCACGTCTCTGATGATTTTCACCAGGTTGTCTGCGGTGCAGCCCGTGTAGCTGACGCTCTCCACAGCGGGCAGCAGGTAAGGAGGAGAGTTACACAGCAGCACACACACCTTGTGCGTCTGACCTCTGGCAAGGAAGGAAGGAAGGAAGGAAGGAAGGAAGGCAGAAAGCAAAAATAGTAAAACGTGGTCCTATGCACATTCAATGTCGACATCCTCCTTTTATGTTCTTTACCTTCGGCTGACGTCGAACACTGAGGAAACATTTTGCAAGGTCAGCACTTTATCAAGGATAAACAATGGCAACAACCTTGTAAGTTAAAAATGGTTGTGTTGCTCTTATTGTCTAATTAATGATCACCATCACCGATGATGTTCTTCTAGTATGAAACAGGCTGGGAGTTATATATGTCTAAAGTCGTGTGAAACGTGAAGACTTCCTCACATTTGCTCCCTCATCTTCTTGAAGTCGTCAAAGAGCTGCAGGGCCACAGAGAGTCCCTCGGCGATTAGACTACAGCTCTCCGCTCCTCCTCCCATGAACCTGAGAGGGACAACAGAGCGGGTGGTTTCACATCTCAGACCTCACCCTGTGTGCTTCCCCCCCCCCGTTAGAAGAAAAAACGTTGCGGCGATCTCTCACTGGATGCTGTCGATCCATGACACAAACTCGAAGGCGGAGCTTGTCGGCGCGTGACACTGGACGTACGACTCGGGAGCACAATCCACTGTGTTGAAGACCACGAGACCGTACTGTGTCCCTCCATACTAGAAGGACAAAGAAACACATTCACCGTCATCAGTGCTTACAAATGCGTTTTCAACATTATGAGACCAACTGAAAAAGAATCAGTGAAAAGGAGAGGGAAACACTCACATCTCCACCAAAGTCTGTTTCTGCTGGAGGCCCTCCGTTGAAATATCTACGATAGACAAAACAGCGGAATTTAGACGCAATAGCATAAACACCAAAAGCTCCAACACGAACAGGGAGCGACTCTGTTCTCTTACTCAATCGCTGGAAGGATGTAATTTTTTCTTAGAGACTCAAAGTAGGGTCCAAGATTTGCCGTCCCTTCGATGACGAACACCACATCAGCCACCTGGTTGTTTCCGGGCTTAGAGGAGGGCTCCATGAGCGATGAACCTGCCACCACCAGTCTGACCAAGAAGAGGACAGATTTAACTCCTTATGCACTACCTTGTGGTTCAGCAACAACATATGAACACTGGGGCGTGGGACATTCCCCTTTAATAATTTCTTGTGTCCAGGACATAATACGGATGAAGTGTTTGGAGAGGGAGCGGAGGTCATGACAGCAAGAGAGGCGGGCCCCTCTTTTTTTACATGCTGTTTGGTGAAGAAGAAGAGAAGACAGAGAGGTGCTGATGGTTGTTTTTTTTGTTGTTGTAGTTTTTTTTTTTAGACTTGCATTAGACGACAGCACATTTGAAATAGCGAAATAATTAAACTCAAAGGAATGAATAGCCTTTCTTTATTGCAAAATAATCCACCACAGGCCTTTCCCTCTAGAGGATTAACAGCCTGATACGAGGACCTGGATCGTTCTCAAACATCAGCCCGAAACACCAGTGCACAGTAACATAAGATGGGACTACTTTAAGAAGCTATCAAGTTACCAAATACCCGATATTACTGATTGCATGGGGGGAAATCTGCAACTACTAGGGATGTAAAGATTAATCGTGAGGCAGTTAAAAATCGATTCAAAGGTGTCAAGGTTCGAATCGGTTCTCTGAGAAATGAATGGCAGTAGTATGGTGAAGCGTCGGCAGCTGTAGAGCAGAGGAGGTTGGTGGTATATAAGCAGGTGTTATCACGGCAGTGGAAGCATTTTTGTTTCCCCAAGACAAAAAAGGAAAGGAAAAAAAAATCTGTGAGCAAATATTACAACACGACAGGGAAGTACACAAACAGCACAAGCAACATGATGCAGCGTTTAATCGACAGCATATTTGAGAATCTCCGATCACCTCCAGATTCTCTCCAATTAAAATCATATATCATATGTCAACTCAGTATCGTGAATCGTATTGTGAGTTAAGTAAATCGTTACATCCCCAGCAACTAAAATATAAGTATCATTCTCTTTGACACCCAGCAATGTTTTTATCATAAGTTTGATACAACATAAGTTCAATATCGGATGTCGAAGCAGGAGCATGATGAGACCTTGAAGTCATTTATAACAATATATTACAAAGAGTGCATTCAAAGGACCCTGGATTGTTTGTAAAATGAATAACAGATGGTGTGTTGGTCACTTTTCTTCAGTTGTTTTCATCCAGAAAGAAACACCAGTAATAGCCGAGGACTCAAATGAAGTCGACTAGTATCTTACTTGAACAAAAGAGAAAGAAATAATAATGTTAGTACCTCAAGATACTGTTTCCTGTGGCTAACCCGGCTAGAAATCAACCTGACCAATAAATTAAGAATAGTAATTGTTTATTTCAGTGTCGCGGATTGTCCAGGGATCATGGAAGGGAAACCAAACACTGCCTTCCCGGTCAAAATAAGTCAACTTCACATGGTTATCGTTTCAATTATTCAGTGTTAGCTAGCGACAAAGCTAAACGTCAGTGAACGAAAGAGCTAAAACAGTGGGGGAAAGGCTTAACTGAGCAGCAGCCATCAAGCTTTTAAGGGATGTGGACTGACCTGGTGGGATAAAGGCGCCGGTCGAATCTTTAGATGACTTTAACACAGTTATAACATCAAAATGCCCGATTTAGCAGCGCATGTTAAAGCACTGGTGGGTTTATCATTTGTTGTATTTATGACGGAAGTGACGTTTAGACACGCCCACGACACGTGACGTAAGCGCAATCTTCTTCGGCTTTTCCGCTTGTGCTGTGTCCGCGGTGGTGCTGCTGCCTCCAGCGGTTCAAAATCATGAATAGAGCTTGTTGTATTTTCCACCATAGACGGCCTAAACTAAGTGGATTTAAAAAAAAAAAAAAAAAAAAAAGATATTAGACGTTAGAAGTTTTCTGTGAGTGTGTGTGCAAGACAAAACCCTCTTGTCTCAGTAAATAAGTGTATCTTGCAACATCACCAAAAGGGGTTTATACTTTACTCTCAAAGAGCATGATGCAGATTTGTGGCGCATAAAAAACAAACGCTGCTCCATGTTGTGCACATGTTCTATAATCTATACATCTGCTGTCTAAGGTTAATTTGGGACTATTGGGACGATTTGTGAAGATCTTTTATCAGCCTCATTGCCTTAAAAAACACACACGATACAATTATGTAACACTGAGGATGTAACCGATTAGTTTGAGGAGAAACTTTATTATGCTTTGTTAGGCTTTATTATTTACCAAGAAGGCATATACTTTTGTGTCAACTGATCCAAAACCGGTAAATGGTCCAATTTGGATTATTAGGACAGCAGCACCTTTGAGTGATTGCGGCAGCACATTCAGTTATTTCTATTGAAAGTTGAATATTTTCTTCATTAGAAAAGTTCAAAACACCCACAATGGTGACATTTGGGTGAAAGGAACAGCATAAATACAATCTAATTCCTAATATTTAGTATTTACTTCTTACTTTGTTGTTAGGGTACATCACATTAAGTGTTTTCCTTTATAAATCCTTTATAGAGCAGGCCCTCTATATACTTTGTGTTTGTTTCAGACAAAACTAAAAGTCTGTCGAAGAAAGTACAGTTTTCTTTTACATTGGAAAAAAAAAAGAGAAGCTTTCTGCAACACCATGGCAGATTTTTAAGTGTTGTTAAAGCATGTCTCCAGGAGATGTCAGCAGATCTCTACAGTACAGTAGATGTCTGGCCTTGATCAGAGACAAGGATACAGATTGAAAAATAAAAGGGACTCCAGTCTATCTATAGTAAGTTCGATTTAGACTGAGCAAAGTCACATACAAGACAATCTGCTGGGACATTGGACATCATAAACAGTTGTCTTTTTCATTAGGAATTATCTCTTCTTTTCATTAACCTAACAACCTTTAAATGATTGTAAAACACTTGCAACTAAATAATTTAATCACTAAATGTGGCTATCAACTTTAACTTGTCCTTGTGTTTTCTAAACACAAGGACAAGTGTGTTAAATCCAAAGTGATCATCCATAACCTGCAAGATGAAAACAACATCATATTAATTACCACACTAGCCATCAGCATCCTTTCCTGCTGTCAGATCAGTGCAATACTCCAGTGGATAACCTGTACTTGTAGCACATAGCAGCACTTGTTTCTGTGGGTCCAACAATAGCATCTAGTCCCCTGTGGCCCTGCCAGCCAGCCAGCTCAGCGCAGCGTTCAGTGAAGGGCTTCACAGCTCATCAAATTCAAAACCTCCCACAGAATAAATGCTTCATATCAATTTAACCCAAATTCTGGGGAGGGCAAGAATCTGTGGGCTCAAGCAGTTTTTTTCCATTTTGGCACCAGAGAGCAGAGACACTTCCGGTGACCCAAGAAAAGTTCATTTGGGGGAGGAATTCAAGGCAGCCCCTGAGATGCAAATAATAAACCCTGCTCACAGAGCTTTTGATTCTGACTGAGCGACGTGGTCAAATTAAACTGACAGACCAGACTGTGAATTTGTGTGAGAATGTAAATGCGTAGGCACCCTTTTACTTTGCAACTCTGAAGCTTTTTGCGGCTCAGAGGGATATATGGTGCGTCTTGCGGCTTTGAACTTCAGCACAAACGGTGGCAGCGGTTGCCAAGCAATTACAGGAAGGCTGCTCTTCGGGTTTGCCTTTGGAAAAACTTGACAGTGTTTTCCTTTTTCCATTTTGTTTTTTTTTGTTCGGTCAGAGAATGATATAATAGAATATGAATGAGAAATATGCTGGGTCCCTGGGTGCTTTTTGTCTACGAGGTCCAGGTGGTTCAGTAAAGACAATCCGTCTCCTGACCGTGGTACCCAGCTGGGATGCTGAGGGCCAGATGGTCTGTTCACAACAGGTAATCACAGCCAGCGTGCTGATACACTTACATCCACACAAATGAGCTACCAGAGCTACCCAGAGTATTTGGGATGCTGGGATAGTACCGTGACAGTCTCTGGGGAAATTTCTTTATTGAGGCCTCTGCTGTGCTGGACATGTTATGGCTTTTACTTCCAGTTCTGGATTAAATGGCTACATTTTACTCATTTGGTAAAGAAACCCAGTCTGTCAATCTCTTCAGTATGTCTGATTTGAAGTCGTGATAGCAGAGGAATAACGTCAAAAGAATTTTTTTTACAGAAGTTTCCTTTTGTAAAGTGAATAACATTAAGTTCTTCCTTGAGAGCAATTTATAGAGAAGGTCAGGTCCTGGAGTCCAGCTCCTGTTTTAATACACTCTCCCCCTGCAGAGGCAAGCTACTTTAATACTCCTGCTGTTTGAGGTTTCCACTTGCATGCATTCATTGAATTCATTATTTTGAAAGGTTTGGGGTATTATTTATAGTGTTGCGATAAAATGTTAAAAAAAACTGTGTACGTAGCATAATAAGTGTTCTCGCTCACTGCTTTCAGGATAAGAAAAAAAAAGTTGATGGTCACGCAAGGTTTGCCGATGGAAGTAATGGCAAATTTAAAAATACAACATAAACATATATGCATATACAGAAGGACACAGAGTGACCCAAAGCTATTGCATTCATCTTTAATCGTATGAGAGAATTCACTATCATTATTGTTAATAACCAGATATATCAGCAATAAGAGCTAATGTGTTGCTGTCAGCTTACTTTAGCTAAATCCCTGTGATACAAACAGCTCTATATTGCACATACCTCCCCCAGTCACTAACGTGCTCCCCCTCCCTCTCTGCCTCTTTCAGCTCACTGAACTGAGTGAAATGTCTTTCCGTCTAAATGATTTTTTTTTTTTTTTTTTTGCACGGTGGGAACGTTGCCATGGAGACAACAGTCCCCCCCCCCATCCCCTCCTCCTACTTTTCTTTTGCAACAGTCTACAGCATTTAAGCTGTGCTAACTGGTGCGTTGTCACGTGTGTGTGTGTGTGTGTGTGTGTGTGTGTGTGTGTGTGTGTGTGTGTGTGTGTGTGTGTGTGTGTGTGTGTGTGTGTGTGTGTGTGTGTGTGTGTGTGTGTGTGTGTGTGTGTTCATTTTGCTCTTGTTGAACTGTTAACGCTGTCAGTATGCTGCAGGTGCCCCATGATGAGTGTGTCTATATACGGAGTCATCCTCCTCCACCGTCTGTTTCTACATACACATCCTGCATGCAGCTACTGTATCCCCTCTCTCTTCCAGGTTTTTCCCATTCGTGTCCTCCTCCTCCGCTTCTTCCTCCTCCTCCTCCTCACTGGCATTCTCCCGCTCTTCATCCTCCTTGGTCTGTTTAATCCTCTCCTACTCCTCCTTCTCTGTCATTCCCCTGCACATCTGAGCTCGGCCTCCCTCCTACCTCTGCTCCATGCTGATGCACTTGAGTTGATGATTGCTACCAGTGTCGTGCATATGCGCTTTAACGCAAGATAATAAGCACATGACAAATAATAGGAGCATTTTAAATGTGAAAAGGGGGACTGAATAGAATCAGGCAGACCAGATGGATTGAAGTACGCACAGGAGGGCAGGCAGCCGTGCTCCACTTTGCATTTAGGGAGAACGCGGCCACAATAAAGAATTCATGACAAAGTGGCTGAATAATTACACACGACTTAATGCACAGCAGAAACTCTGAGAGGTTGGTGATGGAAAAAAAAAAAAAAAAAGTTCAGGCTTCTTCTGTCCAGGTAAAGTGTCTTACCTTCTATGCCTGGGTTAAATATAGACTGTGTACATCTGAAATGCCCAGGGCTCTGCACTTTATATTTAGCACTCTGCCTGAGATGTGTGACAGTAGCTTCAGCACCTCTTCTAGCTCGCAACTCGCTGGATTAAAAGAAGTGAGAGACACAAAGCTGGATGATACATATCCTTTATTTCCTTTATCACTGCTTCAGCCACACTGTTACACATTCACCGATATCCTGCTGTCCTGACTGAACCCCTCACACAAATTCTCAGCTTTAACCCATAAAAAAGTAAACCTCTTGAATAAATTATATATAAAAAAGCAATTGAAAAGAATACCAATTCAAGAAAGGTAAATACAGCTTAAACAATGTTATTTTATCATTGTTGTTTTTGACCATAGAGATTAACAATTGCTAGGTCTCCATCAAGTCGTCGTTAGTAGTATTAGTATCAAGTTCATTGTCAGATTTTTGCTTAAAGCATCACTTATATAATTTTTCATTGCATCAAGTTGACATCATTCATGTTAATATAAGCATGCAAACATGTTTCCCCATGACCATTCAGAACTGCACTAACACGAGAAGACAGCGAGAGAGAATAGAAAGGGGGGGGACAGGAAGTCGCCATACACAGAAAGAAAGAGGGCAAGGACATTGGGAAAAGCAATGGGAGATTGCAAAGGAGACAGGGAGAGAAAAGGAGACAGGAACAGATAGGTGAGGGGGAGACAGAGAAGGTGGGGGAGGAAAGGTAAGAGTTGCTGGAGGAGAGAGTGAGTAATCAGACAGTAATCAGACAGGCAGAAACCGAGAGAGAAGGAAAGGACCGAGAGAGGAAAGGAACAAGGAAATGTACCGCTTCGACTTTGAGTTTTGTAATCCATCACCACGCAGTAACACAGGGGCTAAATAAGGCAGACACAAGCAGAGAGAGACAGTTACAAGGCCTCAAGACCAATGGATCAATAGTATACGTACTAAATTTGCTCAATTGACCAAATTAACATGGCGGCCATTTTCCTCTGACATCACATACACAGTGAGAAGCTAAACTACTGTTGTAGTGTTGTACTTCTGTGTAGATCATTAGCAAAAGATTGGCTTAAAGCCAGTATTACTGATTTGTAGGGTTACACAATACTTTAGAAAGGGAGTAAATTCTCACCACACGTCCATTGTGAGCTAACTACCCTGAGCATGACATCGGAGGAAAATTGCTGCCCTGTAACTCCATCAAACACACCCTGAAGTCTAAATGCACATTCATGATCCAAAGGTGAAAAGTCAGAAACTAGATCCCTTCTCTAAAAAGCACACACACACACACACCTTTATAAAAGCGCGTGTGTGTGAGGAGATAGAAATGGCAACGATAGCAATACGAGTAAATGTAGTGAGGTGTTGTTCTGCTGTTTCGCTGAGGTTACAGTAGTGGTAGTTGTAGTAGTGGTGACAGACATGGCTTTATAAATCTGTATCGGCTTACAGAGGAAGTGCAGAAAAATTCCAGGCGCTTGTTTTTTTTCTCGCAACACCTCCTCCCTGCTGTCTTGCTCGAAGGGGGATCTAAATTTGTCCTGATAAGAAATGAGCCTCAAATGCTTGTTTTTTTTTTTCTCCATCTTTTTCTTTTGTGTTCTTCTTTAAATTGAATTTAAAACACACCCAAAAGTTTAGTTTTCAGTCACTGTGCCATCTGTTTTTCCCTCGGACATACAGTACACAAATTACTGAAAGAAGTACACGATCAACACAGTTACTTACATCAGGCAATGGGTAAGAGAGGAAGAAGAGGGCTGGATGATTGGCAGCTGATTTCAGAGACGACAGACAGTACAAACTAATGTCTATGAAAGACAACATTTCCCCACCTGGTGCAATGAGGCACATACAGTACACACACACACACACACTTTCTCACACACGCACACACAAAGTGGCTCCTTGAAAATACACGGGACAGAAGACACATTTGGCTCTGAGACAAGCGTTAAAGTCTGTGGATGCAGTGACTGAAATTGGGGGGAGTGAGGGAGGCGAAGACGGAAAAAAAGGACAAGAGGGGAGGTGGTAACGTGTCACATACAAGGTCTCAGTGACACACACACACACACACAGGCATACACTCACATACACACAGACGCGCACAAATACAAAACAAACACGCCCACAAACACGGAAATAACACACACTGATAAAAGCAACACAGACGCGTATGTCCTTCTTGAGTCTTGTCAGAGACATGATGTGGACATTTTCTCAGATGACGCAGGATGCTGACTTTTTGAGAAAAGAAAAGAAAGATCTGGAATGATAGAAAAATAAAAATAGAGTGTTGGTGTCCTTCCCTGTAGAATACATCCTCCAGCAAGTGCAATCCCAACAGATGCTGGTCCGATCCTTAACACAGGTTTTATTTCAACCTGTGTAGTCCCGTTCACAGGAAAAGTCTGCAGGTGTAACAACAATTCACTCAGCTACCCCTCTCCAAAGCTTAGTAAAGGACCATTATTGGCAATTATAAACTTTTGTTCAATGATTAAATGTATAATATTGTAAACTCAAAAACAATCTCAAAACAGAAAGTTGATACCGATGAGCACCATGAGGACAGTGACATAAAGCATCAGGAAGAGGGGCACATTTCAAGGATGCGTAACATGCTTAAACCAATGAGTCCGTCCTCATTTTTTATTTTTTTTTAGCTCCTCTGACATCAATAAAGACGCTTTATCGTCTTTCCTCTGGGGAAAAAATAAGCAAGTTCAGTCCAAAACTAGAGGGTACGTAGCCTGCAGAAGGCATCCAAATGGCCAAAAAGAATCCACCTCGGATGTTCAGTCCTTCTAAGTACTACATGAGATGTCTTCCCATACAGTACGGCACATACTGTACACCAATGTTGCAAAGAAAAATATCGACATAGTGATGTTCTTCTTTTATAGTCTGTACAAGGGCATGAACCTTTGGTCCTGGTTGGAATGACCATTCTGGGATGGCTTTCTCTTTTCTTTTATGTTTTGTTTTCAATAGAGATAACAGTTTGTTACATCACACTCCTCCTAGATGAAATACTACACTAATCTGAAGCACACATGAACTACGCACATACGACAAACTTTGTATGTATTCCTGTGTGTTTACGCGTATGTGTGTGTGTGTGTGTCCCTTGTTAGATCCCAAATGTACACCTGATATAAGTCCTACTTTACTATTTGGCGAGTGCGTGTGTTTGTTAATGTTTAGTCTGATGCTCAAAGTGTAGCTTGTGATGGATGTCGTTTATTTTTTTGATTCCTCCATTAAAGACAGCACAGGACTCTGAGGATTCATCAGCGGGAGCAAAAACAGCACTAGCAGTCGGACACTAGCAGTGTCTCCATGTCTCTCTGTCTTTGATGGAGAGAATTATTCACAGATGAGAGGAAGGGGACATCTGGAGCTGGAGATGAGAATGACCTGAGGAAAGAGGGGAATAAGGAAAAGGGGGCAGATTAAGCGAGAGAGACAGAGACAGTAGGGGGGGTGAGAGAATATATAAACAGTATGCAGTACTGTAAGATTGGGTTGAGAAAGGAGGGGGGTGCATTACATAACCCATAACAGCTAGATTATACAGATGCTGCTGCCTTAGAGCTTCTACATCTGACAGCTCCCCAGCCTCCACTCTATCTTACACTCACAGTTAAAACGTGCTTTTAAAGACTCCACCGGTTTTTTTCGGTGTAAATCTTAAAGCAGAACATCCGCTGCACCGTCCGAGGATTTAAACCTCAAGGTAGCAGAACATAGTGATCTGGAAATATGGATTCTACAGTATGTAGAATAATAAAATAAAATAAAAAACCCATGCTAAACTCAGGGAATGATCCCACAAAGATGTAAGCATGTTGATAACCAAGAAATACGACTCACAGCCTTAATCAGAGTGAGGGCTGTCCACGACGATATGAGGCTTAGGGGAGGATGCTGTGGCACTCTTTGACACGAATGTACCGATTGCTTTCTCCTGCGGGGAAATAGAGATTTTGCTTCCATTAATTCATCATGACAAATGAGACACTTCTTATACATTCAGCTTAATTCAATATATGTCACTAAATGCTTTTACCACTATTAATATCCCACTGTTATGCCCAAAAGCCCCCTCTGCCACTACTTTAAATATCACTGCTTTACTTAGAGGTGAAAAGCAACTACAGTAAGTGCATTTACTCTACATTTTTCTCAAGTCCAAAGGAAATCATGTTATCATGTACTGTGTGGTCGTTTCTGCACATTGTCTTTAAACACTTAACAATAGCAACGATGCTAATGAATAAGATCAATTAATGCTAATCACCCACACATGAAAAAAGCCAATGGATTTTGGACAAGGCAATATGCTGAGACGTTAGCGTTATCACGTTATTAAATAATATAAATAAATATATTTATATATATATATATGATATACATTCATAAATAAAAAATAAATCATTATTATTATTATTATTATTATTCTACAGCAATTGTGACATATGGCAGAGAATGACCCAGTGATTTTATGTTAAACTTAGTTTAACAAGCCAGCTAGAAAAAAAACAGTTCACACCAAATCAAAATAGACTATCTAATGTCCTGAGTTCACAATTTTGAAGTTCATCCAAAAAAAATGATCGTATGCAGTTTAAGAATTGCTGAATACATCAAATTGATGTAGCATTTAAAACTCGTCACAGATGTTACTGATGTTTGGATTTGTTTTTACAGACCCTACAGGCACAATTTGCATAAAAGTATGAGAGACTTCTCACTGAAATCTGCACAGATTTGTTCATAAACGTCTACAGATGTTCATAAAAACAGACTTCAACAATACCAGTAGCTACATTTCCATAAATTGTTGGATGCTTTAAACCCTTCCCAGCTGACTTGGGAAACTAGGTATGTGTGCAAATAGGGGACTAAAAGGGTAAAAATCATCACAGTCACTAGTTGGCACTAAAATACCTTGTTGGTACACATTATTATACATTTTTATATTATATATTTTTATGTACTTTTTTCATTTATATATTTTTTATATTAATTCAAGTCAGCGATGCTGGTCAAATATTTATGTGTAAACTGCAATGCAGCACCCTGCCACTAACAGTAGTAACAGCAGTAACTCTGGTGAATGGTTCCAGCCAGAAAGTTCTACTACCTGGATGTAAACCAGCACAGTAGACTGATGGCATCTTGCTACTTGAGGGGTTTAGCACTAGTGAGATCTTGAAAATGGAGATAAAGTTGTGTGTATCCTATGTGAGGTTAAACTGGCATATAACTCCTCAACTAAAGCAATGCACAACCAGCACAGGCATGGGGATGTCAACCTTCAAGGAGGAACAAAGGCTGGCAGTTATAGCAATGCTGATAGCCTCACAAGGCCTTTTTTAAACCATCGTTTAAGCCACAGATGCTTTGATCCCAATGATGAGCCGTATAAAATTATTTGTGCTCAATTTTGTCTGTTTTCTGAGTGTTTTCTCAACTTCAGAGTAATTGAGTAGCCTTAATTTAAATGCATGTTTAATCTGCAGAGAAATTAGTCAAATCTCCCTTGACACTGAGCTCAGCAATGCTGAGTACCCAGTTGAACGTGAGCGCTCATTCACCTACTCTGCTCACAGTGAACTACGCTCACGTTCTTCTTCATGGGTTCTAAATTGATATGCTGAGTTCACCGAGCAGCCGGTCATATGTTAGATCGAAGGTAGGGTTCATTTTTCAATCTCTGTTTTTGAATGTCCACCTAGCTGGTGCAACAGAGAGACGTTCCTGAGAACAATTTAACGAAAAGACACCATTCTCTTTTCTGCATAGAAAGCCACATGTTAAATTTACTTACAGCCAGCAGCTGGTTAGCTTAACCGAGCGTTAAGACTTTCAAAGCGTACATAATAAACGCATCATAGCCTTTTGATTTAATTTGCACACACACAAAAAGTGAGTGTCTTCATGTGTTTACCTTACAGATATATTACTGGTCGAGAGGGAAAAAAAAGCAAGTATGCATTATGAGGTGAGAACAATAGAATTGTTTTACACATACGTTTTGATTATTTTATTTAACCGTTAAACTCCAACACAGCTTTACTTCAACGATTCTTTTTTTTGATTTATTCCGAAAGTATAATTAGTTTTAAAAAATATGACGCACTGCCATTCATTGATTAATCAACAATGTATGAAGTAATTAAAATGTGTTCCACATAACGACCCTTTTGATTATTTAGCTAATTTAATTGTGATCATTTGACAAATTTTGCCACTTAAACTTTTAAATGGATGTCAGCCTGAAACTCGTAATTGAACCTTTTAAAATGTGACCCTTTTTTTTTTCATTTTTGGAAAATAACCTTTACAAAAATATCCCTGAAATGTTTACTGTACCATTACTTCCGTTCTGCTAGCTTGACTGCTACAGCAATGTTTCACTGCTCCTACTACTTCTAGTGATTATGATAATCCTCATGTGATAAAATCTTTTCGGTTATCAGCCCCTGACTGTAGAACTCAACATTACATGTGCGAAAAAAAGATAAGCTCGTGACATATGGGTACACAGTTACACACAAAGTCATGCTCACACACATGAACACACGTGATCACACGCTCATTACCTCCACGAGCTGATGCCAGTGCTCTATTGGTTTGCGTGGATTGGCCAGCATTGCTGTCCAGTGCTCCCTCCCTGGACCTTCAGCCTCACTGCCCACACGACACATCCCTATGACCTCATTATGACCGATACTGACGCGCAGCGATGGATGAAGGCAGGGACGTGAGGGAGAGAGTGAGAGAGGGCCGAGAAAGAAAGGGAGGGAGGGAGAGCGAGGGTAAATTAAAGCAGGGGGAGAGAGAGAGAGAGAGAGAGAGAGAGAGAGAGAGAGAGAGAGAGAGGGAGACAGGGCTTGTAAGTAACAGGCAGAGAGAATCTCATTTATCAAACTTGAGGACTGGGAAAAGAGTAAAGCGGCTGAGGAAGGATATTGAATAGCAGCTCACACAAATACACACAGGCCTGCATAAAAGGGGTGATGTCAGCGCAGAAGCAGGCACAAGCAAATACATACAAAAGCACACACCTATGGAGATGCCAAATGGAGGGCAGGCTACATAACAAGGAGGCGGTGCACCCATAGACAAACACGTCAATCGGCCCAAGTGTTGCTGTGAGCAGCAAACAGACAAATACTGTCGGGTTTACACTTCTTTGTCTCCCATTTGCATGAATCATGTTTATTCATGAGGTGCCTGCCTGTCAGTGTAAAACAGGGAGCATCCACCAGGACAGGGGCCCTCGTCGTGTTCAACACAGCCACGACACCGTCGTAATGTGACAACTCCAAAGCAAGAGCGAAACATCACACCGCATGAGCAAAGAGTCAGCACGCTTCACAGTAATCATCAGCTTGATCAACTCCATAACAACGCCTCGGCCTGCTCACCAGTCATAGTCCATCACTGCGATGATAATGGAGACACTTTCGATGTTTTCATTAGGAATGTCAAACACCAGCGCCTCGTTGTATGTGGGGTTCAGCGTATTCTTCTTAATGGATGTCTTCTTCTTTTTTAGTCTCCGCCCGTCACAGATCAGAGAGGCCTTCACGTACGGGTCTGCAGGAGGGACATGGACCACAAAAAGGGAGAAAGAGGAGGACAAAGAAGACAGGAGGGATGGAGAAACAAGTAAAGGAAGAGGCGCAGGGGAGGATGCAGAGAAAGAGGGAAAAAGGGGGGGGAGGAAGAAAAGAGAACAATATGAGATAAGTCTGGCGAATGCTGCGAGGTAGAATTGCTCACAGGCATTCTCTTCTGAAACACATAAAAGGTGTGAAAAATCAAGTCACCTTGGCAAAGCTGGATTAAGAACAAAAAGGGAGAGAAGCAGCACAGGTTGAATCATTTTAGTTATCCATTCAACGTGTGCAACAAGATGACAGCCGCCAGGGAAAACACACTCTCAAACACACACACACACACACACACACACACACACACACAAACACACACACACACACACACACACACACACACACACACACACACACACACACACACACACACACACACACACACACACACACACACACACACACACACACACACACACACACACACACCTCCATTTTTAAGCATCTTTCCCGCAATGCAATCATCTTAAAGTCAGTGTGGCAATAAAAATGGTTGGTGTTTATTACCATTTGAGATATGTAATCTGAGGGGGCGTAACTTTTATCATCAGGCCTTTGACCGAAGGATTTGATTGGAGCGTTAGCAGTCATACACCGGATATAAGTATGAGGGGGGGGAACTTCTGCTGCCTTAATCTCTAACTAGTGCTACATCTGCAGCTTACTATGTTTGCAAGAGAAACGCATTGCAACCTTTTTTTTTCTTTTTTTTTTTTCCTTTTAGCTTCGGGATATATATTTACGATGTGTAAACTTAAACTCAAATTCAGGAAGGGATAAAAAATCTCCCCTCGGATTCTCTAACAGAGCAAGACACAATCCATCTGCCCGACAAACTTCAGGAATTATTTAGCAAAGATTAATGGTTATTTATTGACTTTGTTTTGAACTTTATGCCTCAACAATTTCAATGTCAGTGATTTATTAGGTTCTGACAAATGAGTTTCTGCCAAATGTTTGTGCAAAAACGGGTCACTTTTGCTCCCGGGACGACGAAACAAAAAAACAATCATGCGAGGCAGACAATATGCAACACACAATATCACAATTGCATAGTGGTTGATTGAGGCTGCTGTTGAAAGAGAAACGTTGCTTCTTGTTCTGTGCTCCATGGCAATGAAGTGACTCTTTTAGTGCAAGGAACTGCCCCCACGTTTCAGTTTTAGATGTGAAAATTTATAATTCTGCGTGATTGAATAGTGATCGATGAGATGAAAATATAAACCTAAAATAACAACATGCATTGCAGATGTTTGTTTTCGACAGTGTGAATAACTGTTTTGCGTCATATG
The DNA here is from genome assembly GCF_947650265.1 of Symphodus melops. Lineage (NCBI taxonomy): Eukaryota > Metazoa > Chordata > Actinopteri > Labriformes > Labridae > Symphodus > Symphodus melops. The sequence continues at coordinate 6,972,931 of NC_136707.1, forward strand.
AGGATGATGTTTGTGTGTGTGTGTGTGTGTGTGTGTGTGTGTGTGTGTGTGTGTGTGTGTGTGTGTGTGTTAATCCTGTACCTGAGAAGCCGGTGAGGTCCATGGCTTTGAGGTTGGTGGCCTTGATGACTGTAGCAGTGAGTCTGCCCGCAGTGGGCAGGTAACACAGCGAGAAATTAAGCTCCCCCAAATCAGCCTTCTCCTGTGGGTCAAACACACACACGTGTGTACACACACACACACACACACACACACACACACAGATAGGGATCAGAAACAGAGCTGGACATGCTTTGAGTCAAACAGGAAAAAAAACCCTAACAGACAGATATCCTCTGGCTTGATGCTCTGAGGACGGAAAAAGAGCCACATCTGTGAGTGACGGCGGTGACAGCAGACGTCCTAATGTGGACAGGCAGAGTGTTTAGGCACAGGGGAAGTGCCGTCAAAGTAAATGAATCATATGCCAGTCTGTCTGTGTCTCAGAGTGGAGGAAAGTGTTAAGACGAGGTGATGATTCTCGAGGGATTCTGTATCTCCCCATACAATGATCTTGTCTCTGCCTGTGGTCTCCTCAGTAATGACACGGCTGGTATTCAGGTCACACTGTGGCCTGACGACTCCTTACTGCCTTTGAGCCTCACTAATCAATATGTCCCCAAGTGAAACAGGGAAATAATGCCAAGAGGCTAATGCTTTAAACTTATTTAATAAATGAAAAATCCATGCCAAATTTTTGAAGACTTTGCTCCGTCTAATTTGCTAATAGCCCTCTATGAATATTTCATATAAATCTACTTGGACATAGCGTAATAAAATAGTTTGGATATGAGCAGCAGTACCGTTCCAGTAATCTATCCAGACTCTCGTCTGCTGCATTTTAACATAAAGGCATTCTGAATCCATCGGGACTGCAGAGATAGATCCAGTGCGGAAGATATTCCATGTATTCTTAAAAACAATGTGAGAATGAGATCTTTAAACAACAAACTGTGCTTCACACGATTCTGTGAGGTGTATAAAAGCAGAGATCGATGGTAATTATTACAATCACGAAGGAACAAGAAATATTAACCGTAACAAAAAAAAAGAAAGAAAAAGAATTGGTTTGAATTTCTGTGTCTGCGATTTGCAGAAGGTCATTTTAAGTTCAAACGTTCATTTTTCATTTGCTGAGACGTGCTACTGATTTTCATGAAGGTTGATTTGATCTTCCTCGGCTGCCTGTTGGAATTTTTCATTTGAACTCGAGTGTCTAAATGTCCCTTGAATCGAAGCCGAGCGGTATTTCTATTAGATTTGGATTTTTCTCATCCATGAAAAAAAAAACCCACCACAGATGAATAAAACCGGATCACAAATAAAGAATTCAGCGCTTTCAATACTGAACAATTTCATTTTTTTCTAAATATAGGAGTGCAAATACACTCCATAGAAAGGAATAAGACAACAGATTAACTCAATACGTTCTGTTCAAAGTTCAATATTTCAGCAGCACACAGAGATTTAGATTGGTATTATGATCTTAGTTTCACTTTCAGAAGTACATTTCTTTTACCATTTCAGTCCTTAGTAATGAATGTATTTCTTCATTCAATAGCTCAAATCACTCTGTAAAAGAAATCCCTGAGGCCAGATTAAAACTGTTGCACAAGTAGGTCCAGAATTTAATCCGTCACTTGTGTCTTGTCTGACATGTTCTGACCCATCATCAACCCAAATATTGTCCAGAGGCTCGTTCAGATCTAATCTAGAATAAACGACGGTGGCCATCTCCTAACAGCAGGCCTCATTGAATCAGTCCTGTGTGTTTCTTTGTTGTGTACTCTTCTATGTAAGTTGTTTTTTTCCCTGTGGTGTTACTATGTGCAAGACAAATTCCCCTCGGGGCAATAAAAGGTTTTCATTCACTATGTGCTGACTGTTGTCGAACCTGTCCGGTGTTGTGAAGAAGAATCTACCTTGGGGACAACAAAGTGTAAAAGTCAAATAAATGTGCTTTCGTCCTTACCGCTGTGCCCTCCACGATATCCCTCCACACAGGTTTGTCCCCGCTGCCCTCGCTGAAGTCCAGCAGGTTGTCCACCACCACCTGGCCGATCAGGTCGTGTCTGGAGAAGCGGTCGAAGTCGTACACCGAGAAATGCAGCTTCCTGGAATGTAGCTCATTCAGCGGCACGCCGAACTGAAAGGTCTCGTTGAACACAGGGTTTAAGGTCTTTCTGTGAACCTGGGCAAAACACACACACACACACACACACACACACACACAGTCATCTACTACTGCATTACACTACACAAATGATAGTGTCATTGTATTGTAGATTTGTCAACAAATCCTGAATTATTAACTGCATGGGTACACTGGAATTAATACAAGAAAAAAACACTTAAAACAGACATACCCTGCAAAACCATAAGGTGAAAAGGCATTTTTAAGGGATTACTTTCTTTAGCAACCAACATATACAGTACCAGACTTTACTCTGTACTAGGTGTAAAGTAATGCAATGTCCTGGTTTATAAATTCTATGACCTAAAGTAAAGGCAGATACTTCACAACTGAATACAACTGAACTTACTCATTCATGCTCAACAACAAAGGTGAAACATTGATATAAGCAACATTTAATAGATGAAATCATCAATTGTTTAAAACATTAGTCCAAGCATCCAAATGAACGCATGTGTATCGGATTTTCCAGTCGCTCATGATTTGATCATACGGAGACAACGTGGAGGCTGCTTAAGCTCTTCAAAGATGATATAAGATAATGAGGATAATTACTGCAGGAATGATCGTCGGCCTAAATGTGCACTCACGATCAAAGGAGAAGATATGAAAGGTGAGGAAACGGATATCAGATGAATAGACAAAGATTCAAACATAAACGACAAATACAACAAAAAAAAAGAAAGCTTTTCATTTGTGGATTAGAGCATCACAGTGTGAAGCCGAGGAAATAATGAACTAAACGGAGATAATTAAACATTCAAATGTATCACATCGTCAGACTGAATTATCAGATAGAGTCAACAATGATTCCCAAACCTCAATTTTGTTTCCTCTTAATTTATCATCAGTAAAGACGCACAGATAGGCGTCTCACAGTTACAGAGGGCTGAGCTTCTTATCCTTACAAATTGTCTTTCATATCTAAAGAAATGAAACAATAATTACTTCCATATCAGTTTGTCCCACCTTCATCCACAACCATCCATCCTTCTAATTGGTGCTTCTTCATCTCTGCATACGTAGATACCGCATATGTTTTTGTTAATTACATATTTCTGAGTGGAGTCGGCAGACACCACGTCTCTACCTTTAAGTGCAGGCTTAAAACTTTAACTTTAAACTAATGTGGATAAAGATTTTAGTTAGCACTGGCTCAGGCTTAGACAGCTGGGTGACCTGGAACACTCTCTCTCTCTGTATGCACTCTTTATCTATTCCTGCATGTCATGCTTTACATCTCCATGTGCCATTCACCTTACTAACCATATATTATATCTTCTCGAGCTCCCTCAGCTCTCTATCCTGTATATTCTCTGCAACCACTGGACTCCACTTCAACTGCTAAAACTATTCATATTAGTCTCACGTCCATTATTGTTATTAGAATTATTCAAGTACATCTTTGGACTGCTCAACGCCAACTGCTATGATGAACAACTGAGTGGTTCCTGTTAATACCACACATACTTCATCATTATTGCTGGCGTTGTAGCCTCACATCTGTCTTATTTGTTGTTTTTGTCTCCTGTCTGTCTTTCTGGAAGCCCAACAGCAGCAAACGGCTGTTAACACGAGTCCGGTTCAGCTCAGGGGTTTGTGCCTGTTAAAGGGCAGTTTGTGCTTCTTTGGAGGATTAATGTTGGGTGTCTGTAAATAATACGACAAAGAGTGTTTTCTAGACCTGCACACGTTGAGAGATCTTCTGAATATCTACAGCGCCCAGCTATCTGTATCTCATGTTTCAGGTTTGTGCATTGATGATAGCATCCCAGTCACAGACACAACTCAAGGTTTATTCAAACATAAATTCAAGCCAGATTTGAAAAGGCCCAGCAGCTTGTTTGACAACACTTCGTGCTGTTTTGAAGACGCGTCCAGAATCCTCAAAGACTCTTGTGTTTTTGCTGGCAGGAAAAAAAAAAAAAAACATGCACTGCAAAGTAAAGTACATTTTCTTGCGGCTTTTCAGGCTGCGATTCTATTTCTTTAACCAAACCAACATGGATGAGTTTTCGAAAACACAGTGAGCACTCTTTGATGTTCTCTTGCTTCTTTTATTTTATTCTTAAAGAAATGCAAATTGAATGAACTGAAATGAATTTGGAAAAAGATAACCTAAGAGATGCAGTCTCTTTTTTTCTGTTTTTAGTAACATCTGAAGAAATGTGCTTTCATTACTGTTTTCTGCAAATTCTTTTTTTCAACTGAATTTGTTTTCTGCTCCTGCAAACCACAATCTTTTATTTTGTATGTAAAAACAAATTGGAAACATTAAAGGCTTTGCTTTCTGCAAACAGACTCTCACAGAGCAGCGACCAGAGCCTTGTGTTGAATCTAAAAGCTTTTACAGCCAGTAGGATGAAGGGAATTGTGCTGACATTATTCCATGTAAATGTCATGCTTTCAAACAGATCCGCATGAGCACAAAATAAGACGTATGAGGAGAGGTTTGATGAATCGTGTTCGAGCTGTAGCAGCTGACGTGTCCTTGAGCAACATAATCAACCTGAAGCACACACCATGACCTTGAAGCTCAGCCGGGAGGGAAAAAGTGAATTTCACCTTCTTTTAATGGAGGGGGAATCATAGCAAACCTGCTGAAATCAAATAAAGACCATAAAGTAAATTCTAAACTCAATATGTCCTTCACACAACACATAGAAGAGTGCAGGAGTTATGTTTTTTTTATTTTGCACATTTTATAGGGGATCAAAGCAATTCTACCTCTTTCTTTGACTGCGCTCTGTGTTTTCCATCTGCTCTCTCTCTGCACAATTCGAATGAAACGGATCATTTTAAATCGGAGGTTGCAGTGTGATCTGTAATTTGCTCCTCGTCACATTTGAACACATAGAAAAACCTCATCGCTTTCAATCTCAGAAAAAAAGAGAAAAATAAAAAACAGAATTTTGACTATTTGTTGATTTGCTGCCGGGATTTAATTGCCATGAAAGCATTCAATATCAACTCTGTCATGCAATAAAGCCTGCGATGATTAAAATGTGACACGCACTCGCTTTTCCAAATCTAACTTTTGCTGCTGCGTGAGTGGGCCTGTCACTCTGGCTTATTAGCACTTGATGATTACTTGTTAGCTCTGGATTAAAAAACACACGACTGATGGAAAAAATAGAAACGGAAATTGCAAAGAGTGAAACATCTTCTCCAATAGGTGATATCTGTTCCTCTCTAGAAAATGAATTGGAGGGATAAAAAAAGGGGGGAAATGGGAGTACTGTAAAAATCCCATGTTAATGAGAATGTGATTGAAATTAAACAATCATCTACACTCTGAACAAAAGAGCAGCAGTATTATGCAAATGATTGAAGCATTCACGCTTTTCAAAGAGCGAGGAGGCTTTTGTGAAATATAACAGACAGTTGCACAAAAGAGGGGGCAAACCAAAAGGGAGAAATTTCAAGCGCTGAACAAAAAGCACCTGTGATATATACGGATAAAACCAAGAGAAGTACAAGTCCCATTTGTGAAGCCGCTGAGCTCATAAGTCCAGCTAAGTTTTCCTCCGAGTTTTCCTCCGAGACTAAATTGGACAAGAGGGGATTTTTTTTTTTTTTAGGGCTAAGGGTAAGTTTCCTTATGCAGAACATCCGGAAATGAACCCTCAATATTGACTTAACTGTCCTCAAACGGCAGAATAACCCAGGAGCGGAGAAGTGGTGCTCTGTAATAGTCCGAAGCACATTATCTTAAATAAATTATGCCCAAGATTAGATTAGATTACATAAGTGAAACTGTAATGATTTCCCATGAGGAAGTGGGAAAGAGCGAGAGAGAAAACAGGCGTTTTCACTCGCAGTTTGTTACCACGGATACAGGTTGAGTGTGGTGTGGACAGAGGGGAAGGATTTACCTTGGTCTGGAATTTCTTCTTCCTGTCTGGCAGTAGGTAGATCTTCACGTACGGGTCGGAGAAGCCGTTGGCATCCTTCGCTGGCAGGTCCAGAGCTTTTAAGATCTTCACCACCAGCTGCTCCGTACTGAAAGAGCGCATGCACATGCACACGCGCACACACAAACACACACACACACAAAACCATTAGAATTTGCTGATAAAAGAGAAGCCATAAAGGCAGGGGTCGCACACATTTACACCAACACCCTCTGAGACCTAGACAGGATCCACACACACACACACACACACACACACACACACACACACACACACACACACACACACACACACACACACACACACACACACACACACACACACACACACACACACACACACACACACACACACACACACACACACACACACACACACACACACACACACACCTTCGCACGCTTTGTGCACACATAATGGCGTGGGAGGTTCCGTGTCTCTGAAGCAAGGAAGAGCCAAAATAGCATGTGTTTGTGTGAACGTGTGTGTGTGTGTTTGTGTGAACGTGTGTGTGTGTGTGTGTGTGTGTGTGTGTGTGTGTCATCCCTACAGCTGTTTTAAGGTTGCACTATCAGCGATGTTAAATGTAAGCACAGTGAGCACAGATGTACAGAGTCTGGTCCGAGCTGAGCTCTTGGATTATCTTTCACACATTTCTCTTCTTTCTTCACTTATGTGCAACATATAGAGAGCTTTCACACAAATCAGAAACAAAATGAACAACATTGTTTTAGTATTCATGTATATTTTTCACTAATAACGCACATATTCTATTCATACGTTCTTTGTCTATTTTAAGGCGGAGAACTTGTATCCACAACCAAAACTATGTAGTACCTTTTCAAATGTCGACAGTACCAATATGATGGAAAAGGACGATATTGAAAACAATTTAACGTCAGTAATTCTACCTTTTGATGCTTACATTTGTCGAATGCCGCTGCTGTTTAATTCAGATTTGTTTGTGAAAAGCGGAGTAAGACACATTTTCCGTTTAATGTTTGGCCATAATTAAAACTTGTTCTGACATATAGGAGTCGTATCTAATGATCAGTTGCTCCAATAACTTTCTGGACCTTGAAATGTATGAAAACATTGTAAATCACAGGCTCTAATGATCATAACAGTGTTTTTGAGAATCGACAAACATCCTGCTTTGTTCAAATACATCAAATAAAAACGTAAAGCCCAAATCTAATGAGGTCACTTTGATTTCAAAGAGAATTAAACAGAAAATATTGAAACGTATCAAGCTGTGAATTATGGCTTTTACATTTTTATCAGGTCTTGTATTTACTTCTAAAATGACATTTAACAGAGTTTAGTTTCAATAAACATAACAAAACACTTAGAATGAATTTCATATAAACTATTATTGCTTTTTGGAGGGAATTTCTGTGTGGGCTTGGCAGTAGCTAGCAAGTTAAAGTCTGGAAGTGGGCCACATCTGGAAATTAACCTGGTAGCTGGAAAGGTGTCAATCCATTTCCTGAGCACTGCCAAGGTGCCCTTGAGCAAGGCACTGACCCGCTCCCCCAGCTCACTGTAGGCAGCCTGTCACTCTTAAATCTCTCCATAATGTCCACAGGATCCTGTTTGTGCATGTATGTTTATGTGAGCCTGTATATGTGTGGCATGTCTCGCCTTCTTTAAAGACGTTAAATATAACGCAGATTATATCCACGACTTTACGGCGGAGTATGCCATCCAGCGGCATGGCTGCGTCACACGTGCCGTTTATCCTGTATTTAATTGGCAGATGAAGATGAAGACCGCTCGGAGGCCTTTAATCAGACCTCATTAGACTGTGTCTCTGCCTGTTAACCAGTGTGTCAGCACTTCATTAGCCGCTATAGGAGGGCAGTGTGAACTTTGGGGCTCGGGGAGGACACGCAGGGCAAATGTCAACAGTGACCCTGGCAGTTATATGACCAACTGTCCATGTGCACCAATCAAACACAAGATACGCTTGTTGACAATATGACCGTGGCCAATCCAGACATGTGTTTACCTCTGAATCACATCCAATTAAGGCAATTGGATGAGCATGCACACTCTGCAATCACATTGAATCAGGGAGATGATATACAGGGCCAATTACTGTGGAGAATTACATTCCCAGCTCAGCCAGATAAATATTTTAACAAGAAAACCCTGACCGATTGGAGTATGCATCTAATGATTATTAATCCAGTAGGATTTAGAGACATGCGATGGCATAGACAATTCACAGATAGAAACAGCAGAAAAAGAGATCATTCTGCATTTTCCTGCTTTTCTTATTCCCTCGCACGCTGTCGCAGGTTTCCCTTCCCATCACATGTCTTATTATAGAGCGAGACGCGAACCATAACCAAGGTTTTCACACAATCCGTGAGGCGTGCTGCAGAGAATATACCTATTACTGCTCGAGCAAGAGAGCGAAATTCACGGCCTTATTCCTGGCAGACAATGCCCGAAAGCTAGCTGTTATTCCCACAGAAGAAATGTGTCAGCTTTTAATGGGATTGTCAATAGAAATGGCTTTCCCAGAGGATCTGAGGAAGATTGACATTGTTGTTCCGACTGTTACACTCCCAACAGCAGGGGCTCACACATTAACATAGCAAAACTTCTCACAGCCACAGTGCAAACACACCTCCACCTTTTGTGCTCACATCCATATGCTTACAATACCGACTCGTTCCGCAGCTACAGCTCTAACCTTTCTTCTTTAATCCTTCATCACTCCCACTCTCAACTATTTTTAACTAATTAATGCCTTCCTGTCTTACGTAAAGCCCTGTTAACAGCGTGTTGTTGAGGTGCGTATGAATAAAGTTGCCTCGCTAAAACAATTTCCATCCAGAGTTCTGACAGGCAGCTACAGCATGACGGAGAATAAATTATCTTGTGACCTTATAAAAGGACCCACAAACTGTTTTAATCATTAACCCAGCTCTTTGTCTGTTCCCCTGCTAATTCTCTATTTCTGTAACTGCAGCTGAAACACACTCTGGTGTTATTATGTGTTGACAGGGATGCTGTTTAAGTGACTCGCCATACATAATTCATGACTAAAACGGCCTCTTGCTCCCTTTCTTTTCTGATCATCAGCACTTTCGCCTGTTGTAATGTTTCGACATGTCGGGCCATGAAGAAATGGGGGACTGCCAGCTGAGCCCTCAGACGCGCCGAGGAACAGAGCAGCACGCACACACTCCTCTCCCCAACCGAAAACAAGCCTTAGTTACAGTACACACACTCACAGTAAAATACACAGTCTCTCATAATCCAGTCCTCGCAGCATGGCATCAGACAATTACGTACTTCAGGCGAGAATGCTCAACGGAGAATCGTCACGGGAGCAAAATGAAAGTAAGAACAGAAATCTGTGCTGCGCAGCGTTAAAAGAACAGTTCTTTCTCTGACAATATCACAAACACAAAACAAGATGACAAGAAGAAGTATCTCTTGCATGGTGTCTTAGATAATGTGTCTCAAGTGAGGTTCTGATGTCGCTGTTTTGTTAGGATGCATAAGGCCCGCCTCAGATTCAGCCTCTTGCCCGTCACCAGGTTGACCAAGAGTCGAGATGCATTTCCAATATGGCCACCACCGCTGCTGTGCTACAAAAGGCCACTTCAGAAACCAGGAGGTAATGTCACTGAGACTACGTCCATGTTTACATACAGTCTGTGCTAACAGAGAAACTAGCAGAGTTTGACCTTTAGACCTGATAACAAAATCAAAATGCAGTTATAAAAAAGCGCTTAGTTAAAGTCTTAACCACCATTAAGACATATTTTAATACAATCACTCTATTGGCCATATGGTCTCATCGTATTTAGTGTGTAGTTCCATTGCATTTCTGACAAAAGTGAAACAACTCAATTTAATTTCTAAGATAGAAGTCAATAATTTTTCAAAAAAAACGATCAAAACAGATCAAATAAGAAATATAATAAACAGAAGTAGCAATGTAATACGACTCCCCCAAGTCACGAATACTTTCTCTTGCAACTCTCAATGGTAAGCCCCTTCAGATATTTTTACAACTGTCCTCCTTGAAACCTTTTGGTCTTTTAATGTATCTAAATAAAGCTTGCAACTGCCTATGTTCAGACTGATTTAATTATCATGGATGAAAGCCTTTAACCTTCAGGGCAAAATGATAGAAAAAGTAAAAATCTATGAACACGAGTAGTCAGCTGGAGACCCTTAAGCTACACACAGGTGTGAACGACCCCGAGGCCAAGCTTGATGACACATTTCAATGAAGGTCTTTGCAAGGTCATTAGGTTTTTGTTATCAACATAAAAGCCATGTAGTTAGAGCTTGTTTGATGACAAAAACAGTAAACACATGAGCTCCTAAAAGCATGAACTATTATCGACAGGGAGCGATAAAGTTTGGTATTTTGACCAAAGCGGAACACATCTAGTTTCCCAGACACTGATTCAGCATTGTAGTCTCAGTCGGTGGTGACTAACCAGCCGTGTGACCTTAAATCAAACTTTATATCTTACATTTATAGTGGCAATGAATCATGAAAGTTGAAATTCTAAACTTTTTTAAGGCACTGGACGCTGACAGAGCGTGTAGGATGCTCTAGCAGAAACGTGCTGACTTACTTGAAGGCGTAGCGCAGGAGGAAGCTGATCTTGCCGCAGTTGTCGCCCTGTTTGCCTTCACCCTGGTCGCCCTTTGGCCTGTAGAGCTCCGGTTTGATCTGCCCAATGCTGGTAACCTGCTCCTTCTCCTCGTGAAAATCAGGGCTGGAGAGCTGGTGAGTCATGGGCTTGGGCCTAAACAGACACACAAAAAGCTCAAGAGGGTGAATAGTGAGCAAGGAGCGCACCTCCATGCGAGTATAAAAAAAACATGGTGTGTAACAGTATGATTCAGTAGCTTAATCACAGATGCAGTGAAAGGTGAACAATCTAAATAGAGAATATATACACTGATTTTGCTTTCTTAAGTATATATGCCCATTATTAACACACACACATAATAAAAATACAGAGCTAGCCAGGCCAATAGTAAAGGGTGAATTAATCTTGATTCTTTAGTTATTTGAGCAACAGTGTTTTATCAACAACACAGAGCAGAATGCCTCTTGAAACAACAACCAATCTCGAGAGACTAAATGTGACGTAGGCTGAGAGGATTGGTAGCTGTATTAATATTTGATCCATATTAGTGTGATAGTCAAGATCACAACAGCTGGGACCAAGACATGCCCGAGACCAGAGTGCACCAAGACCAAGAGATCCAAGACATTCAGGGATCCAGACCCGAGTCAAGAACAAGACCGTAAATATTCATGACAAATCATCTTGTGTGCAGCAGGCATGTGAATCACTTAGGCAGGAAAGGTTGCAGGCGTAACCGAGCATTTATCACATTAATGACTTGGAATAATATCTTCTTAATTGTGTTCATGACTGTTCTTGATTTAAAATTTGGAGTCCTTCTTATCTGAGACCGAAGAGAGAGAGAGTAAAAATGCTTTCTATTCCAAGACAAGGCAGAGACCTTTAAAAAGTGCTTTCAAGTAGCATATACCTTTAGCCATATGGCGTTGAGGTCGACATCATACAAGGACATTCGGTGTGACAGGGTTTAGCAGCTGACACTTCGAATTTCTTGATGCTAACGCGATAGCAGATTCAGAACATACCGAGTAATGGACAGGCATCCTTGTTGTTTACTGACGGACCTTGAAGGCACTGAAAGCTGCCCCACATTCCCTGAATGTTAGATCAACGTTCAAGATGAAACTTAAAATAAATGAAACGTCAAGGGGCTGAAAACCGTGACAGATGATTTGTTTTCATGAACCTCAAAAGTTTCTATAAGAGGTCAGAGGGATTAAAGCCAACGTGAAGAAACCAGCATGTCCTTGGCAATGTGTGAGGCCCTTTAAGCCTCTGTGTCCATGTTTGTGTTTCTTGTTTCATTTTCTTTGAAGGATTGCTGAGGGGTTAAGCTTCCCTACTGTTGTATAAAGCACCATGATGAAACCAGCACACACTGGAAACCAGTACTAACCGTGGAGTGACCTGCTGCTGAGAATGAGCGTTGGGCAGGTCTTTATGAGGATGGGCTCCCCCTTCTGTGTTTGGAACATCCGGAGACGTCGTACTTAGCTTCAGAGTTCCTAACAGAGGCAGAAAAACAACAAATCCCTGATGACTCACATGTCTCGTTTGTTAGTGCTGTGTGGCCATAGATGTTGCCGTGGCTAAGAGTGAGGTTGTTGGTTTTTTTTTTTTGTTTCTGTGATGCTGGGTCGGCAACATTGATCCCATTGATTGGATCCCATTGATTTTACAATTTTAAAACAGCAAAGAAAAGAGGAAAGAGAGAGGATATATTTACAAAAGCAGAACATGAACCAGATTGAATAGAATACAACACAGGGAGATAAAAGGAGGCCCATTTCACTGCAGCAAAGGCAGCTGGGAAACATTTGACTCAGAAAAATGAAAAACAACTTTTGCCAGTTGCAGCTAAAAGGATAAATGCAACAGCAGGATGTGAACCTAAAGCTGCTAACTGAGTTTTCTCAATAATATCAGGTCTCTTAAAGCTACAGGACATCTACACGAGCTGTTAGATGAATTAAAATGATTCTAATTTCAACTGTTTAAGAGGCAGAAGAGCACTGATTGATGTCGGTGAGTGCAAGACAAACGTATCTATGATATATGGAAAGTAAAAGCAATTATGTTTTACATTTGCCTTGAAAAATGTGTCGTGCCGAACGTTCTACCCGGTCTTTATGTTTCCATTTTATTATTTGAAAAATGCACATTTATTTTTAGACTGAGACTTCAACAACAAAGCAAATTCTTGCACTAATAAAATAAAGAGCTGTGAGAAATGCACTCCACTTTGTTTTTTCCAGATTCCCCGTTCGTGTGCTGTAATGTGTGTTTTAAGAGGCCAGGAGAGAAAGAAGAAAAAGTAATATACCTTCAATGGCCCCAGTGACAGAAAACGTACAGTAATGTTCAACATGCTGTTGACTTATAATACCCACATGTTGGTAAAGACACTCAATTCAGTGTATTTTAATACACCTGTATTGACAGAGGAATTACTTTACTTTTACTGTCAGCCTGGGATAAAGGTTGTCTAGGGCCTCACCTGCATTGTTGGGGTACGAGTCCATATCCAGGTACGAGTGCTCCTGGGTCTCTTGTGGCCCCCCTACCACACCTCCAACCTCCCCTCTCTCTAGCCCCACCAGGTCAGAGAAATGCGGGTGGTGCTGGCCCTGCTGGCCCAGCGAAGGGTAAAGTGAGGATGACGAGTGGCCATCCTTCCTCTGCAGCAGCGGCGGCAGGAGCGACGATCCGCCGGCACCTCCGAGGCCTCCGACTCCAGCGCTTCCGGGCAGCAGCCCTGACGTCAGGCTCAGGCCTCCGCCCTCCTTATCCCGCCACGGCAGCCAGCAGAGCTTCCAGGAGACGAAGAGGGAGACGGAGAGGAGGACGATGCCACAGAATGTCACGATGACCGACAACAGACTTACAGAGATCTCTACAGAGGAGGAAAAGAGGAAACAGAAGATTGATTTCAAAGCGCCAGCTCCCAAACGACGCGTTAACGCAATGTTATCCAGAATTTCTTCGTGCTCATTATTAGTTTATTAATCTGGGAGAGCTCAAGAATTGTGTTTGAGGGCTGGATGGGGATAGACGTGTGTGGATATGGGTGTCGGTTATGGATGTGTGTGGACATTGACTCATCCAGGTGACACAGAGTGAAGAATAGAAGAGAGAGCTCCGTTTCAGCACCACACTGTTGGACAGCTCCAGCCTCCATCAGCGAGAGTCGACGGCAGCTCCAGATCTCACAAACTTTTGTAGCTCTGTTCAGAACTCCACGTGTCAGATTTTATAATGCGTAACTTCAGGATGAAGTCATAAATTAGTTACTACGCTATAAATATGCCATGAATATTTATAAATAAAAAGTTTAAAAATACAATGAATATTTATTATTATCCTGAGCCTTGAAGTCTCTTTATAAATAGCATGTTTTGAGTCTGATGGCTGTCTTGACAAAATGACTAAGCAGAGCCCTGAAAATGAATATTCATGTGTTGTAAACAGACGAAGAAGACTTAGAGTGGGGATTACGCCAACTTTATACTATTTCCCACCCTGATACACCTTCAGTATATTCTCGCCATCTTGTAGTCTCGCCATCTTGGGCTCCAATTGAGACCCTGAGGCCACCAATGATTTATCCATTCAGCCTGCAGGGAGGCCAATCATCACTTTTGTACAGAAGAGAAGTTTCTTTTTGTGTGAGGAACGTGTTTCAGCCACCCACGAGATTGACGGAAAGAGCTCCTTTTCTTTAACCCACATTTCCTTCAATTTACGTTCGTTAGGAGCATCTTTGTGGGCATGAGAAACACACAAACACTGGTAAATCACACAGAAAAAAAAGATGGAAATTTCATCTGTAACAGGCTGACAACAAGAAGACTAAGAGCAGATGAGTGGAAACAAGAAAACTGCAGCCAAGCCTCCAGCCCTGGGGTTTACTTCTGGAGCTTGATTTGCCTTCCACCCATCCCTTTCTCTCTCACTCTCTCCTCCATATAATCCCCTTAAACACCCCTCATTCCTCGCTGTCATTTCTTTTCCCATGCTCTCTGCCTCAGCTCGCATTGACTTTATTCCTCTCCTCAGCGACTGTCTCCCCCCCACCCGCCCCTCCCTCCTCGTTCTCTCTTTGGTGAATTATTCATCAGTCTGTGTATGTCATTAATCAGCACTTGTTCAAAAGATATGATTGGGGGGCCGCGGAGGGTTGGGGGATGGGCAAGGGGACATCGATCTGTCGCCGCGGACAGCAAAACGAGCCAGGAAGCGCAGAGCGAGGGGCTGGAAATGGAGAGAAAATAGGAATGCAGGAGAGAGAACGTGACGACAGAGATAAGATGGGGTGTGTGTGTGTGTGTGTGTGTGTGTGGGGGGGGGGGGGGGGGGGGGGGGTAGAGGAGAGGAAAGGAGGGCAAAAGAAGGTGAAGAAGATGAGATAGACAACATCAAGAAAGAGAGGACAGTGGAGATGAAGTCCGACAAAAAAAACAACAACAAAAAAAAACAATCCAAACCACAAAACGGCTGCCAAATAGACGGGGAGAGGGCTGAAAACGAGATTGGAGCACATGTTGAAACAGCCGTATAAGATGACAGAAATTTATTTCCTCAGAGGCGGAGGAGAAGGAAGAGGAGGAATGGAGGAAGCTTGATAAAGTCGATGCAACAACCACGACATGTGTGAAATAGTAGAAACCAAAGAGGCATTTGTAGAGAAGGCAAAAGAAAGGAGAGCTGGAGGAAAACAAGCTGACAATGATTTACAGGGAGACCCAAAGAGGGGAGGGGTTTAAGGATGGGAAAGGTTAATGTATTGATTTGTAGGGGGGAAAACAAAGCGGCGAGGTAGAGGAGTAGGTTGTGTGTGGTTGGCAGATCAGGGTGCACTGATAAGACACGGCTGTGATCAAACGTGCGCGGGGGGACGGTCGGGGGCCAAACCACTCGCTTCCATTTGTCTCTCTTTAGGGCAGTCACTGCACCTTCGAGTACTGATCCTGCCAAAGATCCATTGCTAATCCACAAAGCATAAAATAGAGTCAGTGGGCGTGTAGGCAGGTGGGTAGGAGGCCTCTGAAGTGTAACATGAAGAGGGACTGACTTCTTGTCAATCAGTGGCTGATGCAAGCCCACTGGGAGTCCTACGTCAATCCCCAACAAACACATCTCGACTGCTTACACAAGCCATTCCTCTGACAGCCCTCGGCGGCGGCGGCGGCCCTTGGAGGGCTCGCAGACTTCCGTCAGCACACCCCCGAAAATCACAGCTTGTAAGCGAGGGGGCCAACGCCTAAAACCATGGCGTGACATTTCTGCACAGAGCTATCCAAAGCTCCAGAGGCAGCGTGCAGCCAATCCAGGCTAATCTACACTGAGCCACAGATATCCATGCTAATCTGCATAACAGTGTATGGCACTTCCAAATGCTTCAATGAGAAGCCACAAATAACACTCTGCACACAACGCCGCACAATGCATCTACTCAACTGGGTAGAAAATATATAAATACATATTTATAATCCAGTTCCAAGATAACAATCCCAGAAGTCTACAGAGACTCTTTTGGGGCTCATAAAAGAAATGGGATGGTCCTGGAAATCTCAACCAGTTCGTTGTACAGTAGATGAATATTTAATGGTTGGTTGTCTTGAGTGCACAGTACCTCGAAACATCCTTAAACACAAGTGCTCCTCTAAATGTTTGTCTTTCTCACATGTGTCATGTTGCTGTACCTGTCCCTAAATGACAAAGCAAAATTGCAGTTTTCCCTGTTTGAGAATTCCCTTCTGAGAGTGCCACCAGTTCTTTAAAGCGATTCCACAAATTTTCAAAGATCCATCTGCCTGTCTGTGTGATCTGTCTCAAACATTCTGAGCTCTTCCAAAAAAAAAAAAAAAAAAATCATAAACTAAGCCGCTGTATCGGTATCAGACTTTTTCTTCCTTAATATTATTATCGATATCAGTCCAAAAAATACCATATCGGTCATGGCCTAGTTGAATTGACTTAGCACGTGGCTACATGGAGTGTTGGAGATGTTTGCAGGGTACGTCTCCGATCAGATCAAAAAAAGCGCTCCAACTGACCACAGCCTGTGTCGTGTTTGAAAGAGTAAGTTACCAACTTTTACAAACCTGCTAACAAATGCACTGGGTGTTTGATGGTACAATGGTACCTTTCGACTGAAGAAGGCAAGTTTCACTACTGATATACAGCCATGCCAGAGGCATAGCCCTAGGGAAGGTTTTTTTTGGGGCTGCCTACTTACTGAAACATTCATGCCACTGTCAGGAAAAATCTTCAACTTTTCTCCAAGCATCATCATCATGTTAAAATTGGATTATGTCCAACACTGTATTAAAACTATTGTTGCCAGTCTACTGTGTGCCATTTAAAACCAACCACCAACCTCATCTTAGTCTCAGTTAACACCAGCTGTTTAATGAGGAGCATTTGACGATCGTATCGGTGGCATGCATGCAGTATTATGGTTGTGCACCAATCGCAAGAAAGAAAACGTCACCGACCCCTCCCACTGAGTTATGCTGAATCCTCCTCATCACATCCTGCTGTGTTCTCACATCAGCTCACTCTGACTTTCTATGGTAAAAAAACAAAAAAACAAAACACTACGAGGCTGGTCGGAAAAACGGGAACAAAATGTTTGCATTCACACAAGCAGCTCACCCCTCAAAAAAAACATCAGGGGCTTTCCAGGAGTTTTGTACAAACAAGAAAGCACGATAAGAAAATAGTGAGTGTCGCAAAAGTTTGTGAAAACAAAAAGATTTGGTTCAAAGCAATAGTTGAAAAGCATCCCTGCAGACGGACCTGTAGGCAAACTTTGAGGCAGCACTAGCACCAGCGTTGCCTTAGAGTCTAGTTCATTTTATAGACTGCTAAATCCTCTATTAACAAACTACTACATCAAACAAAGTCCCCAGCTGTGTCGGTTACCTGCGTCCAGCTGTCTGTAGTGTCCTCTAAACACGTCGCTGAACTCCTGGCAGCGTTCACTCTGGCTGTAGCCCCTCGGGGAGTTCAAGCACAGCTCCTCCACCAACACCAGCGCCTTCTTACACAGGTCTTCATCCCAGTCCCCCGACATCCTCCAATCCGCATCGCACTCTCACCAGAAGTCAACAAATGACAGCGCAGCACCTCACCGCCCTCACCTATCGGACGGCGCCCGGTTAAGTAGAGTGTTGGCCTGTCCACCTTTTACAAGGTCTGAGCTGAGGAACAGGAGGCCAACGGGGCTCGAGGGGGCAGCGGCGATAAAGGAGGCAAAGGAGGGGCTCTTCAGGGTGTCTTGGTCTGGATCACAAGGACCAGACTGATGCTCCTATGTGTGACTGAGCGACACCCACCCCTCTCTGGTTCCCTAGAAGACATTGAAGAAGAAGAAAAAAGGCCGCGTCAGTGTTAGGACATAAAAGAGTACAAATCAACTTTTTGGCAGGCTGGTCACCTTAACCATTAAGCGAGAACACTGGTGCCAAAACCATCAGTGGGTCCCTGATAGAGCATTGGCTCTGGTGCTACATAATACCCATTAACAATTTGAAGAGTGGTACCAAGAAATTGGCATCATGTAAGAAGTAAAAGAAACAAATCATTCTGCGTTGGGCAAAGTTTAGGTATTGATTCAAACTGGCAGTACGACCAATCCTTCACTGCATTCAATGTCATTCCAATGTTTCTTCATCAAAAAGAGTTGTACATACTGAAAACTTAACTATGCCATAAAGTATTAATAACACACTCCATAAAAGGTGCCCTTTAAAGCACTTAAGGTCATGGAGCCTGCGGTGGACAGACAGACGAGTGGTGCAGTGAGTTTAATTAAGATATATCAAATATACATTTACCTCCAACTTTAACGTTTCATAAAGGTTAACTGTGAGTAACTAAACTCTGTTATGGTTTAAGTTTAAATATCATTCAATTATTTTTGTTAATTTGAAGAAATTATTGCATGGCAGCCCTGCTGTCAAACAATCTGCAGAGGACACTGATTGTTTTGTTTGACGAATCATCCTGAAAGTTCAAGTAATGTTTCAAAAATCTTAATAAGAGTCATACAGACAACTATGAATTCTCATGTCTAATATGTAAAAGCAACAACTAATGCTACGAGAGGGCAATACACTGAATGAGTAATGGAAGAACCTTTACCTTTAGTGAACTCGACTGTAGAGGAGGTGGTCCATGTTGAATTTTCAAGCCACAGCGGAGACCCTCTACATGTGAAATTGTCTTTATAAACAGATTTGGCTGAGAAATGTAGAGCTATGCCTGCAGAGCATGCATAACCTTTAGCTTGTTATTTTTCTTAATGTTTCCAAGACCACAAACAGCCGCCTGCAGATAAGTGTGATTCTTCCCTGTGAGTTGAGCTGAGCAGTCAGTCATCTGAGTTTAACAGGAAACAGTGGAGCACATCTGTGGTCTGTCCAACACGTCAGCGTGGGTTGGAAGTCGCTGTCAGATCTGAAGAGACACTGTTGAAGCTCTCCAACAGCACCTGAAATTCAATAAGATTGGATCAATCAGTGAGGTGAAAGGGCATAGGGATACGGGCATCGAGAAACTTAAAATGTTTCCCCTGTTTGGAGGAACACATCTCCTGTCAGACCGAGGTATAATTAGGTGTGACTGCTTTATGTGTGCGCTCCTCGTCATCCGGGAGAAACTCGACTCCGTTAGCGCGCCGTCTTCATTTCTGAGCTCATTCTGTCTAAATAAAGCAGGTCAATGCCCAAACTCAAGTTTCTCACAGCCTGTGTGTCTCTGAGGACTCTGACTGGGAAGAATATAAGCAAAGGTGGGTCTATTAATACAGACTTTTTTTTTTGCAAAAAACCTGAAGTGTGTCTTCGCCGAAAGTCTTGGAAAAGTGTCGCGTCACGCAAGTTGTGGTTCCAAAATTTAGGGCAAAACAGTGTGTTGGAGTAAGGTCAGTCGTTTTTGTCCTTGTGAGGCGGCGGACCTATTTCTCAAGCAAGGTGCTCTGTCCGACCGAGGAAGGACTATTGATCATTTGATGTATGTTGTTCTGTAAAACGTCAGCGTTAGTCTTTGTGTATTGAGTGGCACCTCCCTCGCAAAGTGCTCCTTATGTGTCCATCTGTCTTCCACCTATCAATCAATCACCGCATTAGGACTAGGACTTTATATCACTCCCAACAAGATACTAACAAAGAAATGCCTTCACCTATTCTCTTGTGTTCTCTCTCTCCTCTTGAACACAGAATCCCATTTGTCGCTCTTGTCCGCCCTTTTGTCTCCGTCTCCTTTGAGAAGCCGATTGTCACATCAGTCTAAGAGAAACTCAGATATTGCGGAGCCTATTTATCTGTCCATCTCAGCTCAGCTTATTGCAGAAAGGAATCTGAAATTAGCTAATCAAAATGCTATCCAGACCCAACATCCTATACCGGCCTTCTCTTGCACCCCCCCTGCCACCCCCCGCCACTTTCTCCCCATTAAGATAGTAAATCTGTCTGAGTGACTTTAAAACCCAGGATATCTCAATCTGAAGAATGGCTGTCTGGCACAAAACTGGCCGCTTCAAATGCCAGCAAAAGCATCAGGAAAGGAGGGAGAGGCAAAGAAGAAATGGAGGAGACGGACAGACAGAACGATTGTGTAGTGAGAGGATGACGGAGATGGAGAGAGAGGGATAAAAGAGATGGCTGACATTAAATTGGTGGCGAGACAGATAAAGAGGCAGCGGAGGAAAAAAAAATGGAGCAGAGAAGGGCAGAAAAAAAGCACAGGAAGCTGGCGGCGAGGGTGACACAGCAACAATGATAATCAAAGGGTTTGGGGATGCAATTTAGTCAAGTAAAATATTTACAGAAGCTGGTTATCCACGGATAACGATGCCTTCGGAGACATGTCGACGAGTCAGTCGGCTCTGACAGCGCCATGCCTAGAAATGCACATTCCTACTGTAGTGCTCAAAGCAACACTAAACCTCCCACAGACACTCCATTGACTGCTGTTCTGCCTGGGATCAATACTCTCGGGGAACGGATACACCACAACACGGACCAGTCGACCAGTAAGGTCACTGTCCGATTGGGGAGAGGAGACAGGATGGAATGCAAGGTCACAGCCTAATCACTCCACGGAGGACAAGAAATAAGTATCGCAGGTCGTATCCAATCAGAAACAAAAGGCTCTGGAGAAGGTCATGGTCCGACCATGGAAGAGGCTGCAGATTACGAGGCAGCATCTCTGGGAGACAAGGCCACTTTGACCAGTGGGAATGATGTGCTCGCTGTCAGTTGGTTTAAAACCAGATTGAAGGATATTTTAGTTGGAGAATGCCTTAGGTGTCCTTGACCAAGTCTCTGAGCCCCATCCCAGGCTCGCCCCTCCTGTTAACCACTTAGGATCAGCTAAATGTCTCATTTTAACTGGTTCACTCGAGCCGTTACATCCTTAATCTAGTTTCTAGGCGACGGAGCAGATGAGGTGTTTATGTTTGTATCCCCTTATAATGAAGGGATCATTCGTGTGTTTGCACAGAGGAGGGGAGATTTGGAGACACTCTGAGGTGCCCAGAGAGCTGTGAAGAAAAAAAAAATCCAATACAAATTAGAGAGAGACAGAAAATCCAAAAAAAAAAAAAAATACATGACACCCAGTAATATTTTATACTGCTGGGCCATGAACCAATAAATATTCATCTAATATCGAATGCTCTCTTTTCTGAGCCATATTATTAGATTTGCATGAGGAGGCTCAGCACGCTTCATACCAAAACATTTCAGGAGTTTTCACCCTTGCTCAGATATTCCACCCAAAAAACAGCGGCCAACAAACAAATAAAAACTTTGAGCAGGGCTGATGTGAATTTGATCAAACCTGTGTGTGTGTGTGGGGGGGGGGGCAGGTTTTTCAGTAACAAGGATCTGAACCTGAAATCTGTATGTGCAATCTGTCTCCCAGCGATGAATCACACACTTCAGCTGGGCCTGGGAATTACAGCGATAAGGCCTTTGAAATGCTGCTGTCGGCTGAACAAGAAGCAGAAGACGTTCGAATGCTTTACCACAAAGCTGTGATCTATTGCAGCTCCATATCATCATCTGGCATTTTCGTTTCCTTGTCAAATAAAATATTTGTCCATGTGTTGAGTGAAATATGACAAATGTGGGTCTGCTACAGTTCTAGCTTTTACTTCCTCAAAAACACAAAATCACTTTTATTTATAAGAGTACTTGAAGTAGAGGAGATAGTAGAATTGGCTTTAGGTTCATTTAAATTCAAGATCATATTCTTCTTTTCATATATTTTCAGACCTGTCCCCTGTATTCAATGTATACTAATTAGGATTATTGTTTTTTTTGCTAAAATGTCACAATATCTTCAAAGAAAGAAAGTGACTAGCTTCATAATTGCAACCTTTTACTGAGAACAGTAAGAGGCTTTTTTTATGAGAGAGCGTAACGCGTGTGCAGACAAAGGAGGCTAATCCGTTGGATATACCTAATAGGATGTTTCAGTCAGATCTCAGTGAACCTGCTTTCAAGTCTTCCTATCAGCTGCCATGCTCATCTGTGTTCATCTTTACCTGGAAGTCATCTTTCGTTGACTTTTTCATCCTTGCCCTGGAAGCTTCCGTTGTTGTTTTTTGTTTCAAAGTCTAAACATTAGCTTAAGTATTTAAGCGAATTTCACACTTCCCATATCTGATCTTTATTGGAATTTTATTGCATGAACACTATTTATTTTCTTTTTTTTAGGTGTCTTTTCTTCCCCATCGTCCTGATCAAACTGTCAACACGTGTTCCGCAGTTCCATTCGTCGATACTGTCCGGTCTGATGGACCCTGCTGAGCCATATCATGTTGTGCATCGTCTCAACTCGACGCACTCGTGTATCCTTAGATCATCTGCCGTTCATCTGGACCATACCAGATTCAAAGAGGTCTTGACCTCTCTCCACCGACGCTGGCACATCCTGCGTTTCGTTTTGCATCACTTCCTTTTGAGGCCACAGTGGTGTCTACCCGAGACAGTGCTATCATCGCTCCTCTCTGCTCATTGGGCTGTGACAGATTGATGCACAGGGGTAAACTGATATGACTACTACAACACATCTTTTTGGTTACTCCAGGACGTCACCGTATGAGGCCAAGATTGAGCATTGGGTTATTAATGTCTATTGACTAGAGGTAATAGCTTTGCTGAGCCTTAGCCCCGGGGTTGTTCCAATTTCACCCGTCCTATAATAGCTTCTGGACACCCTTGCAGCAAATAAATAACATGAAGTAGGAAAGAGTGGGCCTTAATATCTGCTTAAGACCATATATCTCTATAAACATGCAATCAAACACCCGTTCACAACCCAGCAGACGCTGTCTCCTTTTTATCTCTACCTATTTCTAGCCTAGATTCACACATAGCAAAGGTTGCTGTTCAGGATTTCACAGCTTCCTACCGATTCAGGCCTGGTGTAACTGCAAGTGTCTAAATTATCTATAACATGGGACAGGAAATAGAGCGCAAGTGGCCAGCCAGTAACCCTGGGATATCGCTGCTGTTCTTCCTGTCTCTTGCACAGCCAGTGGAGCTGCAGAGCAGGACCTATTTACAGACAGGGAGTGTTATCACACACACACACACACACACACACTCACACACACACACACACACACACACACACACACACACACACACACTAAAGGCTACCCTTACTTCATTTTTCACCTGCCCCTGTGTCCAAATCTGTGAGTCAGTTTTTTCAGTGGTCGGGGTTTTTGGTATTTTAGTATGAGTATGTTTCAATGTGTTAAGGAAGATGGAGCAACTGTGCCTTTGATGGTAATATGTGTGTGTGTGTGTGTGTGTGTGTGTGTGTGTGTGTGTGTGTGTGTGTGTGTGTGTGTGTGTGTGTGTGTTTTGGTGGTGTTTGGGGGGGGGGGTAGGTGGGGTGTGGGTGGGGGGGATTACGCACGTCTTACGCACGTCAACCTGTCTTCTGTGTGTTTTCTGCGTGCTCGTGCGCGGACCCCGCTGTCTGATCGTCTCATAAGCCTATGTATCAAATAGCGTTTTCAAAAGTTAAATAACCATCATCAGTGTGCAGAGCTGCCATTGATACACTTGAGTCACAAAAACGAGCTATCTGCTAACATAGCCTGTACAGTCTGCCTCCACATAACATGCATCCCAATATATGCTCGAAACAGAAACCTTCCGCTATTGAAATGCAATATGGAAGCGCCAGGGTGATGCACAAATAATATACATTAAATATTAATGGAAAACAGACACATGCTGCTAGATTTAGGGCACATTCAGCAGAGCTCAGTGCGGGATACAGGATCAAAGGAGATGTGATGCGAATAACGCGCACATCGCAGGTAGCACAGACCCAGATTCGTGTTTGCTACAGGAGTAACAAAGGGAATTTCCTCCTACCTTGGCGTCTCCTTCTCTGACCAATTTCCAATTGATGAGCCGCTCCGCTGTTTTAGTCAGATGCGACGCTTGTAAAGGGGCATTCCGCCCTCTTTTGACTCGTCCACCCTCTCCTGTCCCTGTCTCTTTTCTCTCCAAGACGCACCGAGATATGAGCCCCGCAACCGGGATGGCAGACTGAGCGCGAGAAATGCACAATATGATATCCCTGCCCTCCCCTCTTTTCCCTCCCGTTTCCCGTGTTCTACTCTTATATTTTCCCCCCTCCTTGTGTGTTTTTCTTTCTCTCTATTTCACTATCCCCTCCCTCTCACTCTCTCTTTCGTTGCTTGCTCTCTCGCTCCCTCTCCTTTTTTTCCCCTCCTTGTGCTCTGAATACTAATACTCTGTCTCTCCTCTCACTGCCTGAGCAGCCCGGTCAGTGCTAAAGACATACTGATGTATGTGGGGCGTGTAGAGAGAGATGGTGTGTGCGCGTGTGCGTGTGTGTGTGTGCGTGTGTGTGTGTGTGTGTGTGTGTCCTCGGGGGTGTCGAGGGTAATGGCCACTCTCAGCCATGGGTGGGTTTGGTCTTATTAAAGCGGTGATTAAATAATGATACTTCTGCAAATGCCCCTGGAAAGTGGTGGTGGGTGGGTGGATTTGTTGATTGGTAGCGTTTGGGGCACAAAATGTGTTGCTGTGGTTTTTTTTTTGATGTAGCATCCCTGGATCACAGCGGGATGAGTTGAAGGTGGAGGTGGGGGAGTGTGTGGAGGAAGTGTTGCGCCGTTGTCAGGTGGTGGGGAGCAGAGATGAGGGCCAATGTTGGCTCTTGTTGGCTCTGAGCCAAGAGAAGGACAGGTTTGTGTGTGTTTAAAGTGTACATGTGGGTCCACCATGGAAACATCAATGAGAAGAGCAGATGAGGTATACAGAGACCGTAATCTAGTTAGAATGAGACAGTCTTATTGAAGCCATGATTGGATTATGATATTCCTGGAGGCCTCATATATGGAAAGAGAGGGGCACATAAAAATATTCCTCTGTTTTATGGTCACTTCATTGGCGGGGTAATGAGGACACTTCAACCAAAACTACAACGCAGTATACTTTCACCAAAAGGCCAGATTTGAGTTTTACATGAAAGAAGGTAAGCTGTTGCTCCCAAAGACTACTGAAATAAGATGTGAATAAAGTAGTGAGAGATTTGAATCTAAAATAAAGCTTTGATTTCCCAAAGTCCAATTTTGTATCCCTTCAAATCAATGATACAAATCTATTAGACAATGGTCTGTGGCCAACAAACACTGTTACCCTTTGGAGAAACGTGAAGAGAACATGTGTCAGCCCCTCCCTGCTTTACCACTTGTACTCTGCTTGCTGCTGAGACTGTGCCAACTTTAACAGTTATGTAAGGCGAGTCATCCCTCTACCCCTCAAGATGTTCATCACATATGGGCATTCAGCCATCGTGAATTAACACTGTGAACAGTGCTTGCTCTTGATGTTTCTCCTCTAAATGGTATAAAGCTAAGTTTCTTTAAAATTGCCTCTTCCTGTGATTACAGATAATAATATTTTGAACTGTTGCATGTCCGGTTGTTTAACTGCACTAAGACAAAAAGAGGAAAAAGCTTCCAGGTAAACCAGGAAGCTTGTACCATGTTTTTCAGTTTTTTTGTGTTTCTTTTTTTCCTAAGTGATCATTTCCTTCACTTCCTGCCTGTGTGGATTCGTATTAGGCCTTGATTGGTCTGACCTGTACCTGATTAGCCCATCAGAGAACCTCCTTAACAGTGTAATTAGTTTGTGTGTTTTCTGTGTCCCAGTGCCAGCTTGTCCTTCTACCATGTGCCAAGACTTCAAGCCTTTTGGAGCTTTTAGCCCAGGTGCTTTTTCAACCTTTATTTCTTTCATCTTAACATTTGACAGCTTCCTTGGTTTCAGCTTGTATGGGTACTATACAATACATGACAGAAAGTCCTCCTAATCAAGAAAGAGGCAGACACCTTCATATTAAAGGACACCATTATGAATCTATCCTTCTGCCAGACTGTGCCTAAACAGAACCTGATAGGCCACAAAGAGCGGAGGAATTTTCGATTTAAATGCATATAAAGTTACTAAGAAAATCTGAAAATATCAAACTGTAATTTATTCATAAAAATGCTAATAATGGCCATCAGATAGGTTTGGCAAATGAGTGCAATGGGGCTGAGGGCCTTTTCATTACCGTGTCCTCAGTGATATCTGCTCTTAAGTTTTTGGGGTTTTTTTCAATTATGATAATGGCGAGCAAAGATCAAGACAAAGATTAAAAAAAACATCTGAAAACTTAAAAACTGGTCGCAACGAGGGAGCAAATAAGACTAATGCTCCTGCCATGAATTAAGTGGTTTACATCAAGGTCCGATCACATTGACAAAAAATAATACAATATTTTCAGTCCTTAATTTTACAAATGGACTAAATTATATCTCTAGAGTCCCTTCTGTCTAATTATTTACACTGACTGCATAATAATGGCTTCCAAGCCCCATTAATTATGTATTGTCACGATGACAAACATAATATCTTGTTAGCCGTTACAAATTTCCTGAGAATTTAAGCCATATTGGGCTCATGGCGGGAATGATACTTAATATATAACACGCGCAATGTAGGATGCTGAATTAACACCCCATAATATAATTATATAATTGCCCAGCTTACTGTGGAGATAAAAGAGGGAGAAAGGATAGTGTTTGGAACCCTGCAGTGGCCGATGATTGACTGATAAATGTGAGTAAACAGTGACCTCTGTTAACTGTCACAGCAGAGCACAGAGAGAGGCTGAGAAACAAAACAGAAGGAGACAGGACCACATAGGGAGGGATATCGGGATACAGAGGACAAGGGATGAGAGTAGGAGAGGAGAAAAGGAGAGTTAAACAAATGGGGTTGAAAGACGAGATAACTAAAAGCTCGGCCAGCAGCATCAGCTACTGTGGGAAGTTGTTTGATATCAAATAGGAGCTGGCATCACGATATCTCTTGTATATTTTGGGGGAAATTATCCACCCTTGCAAGTGCACACAAAATACAATTGCATTCAATGAAGCAGCGAAAGTGCGTTCAACTAAACATCACACATGTGCAGACATATTAGAGAAAGTAGAACACACGATGCTGGAGGGGAAAAGAGCAAACACAAAGAGATTAAGAGTGACTAAGACCATGGGTGTCAACTCAAAAGGCAAAATGTGTACAAGTCCAGATTCTCATGTAATGTGTTTAGGATTAAAGAGCAAAGTCAAAACATTTGTTAAAACTCTATCTGCAAGTAGAAAACGGTTCTTAAAATCGTGCTTCAGGGCGGAAGTGTTTCCCTCGAATGCTTCCTTAAAGCTTGGTACCCGAAAATATGTCACAATGACCCACAATAGATCTTCATGAGTCTTGACTCATTTGAGAGGGCAGAGCTCACTGTTGTAATGCAGCTTCTGTCTTGAGCTTACTCTTTTCTCTCAAACCATTATGTCAGCTCTGAACCCAGAGGACAGACCAGATGGGTGTATTATGAAGCGAGATAAATGTGCGAGTAGGAAATGTTGAGCCAAAGCCAGAATTTTTGGGGTCACAACGCAGAAGCTCTTTGCCGCGTTAACTTACTCTGCACATCTAACCTGTTCCAGAGGAGGTACTGTTCAGAGTTGTGGACGTAAGTGGACTGTGGAGAAATGGCCTTTCATACTCATGACTTCGAGCAATAAAGAGTCCCAGCTAAATGACTGCTTTACGTATATAGAAATAAATTGCTGTGCGATAATGTTAGGACAAATCCGTGCAGTTACACTAGCACCAGCTGTATTTGTCTAAATATGGGAATGTATGCTCATACAGAAAGTTGTGATGTTTACATGTATTGTTAAATCAAGCTAAAGTAATAGCTCAATTAATCCTTTTAATTGTACTAGCGGGGTCTGTCAATGTCTTACTCCGCTATGGTAAGTGGTGATATGCCCCCTTTCAGCTAGTTACAAATGAACCTTCCTCGGGTTTAACCATAGACTGTGGACAACTCTCTGTGGAGTGAAGGTTTTTTTTTAGAGCTCCCCCTGCTGACTGGGTGCAGCCTCCTCATCGAAAACAGACATGGATCAAACTAAAAAGTAAAAATACACAATACCACTATAGCCTTGGTGGAATATCATGTAGTGAGCTTAAGTTACATCTATCTTCTTACCCTTTAGATTTAGACTGTCAATTTATTAACCTTTACAAACTCTAAGTGTTCAGAGCGAATTTCAAGGGAGATGGCTTTTATTCTCAGAGATTTTCCCTAAAATAATGCCTCCCTCCAGACTATTCAGATGCTGTTTTAGGAGTAATATTTCCATTGGAGAGACTTTTGGAATGCCTAAACCTGCAATGCAATTTGCTGCAGGCTGACTGTTACTGGCTTTGCAGATACAGTATCGATTGAACTAATTTGCCTTAACTGATTGTGGGATGTTTTTTTTTTTTTTTTATAACAGAATTATTATTTTTTTCAACAGACATTTTTTTTATCAGAGCTGATGATTACCTCATAGCTGAATAATTTAAATGCCACTAGGTTAACCGTAAATACCAAACATTGTAGATTTTACGGAACAAGCAAGTTCTCTTGTATTTCCATAAATAAAACTAAATACCTTACCTTTAAGAAGGGGCAACAGTCCATGTAGAAAACAAAGACAGTTTTACCACAGTGATTTAAGGCAGAAGTAACTGAACACCACACTTACATTACAAGCAGCTAGCTGCCTCATTTACCTCTCTGCTGCAGGTGATCTGGTGGGCTAAAACACTTAGGTGGGAGCACAACCAATTGAAATTGCAAAAAGCTAATCAAAAAACAACATCATGCAAAAACGTGGTGTAAAAATATCATTCACATTAAAACAAAAGGTTGTTAACAAAAACAAAAAACAAAAAACAATTACAGATGTACACTCAAAAGTAAAGCATATTTAGGTATGACCCCCGTAATCTCAATGGTTCACTCCTGCAGCTCTTAGCAGGTGCTGTGGCTTTCCAACTGTTTTGACACCGCCCCCTACTGAGGAGACAACCAGGAAATGGTTAGTGAAACAGTTCAAACATTCTGTTTGCAATGGGTGGACAACTAAAATTGAGTAGAAACCTATGAAACAGTGGACACTGAACTGTGACTCTGACTGATTGTGGTTATTAAACAAGCAAGAGGACGTGTCCCCTGTGCTTGTTTTCTGTCACATATCTCACATGGATTGAAGGTCTTTTTCTGAATAAGGTCATTTTAGAAGCTATTAAGGTCCTTTGCTCTTTAACCTGACTATCTTTGGGGGGGGGGGGGGGTTAAAACATTTTTTAAAGTAATATCAAGGTGAATTATGCATCCTGCAGCTTCGTGACATGGGTTGGGAAATACTGTGATGTAGAGCTAGCCCTCTAAAATTCAGTGTTGCTCAAATCCCTGTTCATACTCATGATATATGTTGGGTGATGTAAGCCCAGAGGCAGACTGTAGTTTCAAACCATCATTACCTCACCTCACAGGGGTCAATGGAGACGGGTTCCTTTTTCAGAAACAAGCTTTTTCCCTTTAGGGCTCTGTCTGCTGGATGCTGACCCTCTTGATTGCCTTTCCTTGACTTTTGTCTTCATCTTTCTTTCCTCCACTCCCAACCTAATATTTCCATATAATAGAGATGGTATAATGCACTGACATCCATGACCAACCATTGTATTATCTGGGATAATTACAGCCGGGATGAATCCGGGCCTTTAAAACACCAAGAGATTCTGATTATCTCATCTCTCGGTAGGGATATATCTCATTAGTTCTCTGAGGTCCTCACACTTTGAGCAGCTATGCAGTACCAACAGGATAAACCCACAAGAAAGTATAGATTTTACCTTATTATATCAAGTAAGGACTGGTGCCCTGCTGCATGGTCTTCTCTAACCTAACTCTTTCACTGTTTTTCACCTGTTATCTTTTTGAGCTCCCTTTAGATACAAATGCATAACCAAAGAAACATTTTTGGATCTGTTCTTTTTTGAGTTGTAAAAAGTTCACTTCACACAAAATTTGCATTTTCCCTTTCCACTTCTGTTACTATAATGAAACCCACGCCCAAACCATGCACGCAGTTTAGTCTTCCATCTTGTTGTTTTTGAATGAGGTTTTGCTTTGGACTGTCTGCTCAGCAAACATCACTCTACCACTACCTGTGGCAGTTCAAAGCAATGTTTTTCTTGGAGAGAAAAGTAGTCTGATGTTTAAGTACATTTGAATGCTTTTTTTTCTGCACCATGGTTTTTACCTTTAAGTCATCTATGTTTCATAACCCAAGACTGGTTCTCTTCAGAATACCTGCTTGTCCCTCTTAGGAAGGCAAGACAGAGTAGACAGACACAGACATTATTTAAAACGTAGAGTCAGTGTGTGTCTGCTCCGTCTTGTCTTGCCAAAGGGGACAGACATTCAAAGTCGCCTATAGCTCACTAAGTTTTATTTTCTCAGCAGCACCAACAAAGCAGAACATAGACAGAATTCAACATCTGCCAAAGAAAGACCTGTGGCCAAACAATAAGATAGGAGCTGTCGGCAAGCAATAACTACTGGAATTGAAATCTAAAAATCAATTATTATTTTCTATATGAAAACAACTTTACAATGTTACAATGTCATCAAAGAATCTTAGAAGAACTGGCGAATAGGGAGCATGTGCCTTTTTTAAAGGCGGACATTTAAAACCATTTTTTACATGAAGTTAAGGTGTGGGATTTAATAAAAGAGAAACTCTATAACTGTCCTGTGTGCTTTGGCATGGTCATATAGTCATGATTGCATGTTACGGGTTGTTGGTGAATACACTGAGTTATCCTGAGTCAAGTGTAAAACTACAAAAGGTCAGGGCAAGAATTAAAAAGTTAATTATGTGAACAGAGTCAAAGCGTGTCAAGCGATTTTTTTTTTGTTTAAAGGCCAATACCACAATCCCTTACCCTTGGCCACACAGCACTTAAACTGAGTGTTGTGACTATGTTATATTTATGATATTGTGTCGCCAAGGTGGATATTTAAGGGCAACCAAAAAAATTGATTTCCGTGAACAGTCTGAAAAAACATCATATCAAGATTTTGTAATTGCCAAATATGTGAAACATTATATTGTGATCAAACTAAAGAAAAGCAATATAACTGCTGTATTGTATTGCAACTTAAACATAAACATTTTATGCTATTATACTGACAAAATTGAAGAACATTGCGCCTGGTTATGCATCTTAAATGGATTTCTGTCTCACCCTTGTGTTATATTATAACCAGACTGAAGGGTTTTGTGGGATGCAGTGTGTGTCCTGTTTGATTTTTTTTTTTTGTTTTTCTGCTTTCCCAATGTGTATGCTGCTCTTAAGAAAGAGATTGTAATCTCGATGAGGCTTCTACCTGGTTAAATGAAACGTAAATCCTCAGGGGCAGGGTTCAGAAAGTCACTGCTGATCAGTAAATAGACAGTGCATGCAGCCTGTAACTCAATATTACTAAAGATCATCTGATTGGACTGGCAGTCATATTATTAAGCAATAAAGCGTATAGCACAAACAAGCCCTCACATTATTTATGAAACAGCCTTTGATTATTTACTGAAGCTTTATTTCTCCTGAGAGTTGATGTGCTGCACTGAAGGTGGATTAGATGTCAATTTAACGGTTGTGAAAGTTTTACAATAAACTGTTGAATCACTTTCCATCACATGTTGCAAATTCTTATCTATTTCTGCCCTGTGTCGGCATGTCTAATGAGATTATGTTTCCTGCTGTATGTATTTGCACTTTCTCTTCAAAAGTCCTCTCTGATCATTTTCAACCTCATCATGATCAGCTGTTACCATGACAACTCTCTCATAGGACCAATCGCCCACCTCTCTCTCTTTCCTTCTCTCTCTATCTCTGTCTTTTTCTTGCTGTCTCTCACTCTTTCTTAAATTGCTTGCCACTGTCTTTTTCATGACTCCCCCTCACTCATCAGCCACTGCTATCACCGACTTTAGTTTCTCACCAGAAAATTTAATTTCTACTCTTTTGTATAAATGTATTCATCTATCTTGGTTCATTTTTTCATCAGATACCTAAAATGAATAAAGAAAAAAAAACTTTGCCATATAGCATCCTGTGCGAGAATGGATGGAGTATAGTAGCCATTCATACGCAGCATGTTTCAGTGTCAGGAAGCTTAAAGTCCTGTAGTGAACCTGAGTTATAGCCTCTCATGGATCTGGTTTAAAACCAGTTGGAGAAGCAGAGTTAAGGAAACCAGCGAGCTTCTTCTAACAACTTTGAGTTATTCAATTTCATTTCAAAATGATTTTCTAGCATTTAGTTTAGAGAGCACCCTCCCTATGTGGTCCTGTCTGAGATTTTTTTCAATTTGGATATTTATAAGCACATCTGGTGAGGCTGTATTGAGTTCTTGTGCTCCTAAAGCTGTTGGAACAAAAAGGTTTTGACGTGAACTGAAAATCAATTTAAATTTTTCTATTCAATAATGTTTTGGGTATTTTTTACCTTGTTTATGATGTTGTTTATGATTTCTGTATTCTGTCTGTAAGCATTTGAAGCTTGTATTCAATGAAACACAGAACCGCATGTGCTGTTTGATAATCCCAAAGATTTATCACCCAGTTGGGGCTGTCGTGGTAACTGCAAAAAATGAATTATGTGATGTGAACAAGCCAACCGCAAAGCATGGGAGCAACCATCACAACTACGCATGAAGTCATCCAATCCCAACTCATGTTCTGATAGAAACAACAGCTACTGTACTGGTACCTAAAGCAAAAGCTTCCTCACAGTTCGGCTTTCAGCCAAATGAAAAAGGAGAACCAGCTAAGTTGTCTAATCTATTTATCTATCTGATGCTGATGTATTTCGAGTCTCTTAGTTTTGTTGTGTTGCAAGGAAGAAAACAGTTTACAAATCTGTGCGCTCAGCTCAGTGAGGTCTGGACAAAACTATATCATCTTGCCTGCCAGATATTTTACTGTACCTAGCAGGCCAGTTGCTGACCCACTGATTGAACACATTTGTTAATAGGTTCAAAAGGGATGGTGTGATGATACTGCACACTGTGGTATTGAGTCACCCTTGTTTTAATTCCTCCACTGTGACAGCTCTAGAGCTTTTAAATTACTGTATTGTTTTATGGATTAAAAAATTTAATTAAATAAAAAAATTATTAATAATAACTCTTGTCTCCTGTTTGCTATAACCCACTAAATTAATAAAGGTAGCAATAACCAATACGTTCAGGCAGACATTATAATTCATGCCATAGTGTCTAATTGCAAATAAGATTTTTGATGAGATAATGCCTGTTATGAATTGACGCTATACAAATAACGATTGATTGATTGATGAGGTTTACCGTTTTGTTTTCTCGTGCGGAACAGACAGGTTAAGATGAGCGATCAGCATTTAGTCAATGAAAACAACTTCAACAATGCTACAAGAGTGATGGTTTGTGATTTTGTCTCAGCGCTGAATACCTGCGGGGTGCAAACATCACCTCGTATGCTGGGAGAAAAACATCTGACTCACTGTAGACTGTGTTGCAGGTTAGTGGAGTTCATTCGAGTGCAATTCCGGTCCTCAAGTCTGTATTTCTTCCCTTTTTTGTGCTTTATCATATTTAGTAGTTCTTTATTTTTTGTGTCGTACCTCTTATGTTGGTGATGTTTCATCCCATCCAGAGTCTCAGCAATGTAGGAGCCACGGAGCCAGGAGACTAATCTAATCATTTAGGGCCTGCTCCTGGGTAGTAAATAATTTTCTTGGCATATCACAAAGTTTGCAAGTGTGTGTGAGTGTGTGTGTGCATTACTACCATTGTGTTATTCTGCTCACTCTTTCTAGCGTTCCATCCCCCGAAGCCCGCAGCAGCCTTAGACCAATTTGTGTTCTTTCTTTCTTGCTCCACAGTGACACACTATGCTCCATATTTCATGTCACTCTGACTAAACTGCTCCGCTGTTGAGATGTCCACTTTAAAGCTTGATGCACTCCTTGTGTATGGATTTGGCTGCCATGCCAGCAAAGCACTTTGCCTTGAGAGAGGAATTAAACCCCTGAGGTTTTTCGAAGATAGATTAAATAGGGAGGGGAGCTGCGAAGGCCGGGCTCCTGGGAGGGGCGCTACCCAAATATAGAGAACCTGCCAAATGCCAGCGGGTGTGGGCGAGGAGGCTCGCCCCTCTGATGTGTATGTCTACACAAGTGGGTGGGTGTGTGAATGCCTTATGAGAATTTCTCTGATCTGTGTAATACAGTACATATGTATTTCATTGTCTGTGAGTTATATGTGTGCAGAGAAGGTTACACAGCAGCAACAGTAATATTTAGACGCATAAAAAAAGGAATGTTTGGGAAGCTACTAAGTTGTTTAAATATTAAATGTTGCTGTTGATTTGGTTTACTTTGCACTTACTCACCTCTGCTTTTCAGATGTTTTTCAGGATGAGTGAAGCGACAAAGTGAAAAATGAAGAGAGAAACAGACAGGTATGGGAATTGCAAAAAAAAAAAAAAAAAAAAACAGAAGAAAAGAGGCAGTGCAGAGACGAGCGAGAACTGGAGGAAGGTTTTGTTTGCTACGCATCACATGTTTGGTTACTCAAGCTAATGAGAAGCAATTAGACAGCAGCCAATTAACTCTGGCCATCAGACTGAGACCGAGGGAGATGAAAAGAGGAGGAGAAAGGAAGTGAGCGAGAGAGGAGGAAAGTGTAGAGGAAGGGGGAAGAGGGGAGGGTAATGACCTGGGAATCACAGGCGCTGTTATCTGCCAGAGATGTTCACGTGTGCATTTGCATGCTAATGAGTTCTGTGTGTGTATGTGTGTGTGTGTATGTGTGTGTGTGTGTGTGTGTGTGTTGGGGGGGTTCCAGCAGAGGGAGCTATGTAGGCCCATGTCACTGTAAGTGCTCTACATGACCATCTGGCTCACACTGTCAGACTGGATGCTGAACTTAGGCTTAACTCTTTCACCACCAGCCGCTCCTTCATGTGCCTGGAAAAGCAAAAGTAAACACAGATGTGAAAAAAGGCACATAACTGGCCAGTATGATAAACTCAGAGAATCTGAGATATGAATGATTGATGATGGACTGACGTTTTGCTGTGTGGGTTTGAATCTTCTCACTGCACTGACCAGATTGTGTCTCAGCTTCAGGCTGAGGAGGGAAGAAAGCAAACGGTTAATTTCTCATTCTGACTGCTGATGCAGTGTTCCAGCTGAAACCCCTTGGAGAGGCTCTCGCTCTATCTCTCAAACACACACACATACACACACACACACCAGCACGCACACACACCTACAAATACACACCATACAGAAGTGCTTGCCATTCTTCAGAGTAGCCTGCTGCCCTCTGTCTTTAATTAGGCTAATTGAAATGCGAGAATAACCGTTTTCTTGATTGCTCATTATTTTTGGGCAGTTTAAAATGAAAAGAATGCTTGCAGATGCAGATGCCAAAAGAGGCGGGTTTGATTCCTCTGTCCTTGGTTGACCCTGTTGCCTGATTAATCTGTTCACTGCAGACCTGGTCCTGAGAGCCT
Source organism: Symphodus melops (assembly GCF_947650265.1). Lineage (NCBI taxonomy): Eukaryota > Metazoa > Chordata > Actinopteri > Labriformes > Labridae > Symphodus > Symphodus melops. Next base: position 7,008,736 of record NC_136707.1, read on the forward strand.
TAGCTGCTGGCCTTGGTCGTTAGCTGTAACCCAGAAACAGAAGAGTGTTGAGTGGGAGTAACGCACACATGCTCACACACAAAGTTAAACACAGCGAAATGGTACCATGTGACAGCTGACAGGGGACGTGGTCTGTGAAGCAGCTGGTTCGGCAACAGGGAAGTTTCCGTATTGGCAAGGTATCAGAAGGGGAAAGGCGGTGGACATGTCAGAACCAGGCGGAGGGTCAGAAAAGCCAGCCGGTGGGCAGACAAGCTTGGAAGCAGGCACAACACCACAGAGCAGGGACGCCGAACCACAGGGGATCCACAGCTCCGTACTGATACGCTCACACTGATAAATCTCTGCATAGAAACGCCTAACTGCCTGGGCGACAAGCACACACTTTTAAAAACTCTTTGTTTTCATTCCTTCGCAAGGGATCCTAAGATATACATTGTTGTTGTTTTTTATATATATATATATATACTGTATATAATACATCCTTACATGCTGTGGTCATCTCTGAAAGCACTAACTACAACTAAAAATATCTTGAGAAAAAAGATGGCAATTATTTGATTAGCATGAAGAGTACAGAATTTTTGATCTGAAAATGTGGCCTGTAGTTATACATCTACAGAACACAGTTTTCTGAACTCGATTTTCCTGATATCACTAGAAAATGCTGGTTTTCCCTTGACACAAGTTAATTTCAGCAGTTTTGTCAAGATCCAAAAGAAGAAAAAAAAAAGTTCTTGTGCTCTCATGGTAATTACAGCTTCATTATCCTGAGATAAAAAGATTAAGAAGTCAAGAGCTTAAGAAAACAAAAATTAACATGTTCTCTTAGGAAAACAGAGTCGGGGTGTTTATCTGTTTAGTACTTCCATAGAAAATGATCTTTTTTCTATATACCATTGCAGAATACAAAAAAACACAACATACTTCCTTGCATTATTCTTTGAGGACTCAAAAAGAGTCTTCTCAACTCGTACTTTAGAGCATATAGGCAACAAAAAGATTTGTCATTGAGATGTTGCAGGAAGGTACTCACAGCAGGTTGCAACATGTCATAAGTTGGTTTGTTTTCATGTACCACCACTTTACAGGCAGATAGTCAAACAGGATGTGACTTTCATGGGGTAATATGGCAGCAAAACCCCGGCCACCCCTGGATGTGCCCTGATCTTCTTTAAACGCTCCCTCCTTGAACCTTTAGCATTCTAGTCACCACCTTTCTGATTTCAAGTGGGAGCGTCTCCTCTCAATCGCCAGTGGCCTAAATGATGTTCATGCAAGACAGTCAAGTGGGATTTCCGGAAGTCCTTGACACAAATTGTGAGAGACACTTTGTGCTTAAGTGCTCCCCGCAGGTCTACAGGTGGTTCGGGCGGCTTTTCCTGTGTTCTTAGAAACTCTGGGAACCCCTGAGCAGGCCCTCTGTTTGCTCTCAGCTGTGACAGGAGCCTCCCCAGGGCAGCTCCAGCTTCTGGAGAGAAAGGGGGGTTGAGAGAGAAGAGAAACAGAGTACATCTGGAGCGGGAGGCTGGGGAGATAAGTGTGTGTGTGTCTGACAGCTTGTGAAAATGTTCATATGTTTTGTGTCTCGCTGACAAGGCGGTGAGTCATTTCCTCAACACACTCCGACACACATATTAATGCACCCAACCCAGCATCCTCGCACTCATAAACACATACATACAGTCTTAAGACACACACACACGCAGATATTGACTAGACTGCTCATCATTAGCCCTGCAGACCAGTAGGCCTATACAGTATCATTCACCTCATGATGTGACATATATCACATGCTCTCTTACACACAGACGCAGCAGTCGTTTGCCTTCGAGGAGGCTGTGTGATTTCCTCATTAACTTCTCCAAATGTAATGAATCATTGAACCGAGTTTCTGTGGCTCTGTTAATTATGGCCCCGTTTCAGCAGCCCTCGCCATGGCAACCTAAAGTTCTGCCTGTCACTGCATGAGAGATGAGGGAATAAAGACATTTTCCCATTATGCTGCCACCCCGGCGTGCATATTTCTTCTCGAGACAGGCCCGCTGTGGGTGGAGCTGCTGGTGCTTTAGCGCCCTCTGCTGGACCGCAGCATATTAAACCTGGATTGGCATTACCTGTGCGGATGTTGAGAGAGTAATGCCAGTCCAAACATGATATGTTCAAGAACAACCAATGTGTCACAGGTAATTTTTTTAAAGCATGTCTATACAGGCTTAAATATTTGTGTTTGAATCCTCAGTGCCTGAAATAGATCATCAGGCTGTTGTAGTGCTCGTAAACGGTTACTGTACCCGTTTGTTATGTACGAGTGCAAACAAGCACTCTTAAAGGTGGTGTTTGAACAGCAAGTACAGTGTGGAATTAGCTTGAGCAAATGGATGACCAAAATTAAAAGTGGACTTTGTCAGAATCAGAAACTGTCAAGAAATTATGTTTGTGTTGAAAATTGCGACGTCTCTTCCAGTCTATCGCCCCTTTGCAGAATGACCAATGTATGAGAAAAAAACATGTTCCCCTTTCGTTCCTTTCCTGATGTGAGAGGGAACTAAAAGTCCTGGATGTCCATCAAGTGTCTGTCTTGTGCCTAAAGTGGCCTCAAGGTGATCCTGCCAAACAAAATATCTAGCTAGTGGCCTCCACATCCTTTGTTTCTCACTGTGCTGTTTAATTTTCATATTTTCTGAAAGTACGAAACAAGGTCAGATTCGGATCTCCCACCTGAAGAGAATGACTTATTCAAAGCTGTGTGTGATCTCTCAGAAATGGCAGTGCACTAACCTTTTCTCTTTCAAGGTTTTGGTGAGACAAAATACAGTCCACACCTTAACAGAGCATAACACTGCAGGAAAGTAGCACTCAGACTGTCCACTCGGTTTGTCATCCTCCATATAAACATGTTCCTGTGCTGGTTTGAAACAAGATGAAGGGTGACTTGTGAAAAAAATATCCTTTTCCTGCACACCAGTCCATTAGAGCCAGGAGCCTTTACACCTCTTCTCTCTTAAGTGCATCCTCAGGTGTCATGAGGGGTTTATTTATGGGGAACTTCTTACTTCAGCCTTTTGTAGTCAGCACACTGTTGCCATTGATGTATGCAACAAAAAATGACAGTGACAATTCCAGATGTTTTCAGACGACACATCGAAATGTGATGTGTGAACAAGAATGTCAAACTTGGAGCATTACTTAAGTCAAATAATTGTAACACTGCCAGCTTACTGAACAACAATCGGAATACGTTTACCCCTAAAACTGACCAACTAGATGAAGTCCAATTTAATGCCCACCAGCATCCTCAGTGAAATGTTTGATACCTGTTATCAGTATACAGTAGGCCAACATTAGTTTCTCAAAATGTCTATATATCCTCCATTACTTACTATATCCTCAGAGACACTGTAAGCTGCAGAGAGAAGGATTGTCAGAGCTCAGCTTAGACCGTCTTTGTGTTTACTTATCAGTCTGCTACAAGCAAGAAAACTGTCATCAGGTGGAGGAATTCCTTCTAGGATGACATCATTATCTCCATTACTCCTTTGGAAACAGACATTCCTACATGCCGCTGTCTCCTTCTATTTATTGCGAAAAACTGTGTGTGTGTGTGTGTGTGTGTGTGTGTGTGTGTGTTAGCTCAACAATATATCAGGATGACTCTTCTCATTTCTCAAACAGTGTATTATGGTTTGCTTGGCTGATGTAATTCTGCCTCTGACTCTGTTGTGGCATCATGGAGATAAAGAGCAGCATTTGACCTGCACACATTTCTCTTGACACAGATACAAGGCCTTGAAGATGACTGCTGTGTGAGTGTGTGTGTGTAATAGCTGCCTGGCGACTCAGTTCATGTAAAAACATCTGGAGGGCAGGACTTCAGGATTCCCGAGGATGATGGCATAGTGATTCACAAATTCTGTCACACACAAAAACAATTCATCTGAAGCGTCCCAAACACACACTCATTCTTTCCATCATAAATTCAAAATTCCTTTTCTTTGTGCGTAGCAATTTCAACTTTTATTTCCAAAAGACAAATCCTGTAAAGGAAGTGAACAAGGCTTAAAGGTAAGATATAGCCAGCAGTTTCTTGAAGCTGTTTCTTTATATCAAGCTTCATGCAGAACAACAACTGATGATACAATATTACACATTAAGAGGATAATATGTTCACCAGAGGTTAGCTTAAAGGAACAGTGGTACACTCAGAAATGCAACTGTGTGGTGTCAAAATGAAAATCATTTAAAGCATTAACATGTCAAAAGTTAAGGACGAAGAGGGGCTTTTTTTTTATCAGGACAAAGCTAACAGCTCTAGAAGTGAAAAACTAAGAAACTTAGACAAGAAATGTAGGATAGGAAACTAAAACAGTTAGCTTAGATATCTCTTAAATCTCGGTAGAGCTTCAGGAATTTGATGTTTCTCTTTTGGCACGATTAGGATCTTTTGCTATGGAGTTCTTGGAATGTGTGATAATGCTGCTAAGCTAGCAGTTTCTCCTTTCCTGACATATAGAGATGAAACTGTCTTCATCTTTCTATATCACTTTCCTTTCCACAGCAAACCAGCACATTTCGAAGATATTTCAGCTGTTCCTTTAAAGCGTGGTAAACAAGTATCTTTAAAGTCATTCTAACAAGTGGACTTACTCGCTGCTTTTGATGTATTAGAGTCACAGTTTTGGCATCACATTTTACAATACAATAAGAGTCTTTGTGAGCATTTTATTAGCAAAGTGTCCGGATGCAAAAACAATAAAAACAGCTCAAAGAATAAAGCAGTCCTTTAATAAAATCTCAGCACCAATGGCTAGTTATATAATGTACCACACCAGCATTTTATATCTTTTTTTAGACATTAAAGCTCCTTCTGCTATATGGCTTTAATACAAGTGTCCTCTGCATACTGTATATATTAAAACATTTGTCAAATCCTTCAAGAGAAAACACAACCTGTGTTTAAAAAAACAAAGCTAAACTCAGTCCTCCTCTTTTCACAGACCAGACCTTTGGCTAACAGCTACATGATGGATTTTTCTATACAGCATTGGTTTGATGTTTCAGAGATTTAAATGACCTCACACAGGTTGTAACGTCGATGAAATGAAGCATGGGATGTTACATGATATTTCATCTCAAGTCCTACTGCGTTAACTACACCACCTCCACATAGTTGGCAGGGTAAAGCCCCTCCCATCCGTCTTCCTTCATCCCTCGACACCAGCCCTGGTCATCCTCATCCTCGACCTTTAAAAACTCCTCCCCTGCCAGGACAGGCATCCATTAGATTGTGAGTTTTAATCAAAGTTGAAACTGAGATTCCCTATACTCTCTAAAAAACAAAACCTTTTACCAGTTCTCGGTTATGCGTGGGTGAGTAAATCAATGTTATCTGTTTTCTATTTAAAGTTTAGAATGAAATTAAACACAAAAAGGGAATTACACTTGAATTTGAGTAATAACAGATGGGAACTTTGTTCTCCCTGAACTCACTACCAACGCTACAGAACCCTTCAGAGACGAGTGAAATGCCTGGATGGCTGCATGTATGTAAATGTTCATTCCAAAAAAAGGTTGCCTTATTTGTCTAGAAGTTGTAAATTTTGCTGTGTCTGAAGTTAACGTTGGGTCGGACTATTCAAAGATTCATAGTTACATCTCAAACAGCAGCATGCAGCCAAATCTGCAAATACCTGGAAAACCTTTGAATGCAAATGGCTTAGTGGCATTAAATCCTTTTAACGACAATTAACGAGTTACATTTTTAGACCAACTTGCCAAGATCAGATTGTCTCTGTAAAAATTACAGAGAAAAAACTTCATTTGTGTGTAAAATGTTGCACATTATGCCTTTAAAAAGATTTTTATTTTCTGGTTGACTGTAAAAAGGGCAAAACATTTGAGACATTTTTTGCCACATGACAGCATTTCTGCTGTAAGCAGTTTAGGTAAGTACGTTTTATAAAGATGTGCATGTGCTTGTGTGTGTGTGTCAGTTTACCTGCTTTAAATGACAGCTCATCTGTCTCCTGGCCAACATAATCATACAGAGCTCGAACTCTCACTCCTCCAATCATCACACTAGGTGAGGAAACAGAGACAAGAAAGACACAACAAAGACAAAGATGGATGTTTCATCAGCGAGTATTGATCTTTGTGAGAAGATAAACTTGAATAGAACATCTCTCGTGTGGGGTAAATATGCTCACCTCCTCTCTATTGTTCCTTTCTTCTCTATAACTTTCTTGGTTTCTTTCCCCTTCTTGGTTTTCTTTTCAGGCGTCCATTCCTAAAAAAAAAACAACAACATTTGAGTAGGATGATTAGATATTTAGAATAAAACAAGAAGACTCAAGATTAAGCCATTTTTAAAAAGAAAAAAGTAAAAACCTGGAAGTGAGGCCAGTCTGTGGGCATCCCAGGCCCATGAGTGTTCTTCCACCAGCGGAGATCCTCGTGCTCGTCGATGGCCATCAGTGTGTTGTGGAGCTCGTCATACACGGCCCTCACACTTAAAGAGAGGAGGGGACAAAACAAAATGACACAAAATAAGATGAGGAGAGGAGCAAGAAAGATGGCAGGTCTCAAAGGCAGTTAAAGCAATACAATTAGTAAGCGAAATTAAATAAAAGATCAAAATTCAACAAGATGATGAGATCAATACAGATTATAGAAGAAGAGGGGGACGACATCAGATCACGGGCACTTAAACTAAACAGAGATTAAAAGGAAGAGCAAAAGATTAATGATTAAATAAACATATAAAAGCAACAGAAGGAAAGATAACCTACAGTTAAAAGGAGTAGATTAGCTCGACTGCCTAGAAGATTCCTGTTCCAAGTCCCCGGTCTGACAGCCTTTCTGCATGGAGTAGGCATGTTGTTCCTGTGCATGTGTGAGTTCTCTGAGAGCGCTCTGACTTCCTCTCACAGTCCAGAGACATGCTATTTGAGTTTGACTCAAAAAAAAAAAACTTCTAAATTTTAAATAAAGGGGGAATTTGATTGTCACAGGATGTGCGTCTGTGTATGTAAGACCTGTGACTGACTGGCAAACTGTCCAGGGTCCTATCTGCCTCCCGCCCAATGAGACTGACAGGTCCCACAGCGACCCCAGTCGGGATAAGTGGTATAGATAATATATAGATGGATACTAAGATTCAAATACACAAGCTGGGGAAACTCCTAATGAAGAATATGCTCCACCTGTTTAATCACACACTAATCAAATCAATAGACAAAAGCTTGGGTGTCAGAGGACTTGGGTGTTCAACCTCTTTCCACGCAGAGCTGTTTGATTCACCTCTCATTGTTGGTAATGTCCAAATGTTTATGGATGGAGTGAAAAGCCTGTTTGAGGAAGACGATTCTCTTGCGCTCCTCATCCTGTGATTGGTCGAAGATGGACTCCATCTCCTCCATGTAGCGTGGTGCGTAACGATTCACCTCCTCGAGGACTTTCTCATAGCGGCCGCGCACCTGTGAGTGTGGAGACACGTTTTCACTCGCTGATCAGAAACTGTCAGCTCTCATTAAAGATTCACACAAAATAATACACACACAAATATACACACAAAATCACCAAGGTGTGTTTGGTATCCATACTGAATTTGAACCTAAACTCCCTTCACCCAAGAAAAAGTTTAAAAGACAAAAGATGTACATTTTTGTCATAAAGAACTAAAGTAAAGAAAAAGTTTTCCATTAATGGTTTGACACTTTCATGATGATGCATTTATAAGCTGCAGAATGTCCTCCTATTGTTTGGAAATTCACTCCCAAACTAATAACATATTTATTTTTTGTATCTCTCTCTCTTTCAATGTGTGAAAAAGTCTGTTTGGTTAAGACACAAACAAGTATGACACAATTAAAACACACTTTCACAAATCGAAAGTGAAAGAAACAAGAAACCAAAGAAGCCCACTGAGGCAGAAAATAGCAAAGCTGCTCGGTAGCAAAGATCTGGAAACAGATGGAACAGATCGACAAGGACCAACAGTTCCAGTTGAGAACGATAAATATCCAAGTGAAATAAGATTCAGATGAGTACAGTATGTACCGTACCTTCTCAGCCTCCTGCTGAGCCAGCTCCCTCTCCTCCTGGATTCTCTTCTGTTTGTCAATGGCAACATCTGGGTTTCCCTGAGCATGTGCCTCTCGCTCCCTGGCTGCCTGCTCCTTCCTGCTCACTTTGTGGTACGCTCTCCTGGCTTTATCCAGCTGTGGACGAACAAAACATAGACTTTAATCCAGAGATGTGGATGGAGGATTACCTTTGAGGACTCTGTTATATTGTATGTACAGCTAATTTTAAAACTGAGTTGTACTTGACTTTGGAAGTGAGCAGATACTCAAAATAAAATAGTGCTGCTTTATGTCTCTGTGGTCTAAATATAGATCTTGAATTAGGCCATTTACTTAATGAGTGTCCATTTGTGCCCCTTTCACAAAATAAAGTATCGATTCCCTTTGGGACCCAAGTACATTTATGCTGCAAACATGTCATGTTGCTGTCAGAGGAGGTCCTCCTGTCCTCAGCTGCTCTTTCATTACACATTAGAGCAACCTTTGAGAAGATGGTTTATGTTCAGGTCATGTGAGTCCTGTAGTCTGTGGCAAGCATGCAAGACAGTGAACTTTCCATCAATCGAATCCAACACAAGAGGAGCCTTTCATAAACCAAAGAACGGACAAATCTGACGTTCTCTCTTTTGATTTCTGATTATTTTCTGTAAGAGGAAAAAGGAGGGATAGGCAAATGAAATGCTGCAGAAATATGTGATTAAATACACTGAAGTGAAGCCTGGATTCATGTTTTTGAAATCATTTTTTTCAGGCTTAAGCTTTCAATCAAAAGTTTTCTGAAGTCCTATGAAGAAAAAAAAAAGAAGCTTTTACTCTTGAATAAGGCTGACCTTTTTCAGACGTTTCGCCCACGGCTTCTGAGCCCTTATAAAGCCTGTTTCAGTGTCCTGGGTCTCCTTAAAACCTCCAAATAACTTCTTGTGAAAGGTGTCTTTCTGCCAGGTTCTGACCCTGTCTCCATCCTCTGACACCAGGGAGCGACAGATGGATGCGTGCAAGGACGCCAGCCGGTCAGTGGAAGACAGAAAACACTGCCAAGCTTTCATAAGAGATCCGTAAAGAGGACCTAAAGGACACGAGAGCAGAAAAGCAAAATCCTGAAATTTTCTGATATACTTTGTTATAAATATATGACTAAAAGAGATTGCTCAAAGGGTACATTTAAAAATCTCTTGTCACAAACATTTTATAATTACTCTTCACAAGTTGTAGAAGACTAGCTGGATTTGCAGGTTCCGTACTTACTGGAATCCACTACTGGCTTCCACTTGTTGCTCCATTCACTGAGCTGCTGAGCGTACTGCCGCTCCACGCGAGCCCTTTCTTGGAAACACGCCACGATGTCATTACAGGCCTGGAAGGCATCTTCTGTCCGCTTCACAGTGCGCTGATAGTTCCCAGGCTGCCAGGACACAAAGAGAGAGAAAGATCTGCTGTTAACACAAAACAAACAGAGTGAGGCTGGAGGCTCAGCAGAGTGCTTTAAACCTTCGTACCAATATCAAAGAATCATTTTTCGGGGGACTGAAAAGGGTAAAATGACCAAAATTCTTGCCAATATTGAAAAGAGTTTTTTTTTTTTTTTGAAGTGCTTTTCGGTTCCAAAGAATACAAAATGATGCATCTGCTCACAGTTTGTTCCTGTCAGAGGCAGCAGCATGTATCATGATAATGACAAACTCATTCAAAAGTTAAACTATACAAGCCAGCAAAACTATCAATAGTATTACAGTATAACACCTTCAACTTCATATTCCCTATAGTGCATTAGGGAAATAATAAGTACCTTATTTTAATATAGCATAACATATATTTTTTACACGTAAAAATGACATATAACATATTTTTCAGTTTAATCTGATCTTTTTCCTGTTTTCATCATAAGCAAAAACTAACTTTAGTCATTTATGCTTTATTGAAGACACTTCTAGATCAAGCTACAAATGCCTCGTTGTTGTCTTCCTGTGCAGTTTTTTTCACACTGGCCGCTCCTCCTGTCTGAGGGCAGTTAAACGCCACTCTCTGCTGGTAAAAATCTCTGAACCCCAATGCATGATGGTATATAATTCTTGCATTGTGACCATCAACAGTCTACTACTTTTCACAATGCATTGTTGGATACACTACAAAATGGCACTGTCACTTCACAGTGAACTATGTAGAGAGTAATGTGATTTCAGACACAGCCCTTTAAAAGCTCTACAATTGAAGACAAGAATCAAAGGTACAAACATTTGACACAAACATTCAAACACAAACAAATATTGATTTAAAGAAACTTCTGCGGTACAATTCTGCTGCTTATTCCTTTTTAGGACGTTGCGGTCTTGTAATCTAAAAAGGAACAAAGTGTCTAACTCGTTCTTAAACACTCTGTTCCATTCAGGTGTCGTTGAACTAAATAAAATGGAGCCATTCTTAATGTGAAACGTTGATTATAAGGACCGCTACCTGTTAAACAGTAATCTGTTGGTCTGGAGCACATTCTCTGTCACACTGAAGCCCATCTTGCATCCTCGTCTTCTTTCACAACTGTGACACCTCTGCAGCCATCTAAGGTCAACCCCCACGTGCCAACACTGACATTTAACTGGCATTACGTTTCCTGTGGTAAACTTTAAAACCAGCTGCAGAGCGAGGTGTGGTCAGTGAACACGACAAGCCCTGGCCGTATTAAAAATTTTTTTAAAAAAAAAGCCTAGACAGCTTAGAGGGGTGAGAGAGCAGCAGAGGAAGGCCCTGAGTCTAATAACATATCTGAAGCAAGTGTGTTGTTTGTAGATGTGGTTTTTGGAAATCTCCTCAATTTTCCTGGCAGCCGCCGTCAGCTCCTACTCAGCACTCCCTCCTACTTTCTTTTTCTCTTCTGTCAAGCCCGATCTGTTAGACGATGATACATTCAGACAGCTGCTTGAACATTTGAGAGAGACATAAATATATTTAGATCCTAATATTTTTAACGTGTCCAGACAAAAAAATATACTTTTTAAATTCTGCCAGTAAAGACCCGGGCTTCAGCTGCACATTCTGCTGATGTGACAGGTTGATAAGATGCCACTTCATCAAACTCAGAAAACACAAATCTGAACTTGAAAGTAAAAAAAAAAAAAAAGCTCCCTCTTGGATTCAAGTTCAGTCTTATCTTTATAAGACTGAACTTTAACTAAAATGGACAAAAGTGTTCTGTAACTTTTTGAAAACCTAAAAAAAAAAATGTTTCACTGAAATGTGTCATTTTACTGTTTAGCCTAGCATGTCTCTGTGATGGTGTCAGCAGATGATGTCTCGCTGGCTTTGATTGACATCCGGCTCCGTACATATGCAGCACATGTCACTTGTGATCTGAGTCAGAATTCAAGGAGAACACAAAGACTGACAGAAAGGATCTATTTTGTTGGGCTCTGTATGCCTTTATATCCATTGTAGCAGGCAGTTTTTAGACATAAGATGTTCACTATGATTCCACTTTGCATTTAAAGCTGTACATGCACGACTTAATGCATTTAGCAGCACATTAGACTCTGACTCATCATAATTGTGAGATGTACTCTCCAATTGGATGGTCTGCTCATTGGCTCATCGGCTCATTTACTGGTACAGTACAGCTTTATATATCAGACAATTCTTGGTCTGCTCCCACCCTTTCTATGTGTTTTCATCACACAGAAAAATCGAAGACGGTATTCTTTGCAGTCTCAGCACTTCTTTATGTTCTCTGTCCCAAAAGCTTGGAAATAAATTGGGGAAAGGGCTTTTGAGTGCTCTGCACCCTTAGAATGGTATCTGTTGCAGAATGACTTGAAAGCCTGTCTTTGATGTCTTTAAATTTTTTTCAAATCTAAAATGAAAGACTTGGAAACAGTTTCTAGGATGTCAATGTGTTTTACTATACTGTTTGAAGTACTCACTTTCTTTTAATTCACGTTTTATAAATTGTACTTTGTCTCTCTTTGAGTCTCTGTCTGTAACTTTGTGATTTTGCTGCTGACTGTCTTGTTCAGTTCTCCTTGGACTAGAGGCTCTTCATCTCGTACCAACCTGGTTAAATAAAGGTGAAATAAAGAAATACAAAATGAGCCATATAATTACTGAAGGGCCCTTCTGTTAAGTGTTACATGTGTCCATTTTAAAAAGGACTGTGTGTCACGTGTATATTGAGGTTGCTCTCACAAAAACTGAGTGTTAAAATGATACATTATAGATATTGGAGGAACCTTTGTATGAAGGTGGACACTTATCTCGTTATACTACATGAGAATGTAATGACTTTGGCATGAGAAGTATTCAGATGTGTTTAGTGATAAGTTTGGCGTCTAAGTAGTGTTTTTTTTTTAAAGCTAACAGGCTGTTCGATTGTAACTGCACTCTTAACTCGTAGTTCATTAAGCACTGACGCATCTGAAAGGTCAAGCAATTAAGGGGCAACCATGTTGTTAGTGCTACCAGACGTTCTGGGGTAATTGTAAAGTTTGTTTTCAGCGACAGGTAGCTCCACTCGGATTAATCTGTGTGGCATCATGAACAAATATAAATATGTCATTTTGGACTTTTTGTCATTCAATATGACTGAACGTTTGTAAGTTTAGCTGCTTGTGTTTCTGCTTATAGTAAATGCATTTGAATGAAAGTAGTAGCTTTAGTTTACATTGAAGTCATATTTTCAGTCGTCTCATGTGTGTGAATACATCGTCTTTATAGAAGTTTTCTCTATGTGCTTTTAATGAAACACTGAATGTGTGTATAAACACTTTAATCAGGATCAGTGTGTGCACTTCTCATCAGTGCCCCCTCTGTTTCTCTCTCCCTTCTTCCTCTTTACTTTCTCGCTGCCTCTGTTGTGGTTCGTCTGAGAATTAAACAGAAACAGCTGAGGAATCCACTTTGAGGCCAATGGCAACGCTGCTGAGACCCAGTTGGCCAATCTCTGAGGCAGAAGCAAATCCGCTACGAGTGAATCTGTCCAAGCAACAAAATTCAGCAGATGAAAATGACCACGATCCTACTTTGAAAAAAATCCATTTTGCACATATTGAAAATATCCTATGCAGACTGTAGCGCATCTTACAGTGCACAAAGAGGGTAATGGGGAATGTCTAGATATACTATGCCATCAGTGATAATAATATTAGCAGATGTCAAGCTAAAAATACTTTTTACGAAGAGGGGTGTTACCGGCAGAATTGGGAAGATTGGTGGTAAGAAGCAACAGAAGCAATCATGTCAATAGAAGGTGAAACCAAATTCTTCCAACAAAACAACATAAGGTTGCGTTTAGTAGACCTTTATTAGCCGAAAATATGAGAGTCTGATCAGGAGGTGCCTTGTCATTGGGGACAGTATGGCAGTAATGTTGTAATATGGGACCCAGGAGCAGGTCCAAAGTCTCACAGCAGCATGTTTAGATCTGTTATTATGAGCCTTTGTATACTCTACAGGCTACTCCACTGTAATTCTCAGCCTCTTAAAGTGGATGTGACTTTGCAATAACAAAAGAGCTGGAGTTTGCAGTATAATGACAGACAGCCCTTGAGCATGGCAGGGGGATGACACAGACAGGCACTGGCATGGAAACACATCCAGCACAACAGGAGGCCGCCCAAATTAGAGGAGGGAGGGGAGAGATGAAAGTGGGGCAACTCGTCGTGGCCAACAGGAGACAAAGCCAACCTCAAAGTGGCAGCACGCTCCAATTTCACACTCCTAATGTTGGAAGTGTTTAGTGCTTGAAGACAAAGAGATTACAGACGAGGAAGAGTGCGAAGACATTCAAAGAAAGAACAAGGAAAAAAAGCATGATGTCTGCTACTGGTGCTGAATTCTAACATACGGTGCAATAACAATTCAGTTTAGGATGTTTCAATACAATATTACAGCTGAAGCCGTAACCAGTTTAAGTTTCACTCTCATTGTCATGTTGAAAATGATACGAAACAATACTATAATATAATGTGACACAACACATTGCGTTACAGCATGATATGATACCACACGTCTACTTTTGTGTGTCGAACACACAAAAAATGAAACGTCTAGTCGTACAGCATGACCTTAGGTTTCTTTTGCATTGATAAATAAAAGGACAGCCTTGGAGACAGTGGTATGTAGCCTGGACGACAAAACAGTTTGGTCTGTCTTGACAAGAAGGTCATTAATCCTGAGGAGAGGAAGGTGAAACGCTTTCAGCCTTTCTCTAAGACAGACACACGCACACACCTAGACACACGCACACACACACACACACACACACACACACACACACAAAGTCTTACCATCCAGAAGCTGCGATTGTTGGCATCTTCAGGACTCTTGTCTGATGGTAGCGTCGACATCCTGTTCTCTGAGAGAGGAAGAAGTATAGGATTAATTCAGGGAACGATATCACTCCACCTTTTAATCTGAACACTGACCTTTCTGTAATTACCCCCTTTGTGGTGGTAATAAGGCTTTGGGGTTGGTCGCTGGAGAATGAACGATGTAATGTTATATAGGTCAGATGTTTCTAAAATGACTCGAACTTGAGGGACTATCCAAGCCCTGACATCGTGTTTCCAGTCAGCAGAAGACATCGTATGAGAACGTAGACTTTGTGACTCAATCGAACATGATTTGAATAACATACATTCTGGAGAGCTTAAAATGTAGGCACCAACACTTCATCCATGTTGATGTAAATATCCTTTTGGCAGTCAGGACGGACAACATCCTCTCCTTTTTGTCGACAAGCTCTGCAGCTCGTCTGATGAACAGCTAACGTTTTGAAATGTTTTATCAGTCGTAGGCTAACTATTCCAACATTGTTTAAGGTTATTTAAAAAGTTTCTGCATTACTTTTTCTTTAATGTTTAATCTTCTTATAATTAATCATTTCAAAAGATTATCAATAAGTTTACTTTGAGCTGATGGTTTGTTCAGGTTTTAGCAAACCATTTCGGATTTATCTATTTTATCTATTGTTTCTATTCTCATCTTAATCCACTGCTTAATTAAAGCCTATTTTTTGTTTGAGCTTTTTCAACTTTTTAACCATTACCTTTTTTAAGGTATCTTTGTTCATCTCTGACAGTAAATTCAGTGAAATATTTCAACTGCTCAATCTAGCTATCACTAACTTTATCAGCAAAGTTTTTCAGCTGTATGTATTTCATCCATGTAGGCTGACCTTCCTTTTTAGCTAACTGTTGCTTCCTAGCTATCTTTTAGAGCACTTTTAGTATGGAGGGGTCACAGCTGAGACTAAATCTGGACATTTTCATTCAAATTCTAATTTGTATCTGGTAATCTTTGCATATCCATTGGCCATCAAGTATCCCTCTGGTTGGGAATCGTTGCTCTGATACTGGAGGGTCTCTGAAATGATAGCATTCAATATCCCTCAAGTACAGTAAATCGCTGGCACACTATTGTAAGCACTTGTGTGAAGATATACTGCACGTGTAATGTGTCAGCGTCTGAATCGTATAATGGCAGCCCTGTAAACCCTTTAGGGAGCCACAGTTGGTTGACGTGTACAGTAAATCTGAACCAGGTGGTGTACAGTAAACCTGGGCAGCGTCTCTCATGCTGTAACATCAGTGACTATGGCCTATCTACTCCCAGCTTGGAAACATGAGCTGTCTTAAAATAAACTGAGGGTAAAGGTCAAAACATCCTATCATTTACATTCACTTTTCATCCAATGTTTTTGGCCTCGTCTGCCTTCCTATTATAATAAAAAGAAACACAGGCAAACAAGGTCATTAGCTCTTCCAAACAAGAGGAATAGAAGTGACAAAATTATGTTTTGGGCTTTTTGTGCTTTCATCAGCAAGATAGGACAGTGGATAGAGATGGAAATCAGGGAGAAAGAGTGGGGATTGACCTGCAGGAAAGGAGCCACAGGCTGGAGTTTAACTCGGGCAGCCCATGTTGAGGACTATAGCCTATATGGGGATGTGTGCACTAATCACTGCACCACCAGCACCCCCAAGAAATATGTGAAATGTTGTTTCTTACTCGAAACCAAGTGATCCAGTTCAGCATGTGTCCATTTTTTTTTAATATTACGTCAAAACAGAAACATTTCTAGGTCCTTCATCCATCCTACATCCAGCAGTTTTGCCTTCTGCAATTTCTAAATCCTTGTTGCGCCCAAAGTTGGACTCCACCCAGACTCAGCCTTCATATCTCACTATTTTTTTTCCTCCCTGCAGCCTTCGCTTGCTTGGCTCACACAATTAGATTCAATGATTTCCCTCGAAGTTCAGCTGCACGGGGCATCACATGCTCCTCAGAGAACATAATGACATGCCTCTCTCCTCTGCTCGCTGCTTCCGTCTGACAGGTCACACAACCCTGAGGTCTGCAATGGTTGGGAAAAATAATGAACTGCCACCCCTTAAACCTTTGACCTCGACTTCCTGTCCCCTTGCTGGTTGCCTTTCTTGCTGGGTAGATTTCTGTCATGTAGTTTTCTCATTACTGTGAGGTTGGGGAGATCTGTTGTCCATGCCCTTAACTTAAATAATTTAGTGCAATTTTCAAGTTTAACTTAGTTATCTCCAAACTTTTAACACAATTAAACCAGCTTTAATTGTATTAAATATTAACCCTGTTAGTACAAACGCTAAACTTGGATCTAATATCTTAGCTGTGTGATCTACTTGCATGCTTCTATATGATTTTATGCTCTATTTTAAGCATTATGTATTTCAAGCAGTTAACCGTTTGTGCATATATCCCTGTAGGCTTTCAAAATTGATTTCATAGACTTTATAATCAATTGGAACTGTTTCTAAACAGCAGGGTTTGGCCTCGATTTTGCCGTACTCCTGATTTGACAGTAACCTTTTTTTAAATTGTAATAATGAAAGCCTGATTCAAAGTTGCAATCGGTTTTCTGTGTCCTTTAGTATTTTGTGTGTATTTTTTTCATAAATTTCCGTTGAGGTGTAAAGTTACAATCAAATGAGTACAGAATCTTACCTACCAGCACAGATCTAATTCCACCATGAGTCCTCCAGACTTTTTATGACCTCCTGGCAGCTCAGACAGGAAATTAGTTCCACCAGTTTTTAAAAGTCCTCAACTGTTCTACTTCCAGTCCTTTCCAAATCTAAATCTCTGTCCTAACATGTGAAAACTTTCTAGAAACTGGACAAAAGTGAAGCTCAGTTTCAGTCAAAAGAGCTTCCAACCCAGCAACTCTTTCACCCCAGTATCCCGCTCCCACTCTGGCACACACGCTCACTCCTCCCCCTGTCCCCGTTTCATCTGTCACACATAACTCCCCACGCACACACATTGCATAGAGGAAATATATAGTAACAAATGAACACACAGAGCAGAAATAGGAGCTTGATCACTCCTTTAGATCACTGAGACAAGCCAGTGAAATGCTAACAAGCTGCTTGTAGATCCTTACCTCTCTAAAAGTTGGGGCCCTCTCTACTTAAACCCCTTTTTCTTCTTGTTCCACAGGTCAAACTTCTTTTTTTCCCTTCGTGTAATCTTTGTACAGACTTTCAGGCTCCTTTTCCTCCACGTCTCGTCTTCTTTGTACTTCTCCAACTTTGATTTTCCACTCGCTCTAGACAGTGCTGCTCCTGCTCTTCCCCTTTCTTTGGCCCACTGTTTGTGTCAGATGAGTTGGCTTCTTTTTTTTTTTCCTCCCTCCTTCTCACCCTCCTCTTCCTCCCTCCCTCTCTTTTCCTCTCTCTCCCTCCAAAACAGCTGCAGGGGACTTCTTCTTCTCTTGTTCTTTGTACTGCACCACTTGTTGCTTTTTTTTCTCTTTTTTCTCCCCTTCTCTCAATCACCATACTCTCCTCCCTCAAAGAAGTGTCAATGAATCGGGCAATGGTTTGTGTGTGTGTGTGTGTGTGTTCACTTCTAGGTGAGTCTAAAGCTGAGTCACTCATCCAGAGTGTGTTTGTATGTAAATATTGTTGTGAGTTCATTGGTCCACTAACTGTGTTTAAATCTTTGACAAAGAAGCACAAAGCAGCATGACCAGATAAGGAAAACTGCATCCCCCTGAACTGGTTTTTATACCCCCTCTTTCCTCCACTCCACGTTCCCTCGGGTCCGTTTGGTAGGCCTGCCTCCACAGCTGGAGGATACATCCGGTGTGTGTGTGTGTGTGTGTGTGTGTGTGTGTGTGTGTGTGTGTGTGTGTGTGTGTGTGTGCGTGTGTGTGTGTTTTAAGAGCAGAAATTCTTTGAAGTCGAAGCCCCCTGAAGAAGAATTGTTCCCACTCTTGCTTCATGCTATGCTGAACTTGTGAAACTGAAGTCTTGCTCCAACATGCCATGTAAACACACAGCTGTTGTACACTGAAATGTTTACGCCCAGAAACAACTGCTCCGAGCATACAGTCATCATCGTGATCCTGTCATCAAACCTGGCTGGACAGCAGTCAGATATCATGATAACACTGATATCAGAATAATGATCGGAAAAAAAATACTGAAGATTGGGGAGAAGATCCATGTTAGGTGCTGTTGTAAAGGTAAAGGCAACATCAAAGAGTCGCTGTCTTCTTCTTCTGCAGATTTGTTTTTTGTTTATATATAGTGTATGTATGTATATGTATGTATATGTATGTATATGTGTGTGTGTGTGTGTGTGTGTGTGTGTAGTTTTGGTGAGGTAAAAAATGTTTTATCTCTCTAAGTAAATACATTTGTCCTTTTTTTAGTATGATCTTAGTATTTGAGTATTTAGGCATTTGAATTATTTTGTTTTTTAATATACATGATCTGTATTTCCTTTTCAAAACACACAAACTTGTGAGTACTCATGCTTTGTCGTAGTTATACTTTAATTTAAGAGAATAATCAAAGTACTCCCTTTTAGTATTATATCTGTAAAGATTGATTGAATGCAAGACTTAGAGAGTGTGAGTCGCAATGTGTGAAATTCAACTTTAGTTTAATCTTTTGTATTTTGTTCAGTTGAAAATACTTCGAAAAATAATTTACATGTTCAAATCTTTCAGCCGATTTTAAAGCCCTTAAAGACAACAGCATAATTTCTTGCTATGTGTGATACACATTAACTTTACATTATTTCTTGTTTTACCATTTTCAGCCGTGTCTCTGCTTCCCTCTAGTGTTCATATATAAAACTGCTTTTAAATTTTAAATTGTCACTGGAAACAGTGCTATGTAGTTACTGCACTATATAGGAACCACCATCACCTCCGCTCACCTAGGACCACACCTGTCGCTATCGGTGGGCCATAGGGGCCGGTCCCGCCCACATAAATGCTTGTGCCCCCCCCCCCCCCCCCCCCCCCCCCGTTAAACGTGATAGCCTACGTGATCAGTCTAGCCACTCGACGTTACCGCAGATTTTTGAAAGCTGGATGAGTTTTCGCCGGCTTACTCACTTAATTTCGCCATGGATATCCGTATAAATCCAGGCTATGTCGACTTTTCTCACAGCATACACCTTTGCCCTAACTTTAGGAGCTTCTACAGTCATGTGTGAAAACTCATTTTCAATGCTCCAAAGTGTCTTCTCAGAGCATCGGCGCAGTATGCTGCTCGGATGCAAGGCCCAGCTGATTCAGCTTGCTTTTAAAAAGAACCTTAAACAAGTTCCAGATGGAAGGATGAGAAGATTCTCTAACGCTGCATCCAGCTGTACTGACAGGAGGACTGGCGAGAGGACAGCGCTGCACTGCCACTCAAAGTACCAGTATTTTCAAAGCCTGTGTGTGTGTGTGTGTGTGTGTGTGTGTGTATGTGTGTGTGTGTTTCACATGTCAATGATTATCCCTCTGTTGACTGCTTTAAAATGCAATGTTTGAGAGATGCTTCTGGTGTTACATTTATGTAATGTTGTATGTATGTTGTATAGTCAAGTGTGTTATGGATATTCATCATAACATTGCTTATGTGGTGTAGGCTATAGGCTACACTGTAAAAAGAGATACACATTAACTTCTCAATAAAATTGAGGCAGCAGATTGCACACATTATTATTAATTACATCTAACCTTGTTAAAAGTTGAGTTAATATAACTCAAATCAGTTGCTAAAGAATAACCCACGATGGAGCGCTAGCTGGGAGGTCGGAGGTCGCGGGACTGTAAAGAACTTTTATGTTACTTCAACTTATCACAGTTTACAATAGATGCACTATAGATAATAAAATAACTAAATTTTGCATTTTAAAGATTTATCATATCAGTGCAACTAAGACTACAACTTCATTATTCTGTAGACTACACACTACTGCCTAACATATGATTTAATGTGATGTACAAAATAGGCAATACAAACTTATAAACGATTGAAATAAAGTTAGTGTTATTTGTAAGGACCATCTCAACATGAATGCTGCTACTGTCAAATTGAAACAACAACAATAAATAAACAAACTGTAAGGTGACCCAAAGATTCCAGCTCAAAAGGTTTTGAGTAGTAAACACACATAGCTTAGAGTCTGCTTTAAACTATGTACTATGTACAGTATGCAATAAATGCAATTTCTTAAATGTATTTCAAATAACTGACCCTTACCAAACATTAAAACATCTGAGATGATAGAGACAGACTAGCTTTGTCGCTGTCAATAAAGAAACATATGGGCGAATATCAACAGTTTTTGCAATAATACTGAAAATGTAGTTATTAAACACACAGACGTAATAAAGAAAGCTATTTTTCATTCTAATATTAAATTTTATGTCCTAGTAGTGCACTGTGTAGTATGAGGAAGATCTTCATAAATTGATTGATTTTATAACTGAGCAAACAAAATAAACACATTTTCTTCAGAAATATGGATCAAAACATTTAGGTAAGAAAATGTGTCGTAGGTGCGTTGTCACTGCGAGCTAAGCTTCATTAGACCTTATAAAAAAAGTCCTGGGACCAGATTGTCATGTGTTTGACTTCAGGAAAAAGGAAGGACTCTGTTTTAGTTCTTAGCTCCTGTGTGAACTGCTCGAGTCTGGGTGTGTGGAGAGGAGAGATGACTGTCGTATGGCTTGTCACTGTTACTCTCAGTACTCTCGCAGCATTATTCCAGTGTCGCTCTGTCAAACTATATTCATAATCAATCAGAAATAAACAATATATACTCAAAAGCAATGCTTATTAGGATAATAAAACCAATAAAAGAGAGCCGACTGACCTGTATGAAGTCCCATTCAGAGTCAGAGGGTTTCTTCAGTAGCATGGCTGCGGGAGACTTCTTCTGGACAATAACATCTGTCTTCTTGGAAAACCTTTAAACCAAATCAACAAGACATGTTAGTTCAGATACAACAGCCAAAGTGGTCTAACTACACTTTGAGAGGACAAAGATGACACTTGTTGAGCGTTTGTAAAACTCCAACAGAAATCTGGCAAAACATAGTTAAAATTTAAATAAAGTATATTAGTATACATTCTCCTTTGCCACTATTGAGACACTTTATTAAAATAGAAGTGTCAAGGTTTTGTGTTTGATACATAGTTTAAATTTAAATTCAGTGTATTTGTATACATTCTCCTGTGTCACTATTGCGACACAGTTAGTAATGCAGACATATTTGAGGGAAATTGTAATTGTTTGAATTAAAAAAAAAAAGCAACATTTGTATGTGTACACAGTCTATGGTGTACACAGCCATTTTTTTTTGCGCAACCTCTCCTGACCCCTCATCACGCCCCTGGGGATACTATTAAGTCTCTGTACCCCGTCAGTTTGTTGGGGTGAACCCTCTGAAAAAACATCAATGAAGCTACAGGGAATTTATCCATTAAGACAGACTCATCGCCACACCATGACAGTAGGATACTCTATGACTTAGATATTTAAAAAAACATGCTCAGTGCCAATTGTTTTTTTCTCCAAATTCACTTTACTTTCTCTCCACTATGGTGACTGTGCTTTGCTGTTCACTGACTCTATATGTGTGTGCATATGTATGTATATATGTATGTGAGTGTGTGTGTCTGTAATGCTGCAGTGTGATAATAAATTACTCCAAAGCAATGGACATCTGACAGCTATATATTACGTTATAATAGGGCTAACATAAGCTTATCCACAGCCAGAACACACATACAACTTACCGTCATCATAATAATGTGACGTGGCGGAGGTTAGTGACGCGAGTGGTGGAACTACAGTTTTCAGAAAATGGACTACAAAAATATACGTTATATTAATTAAAATAATTCATCGCTCCAAGCTTAGGCTGTCTTTATCTCTTTAAGTCTTAATGTTTATACTGTACCTTTTTAAGAATATTGTTAAAGCCCAGATAGATAGATGATAGATGCAATTCAAATGATCCTCCAAAGATTCTCCATTCAGGAGTTGATGGCTTTGGGTATTTTAATAAAGAAAACTGAGAATAATAAGCAGCAGCATATTTTTCGAAACAACAAACAAACAATCTAACATACCACACTAGTGATGGTGCTCCAAGCTCTCAAGGCAACACCCTTTTTTTAAATACTGTAGTTTCCTGTAATTTAAAACATCAGTATACTGTTTATGACCTTTGTCACTTTGCTTCAGGGTGAGCATCATAATGCATTGCAAACTACAGTTCTTAACTGTTTTAGATCAGAACAGTATTTTAGTGTTGAAAATTGGCCATAGATTAACAGCAATTGCTTTCAATGCATCTTTCAAATAAAGCTTTTTGTTTTCTTAGTGCAAATACTCGTGATATCTTTCTGATATCGTGGTGCAATACCGTCACACTATAGCCTACATTAACATAACATGCATCATTTACCTCAACAGTGTCTCTGTCTCTCTGGATTACTTTACTTGCTAATTTTGTTTTGTAATGTAGCATAATAGACTGTAAATATTACGCGCAGCAAACAACCACAAGTTGTCATTAACGTTACAGTAGCTATAAAAAAAAATACTCTCCTTTGTCAACCAAATTAAATTATTCGCACTTTCTTTATGTCTTGTGACCAGACGATAGCTGCTGAATTCAAAAGCAAAAAAAGGCGCAAAATAACATGAAGTGCTCGTCAACTAAAAACTGGCTAATTCTATTGAATTGGATTCATTAAAAAATCTCTTAATTTAGAATTACATAAACATAAAGATTATATTTAAGGCAAACAAAATAATCAGATACGATCTTAGACTAAGACCCCCCCCCCCCCCCCCCCCCCCCCCCCCCCCCCCCAGACTAAGGTCTGGCAACGGGTCTGCTCTCAAATTACGTTATTACTTCAGATTTGATAATAAACGTCGTTGTTTTAGTTTCCGGGTCTGATTATTTTTAGGCTGTCGTCACCTTTTTGTCACACAGTCTCCGCCCCGCTCAGCTGCTCGGTGTTATAAAACCATCGCGCACACAGCGTAAGTCAGAGCCGATTTTATCTGCCGACGAACAACGCCAGGAACGAAAATGGGGGTCATAGTAAAAGTTGAATACTGGTATGGGAATACTTTATTTTACGTAACATCTTTATTATTGTATATTTCAAGCTTACCTTTACGAGTTTGTGTATTTAACCTAGTTTAAACCAACGCGATACCCACTGTTGACAGCTAATGTTAGCATGTTTAGCTTATAGCTAGGCTAACTAAGCAGTGCAAGCAAACTGCTACTAACTCTGAGGAGCTCAGTGTAACGTGATAATAAGTTTTGAAAAATGAATTGTGTGTCCATGCAGTGGTGGATGAGGGTACGAACCCCGCTATAAGGAACTCGCCAAGGGTATCACCGATGAGTTTCCTGAAGCGGAGGTGTCAGGCTTTGTGGGGAGAACAGGTAAGTCATGCAACACCTGAGCAGGGAGCCACTGTGTGATTTAGCAAAGATCATTAAGTCAGCATGGAGGTGAACTTCTTATATTTATTCCATTTTTGCAGGCAGCTTTGAGATTCAAGTTAACGGGCAGCTGATCTTCTCCAAGATGGAGTTGGGTGGCTTCCCTTACGAGGATGATGTGAGTCACCTACTGGCTTTTTAAAAATGATTTAAACTGCTCATCACATGTAAATATCAAAACAATGAAAGGTCTCTGAGAAGAACATTGTTGATGAGATGAAACTGGACAGTGCTTTGACCCATTTAAATCCCTCTTGAACGTGTTTTTTTTTTTTACTTTAAACTTATTTTTACTCTGTTTATTGATTTAAAAACACATTTTTCAAGAGTCTTCAGTTAAAGTGTATTGTCATGTTTGTGTCTTTCTTACCTGCTACAGATAAGAAATGCTTTGGAGAATGCCCTTGCTGGGAAACCCATGCAAAAGATCTCCAAAAGCAAGGCGCCATGCGTCATCATGTAAACATCTCTATCCTGCCTTTACCATCGACTGCATCTACGCAAAACTGTGCACCTGTACACTGCCAACACCACCTCTGGCCTAACTCCGTTCTCTGAACCGGTCAGGGATAGACACCACACCTTTGTACGACAACAAAAAAGATGCAATATGACAACTTGCTGCTTTGTGTGATGCAGATTATCAAACTCTTCTCAGCCCTCTGGCTCCCCTCTCTATTCTCATCGTGGTGCTTCAGGCTGTTAATGATTACCCCAGCTGTAAACTTAAAGGTTAGGGTATGATGAATCCATGCCTGGAGTTGCCTACTTTTTAGGGACGGAGACTGGGAGAAGCTGTTGCAAGAAGAGTATTAAAGGCACTTGCTTTATTATCATACAACCTCATTGCCTGGATTTTTTTTAAATGCCTGTATGACTGTTTTTGGCTTTTTTTTTCTCTTTATTTCTCATGTTTAATTTGCATGTTCACTGGTATTGTAAAGTAGTGCAACATACTTTTTTTAGCATGAAGGGAAACTCTTTTATAGTGGCATCTGTAGATTCATACTGAACAAAATTTCTTTTTTTTCCCTGAGTATGTACAAACCCTTCCATTACAAAGTGACGCTCTGTCGTATAATTAGTAGATGGTGAACTTTTGCACTACTAGCAAAATTCAAACTTGTTCTCAATCGATCTTCATGAGTGCATTCTGAAGACCACCACCCACTGGTCTGTCAGCTCACGGCTTGTAAGATCGGCTCATTTTCCACAAATACTCTGCACTTTTTTTCTCAAATGTCAAAACTGTAAACTCCAAATAAAGGTTCAGCTTGTTTAAGTACTCTCGTATTTTTTTCTTAACCCACTAGAGAAAATCTGCATCAACATATACAGACCCAACACATGTACTGTTACTTTCTTTTTCAGAAATCTTCTCATGTGTTGCTGAACAGACCTTTTTTCCCCCCCCTCCATTGGCATGTTTAAAAGAAACAACCTGCACACCTAGGGCTGAGGGTGTGGTGGTGACTGTGCAGTTTCTATAAAGAGCTGCACCTATGGGAGGCAACCATCCAATGTTGTTATTAAACTGGGTCCCTTGTCAATGTTGTTCAGCAAACTGCTAGAGGTTAACACAAATTAAACAGGCTTGTTTTGTTCCTCCTGGTATGTTGGTTAGCCTGCATGGCAACAGTTGTTCAATAACAGTTGTCTGCGTAAGCATTGTTCCACTTATGTACATACTTGTGTTCCTCTCTGCACCCACAGAGAGACGGAGAAAGAGGGGGCATTTCAGATTCTAAAAACTGGAATACAAGTCAACTTTAATGCCCACTTGTTGTACAATTTGTGTGAACTCCTAACTATATAACATAACTTAGTTTATTTATTTGGGAGACAATAAAGTGTCTGACAGACAGTATTTGAGTTTTAAGGAAACGGTCAAAAATAAGATTGGAATCTTAATTTTTCAGAGCCATGTCATGCTGATCTTTAAATGCACTGCAACTAAAATACACTGAGGGGCGCCAAATTCAACTAAGACTGTCATATTCGATGTTTGGCCTCCGGCATCCCCACTTCGCTCAAGAAGAGAGAAGTTGATTTCATAGAGGGTTTTTTTTGTTGTGCTAAATGAGGAGACAGAACAGTTTGTGAGCCCTTAGGGGCCCCAAGCACTTGACTGCCTTGTCTGTTGACAAGCAGCGCCTGTGCCTGCAAGCGGCAGAGTGAGGAGCTCTGCTTATATTAAATATATATGGAATAGAAATCCACAAATACATGATATTCACATATTTTAAACATGTATTTTATATATGGTTACAATACAAACTCTTCAATCTGCATTTGCAAATTGTACTATGCAGACTCTACGCAGGCCAGTGGAAATTAAAAAACTAGGTGGGTCTGTGGGGCTGGCTCTGGTCCTCGATGATAACCCACATCAGAAATGTTTGTTCAAATGCTGATAGAGCTCTTTGCACCCCAACCACAAAAGAGCTGAGCGTATTGTGATACAGCTTTCATGACAAAGGTGTAATTAGTTGAAAGCTCTTGACTTTTTACGTCCCTCCAACTTCTTACTCTTAAAAAGCCTGTGTCCCAAATTATCCAAATGCATGATCATTTATAGGATATATATATATATATATATATATATACATACACACACATATATATGGTATGTCATTTAAAACTAGATTATTTTAGGTGCCTGACCGTGCCTCAAATTTGGAAGGAATGATTTGATTTTATCTCAAATTTTCTTAGAAACGATTTCAAAACATCACAACTGTCTTTGAATTCTGGGTTAGCATTAAAAAGCTATGAAGATCAGAATGAAAATGGCTGTGTGCAAACTGGGAGTGTCTGCATGTTCTGCGTGAAGACACATGGACACAACAGATAGCTTCCAGCACTGGTGATAACAAGCGTGCACCACTGTACCACTATAGCTGGGGCCCACTGTGTCTCACTCTGAGGTAGACTAGTATTTATATATATTTCCACTGGGGGCCAAGTGGGGACCATGCGTTGGTTTTTCATCAATGAAACAACATTGCACATTTTCAGTATGAAAACACATTTGACCCCCAACACTGAAATGATTTAAGATCCGATATCACAAAGTGATTACATTCCGCAAATGAGAGCAGATATAATACTTATAAAGATCAACTTCATTTATCAAATGAGCCTGGGCATTAATAGGCAGAAACCTCAAGCAAAAGTCCGCTCATTGGTGGACAGCCTTGTGCCGCAACTGGATGGAGTAAAAAAGTGGAATAGAGGGAGAGACAGAAGAATGCTTTGTTATTAGAGTTACCTAAAAAAAACATACCAGAATGACACAATCAAGTAAGACAATGGTATGGGGGTACTGCTTAGCTCAGTTGGTAGAGCAAACGTCTCATATACAGAGGCTGCAGTATACAGTAGCTGGACTGGTCATTGGTTAATTTCCCAGCCCTGATGCTATTTAGTGCTTGTAGTCCCCCACATCTCCTGTCTAATGAAGGCATAAAAGCAGAAATGATCTATAAAAAACAAGATGTTGGATAAGATAATATTATCCTTTATTGATCACCTGAGTGGAAATTCAGGCATTGCAACAACATAAAGACAAAGATGCAAGTAAGAATCAATACGATAAATAGATAAAGGGATCGGGTATTCTAAAGGAGTCAAATGAACTATTAAGGATAATTAAGACAGTCTGTGCAGTAAACAACACTTTCAAGTGACAGTTGATGACATAAATGGATAAAATAACTGATAAGGTCACCTACGCTTTTATTCCTCTAACGTCCTGAGTATACTGTTAAATTCACTTAGGCGAACACATGACGAGAAAAACAAAACTCTGGTCCACTTGGAGGTGACCAGAGACCATTGTTTTTAAGGTACCAGAGTTCAGTTCTTTGATCCACGCCAGAGTTCATTTGAGCGTTCACACCAACCCCACATTTTGGGTAGTGCTTGGTACCTTTTTTTGTTAATACTCGGGCTGGACTCGATGTAAGCTGTGTCGATTACAAATGGAAATCTCTGGGGTTGAAATGCAAGGTCAATGCAGAAATCCATATCCTGCTGTTTGTTGAGGGTCCACTTGAGGCTGGCAGCAGAAGCGCCGGAAGTCACATACACAAACAAGCTAGTTTTTACAGCAGAACCCTAGTCCTAACCCCATGTTTACAGCCGGGTTCAAAAAACGAAATAGGTCAGATTAGTTTATGTCTCGATCAGCACACTCTGTAGGGGGGAGGAATTTTTTGATAGCTTGTCCATTCTGATTTTATGAAGTATAATAAGGCACTTAGCTGACCTGACTGACAGGTGGGCACAGTGTACTGGCTTCTCAAGTCTCTTCAAACACATCTTACCTCCAGCTCTTACAAACCAAGAAACCAACAATAAGAGTTGCTTTTTATGCATGTGGTAAATAAGTTATTATAGTACACTACCGAGTGTCTCAGTAGATTCTGACAATGTGTCAAGTGGTAGCTGTACATGGATTGTCCCAGAGAGACAAATAACTTTCAATATATTTTTCTCTTTAACAAGTGCTGTTTCTTGTGTCAGTGTCTTTTATCAGATGGGGTTGGACCACTGTCCTGGAGCTCGAGTACATGGCAGAAGATGGCTGACCTTGGCATCCAATGTCACCGGAGCTTTAGGGCTGAAATGAAACAAGATGTTTTAATTGTGTTTATCTTTCTTTGAAATGATCATTTGCGGAGGAACATCCCTGCTCGTCAGAGGGGAACCCCCAACACGTAAACAAGATGACGTACTAAGATGATCTCCCTATGCTTATGTAAGTTGCCCCCTTCCGTACCCTCTTTACCCCCTGCGTGCCCCTCAGTTAGGATGGAATCAGGCCTGCAGCTTCTTCTTACCGCTCTTATCCTCGCTCGGACCTGGTGCATGCTGGGAGGAAGGGCGAGGTTGGGATATCCCAGCCTCAAGGTGTCTTTGTCGGATAGGGCAGCTTGTCTATAACAGAGGCCTTATCTCCTTCACCCTCCAGCTTGGTTGCTCAGCAACCAGAAGGGGTTGTGGGGTACAGGGCTTCTTAGGGTTGACGTAGTTATTTTATGGGTGTTCCCGCTCTTCTAGTTCGCTCTCTGAAATTGTCTTTTTTGTTTGGTTTGTCCTGGCTCACTTTATCAGTGGACTCGTGTAGGCTGACAGAGCAGAGAGCGTCTTGTTTCCACTGCTGGAGACCAGGTGGGAGTACCTGCATGCAGGTAAGGGTGTGGCCTCTTCTGGACAGCTGTCATTCACTATACTTTGTGGCTCTGCTTTGAGTAAAAAATAGAAAAAAGCTGAATAGATCTGAACGTATCCTTACATAAGATTACTATTTTCTCTCTGTGATGTATTTCAGATAAGAGCGGGAGTTCTCTCCAAATTGTTTTTTTTTTTTTTTTAAATCATTGAAGTTTTTTATTCTTTTACTTAAAATAGTTTTTTTGAAAGATGATGATCACCTGAACATACAAACATGATTTGCATTTTTTAAAGCTGGTTTTACTCATTCTAGGTCATGGTCATGATGCAATTTTCATACTGTAATAGTAAAAGCTGTTAATGGTCCTTTGAAGCACTTAAGAAACGTTCTCAGCTGTGTAGTGTGATTTAAAGCTCAATTATAGTTCTTCATAGTGTTAAAGTATGGAATTAAAGTAATTTTCACCATTAAGAAGAGTTTCTCAATTGTCTGCCCATATATGCATTGCTATGATTTTCTAAGACTAATTCCTTTTTAAGATTTTGCAACAAGTCTATCTTTCCCAACTGGAAACCTTAACTCAGCTAATGAAATTGACTAAGAAATATTTTGAGTAACAATAAAACAAAAAAGTTTTTTTTTTCTTTCCAAAATGTAAATGTAATTCACAAATTTAAATAATAAGTACAACAACTTGATTCCTGTTTAAATGTTACCGTTTTGTATTGCTATATATTAAGGTGGCTGCATTTAAAGTTTTTTCACTAAACTGCTACAGAAGAGAAGGGTGTAACCACAAGATAAGGCTCTTCATGTATGGGCATCATTTTTAAAATACATCGAAGCTCACAGTCTCAACAGCTAACGCCTATCTGTCCGGAGCCGTGGCTTTGCAGATGGCGGTATCTTTATCAAGGTTGCCTTAAAAAAACCCTCCAACAGGCATTGTAAGTTTCTGTAATGGCTGACAAACAATCGTAAAAGAAAACTTAGTTACCTATGGAGTAAAAGTATTTTTGTTAAGTTACTAAGGAATATGTTGTGTATTCATAGGATTTGATTTGTGTGTTTTGGTTGGTGTAGTTTCACCTGTATACATAGAGTTCACTTTGTAAAATGTTATCTTTTATTGGGTTGTTTTTCACAGGATTTTAAAATACTTGTTTTGATGTTTTTGTTTTTTCAAATCAATGTCTTAGGGAATGCTTAAAAGTAGCTGAAAGAGAAAGAACGGGTATCTACAGTAATGGATAACAATTTCAGCTTTGAGGAGGTGGGTGTTCTTTGCCTTTGAAATTTCATCATAGTAACATTTTCATCTTGAAGTTTACATTTGCAATTACAAAGATTCTATCATATATAGTAATATTGAAGGAAATTGCAATTTGAAAAGGTAATTCTTATAAAAAGCTTCTTCAGTTCTTATGTAAAAGGGGAACCTTGATTTCAGTATACAATTTGTTTCTCTATTTCCTTAAATGTTCTGTTCTTGTTTCTTTTTAACTTCCTCATGTTTAGGGCAGTGAAATGTCCTATGAAGAAAATGACTCAGCCTTCCCATCCCCAGTGAGACTGTGAGTCCTCCCCTCTTCTTTAGGGTGATACTTTGAACTGATATATTAGTTAAGCAGTAGCCTCAAACTAGCCACTGAACACCATCACAGACGAAGCTAAAGAGAAGTCAAACATTTCCTTCAGGAGCAGGTGGAGTCCAAACATGAGATAAAAAAAGGGGGACATTCATCTGATGAAGTCCTATTAAATATAAATAATTTGTGCTCTACATTTACATGCTACATGTACAACAGGTAACTGTTTGCTAACCTGTTTACCCGGACTACTTTTTAAAGATCCTCTAAGGAGTTTACTCCTTAGACATATATCAATCAATATTAAAAGTCAAGTTTACAGTGAAAACACTGCTTTTCACTTGTAATATTTTAGGAAACATTAAGATTCACAGACATTTATTTTCATATTTACAAGCAGGCCTACACTACAAATCATAACATTTAAAACAAAAAAAAACTTCAAAATGATATGAAAGCAGCTATAGGGCCATCAATAAGTTAAAGATCAGCCAATTTTTAAATGTTTGTATGTACTTTATATACGAAAGTAAATATTACCCAAGTCTAAATATAGAGCACATATGCGTTCAATGATGATGTACAAAAATAGGTTGAACAATGTCGCCCACTTGTGGCCAAGAAAAGAACAGCACTCATAGAAGTCTGAGATCTGGATCACTTTATCACCTTAGATTGAGAAATTGAAACTAATTGCTCTGTACAATTACGAGGTTCATCATCTATTGAGTAAATACAAGAAAATTCCTCTACCTTTAGTGGTTTAGTCATACTTCTGTTTTTTTTAATATATCCACAAAATAGGATACCACCGGGCCAGAGTGACCTTTTTGTCCTCGAGACGAGGGAGGATGAGGAGGAGAATGAGCCACCAATGGAGGCCATCTTAATCCCCAGTAGTTCAGAAGGTAAGTTTTTCCCAAAGACTATGCAGCTGTTGTTCAATTGACTTTTGAATCTGTGCAAAAATAAATCCCATGTCTCTTTATTTCAGCTTATTTGAACCTAAACACAAATGCCACAACAAGAGGGGATGCCCAAGTAAGTGGAAACTCTAAAAACGTATCAGTTAGCTAATTTGCTAATGACAATAAGCAATTATTATCATTCTATGTTCAATAACTGATATCATTGTACTACCAAAGGCCTATGTGGAGCTGAATGAGCTTCAGGGCAGCACCTGGCAGGAGACCAGTCGATGGGTGGGCTACGAGGAGAATTTAAACCCTGCCACAGGAAAATGGGGTCCTTCTCATGTCTCCTATCTCACCTTTAAGAGTTTGATCCAGCTACGCAAAGCCATGAGCACAGGTGAACTTAAAAAAAACTCACAATTAGTTTTCAACTTCCAATAAATTACGATGACCAGTTCAAAGCCAACGTAAATGTTCTCAGGTGCTGTCATCTTTGACCTGAACGCCAGCAGCCTGTCAGCTGTGGCTGAGAAGGTGGCCGATGAGCTTCTAGACAAAGGTGAGATCCGTTCCAGTGATCGGGACGGGCTGCTGAGAGCTCTCCTCATGAGACGCAGGTACTGCAACCACTACCCACAATAACTCTGTTTTTTTTCCCCCTTAGACAGTCAGGTATTAAAATGTTCATAATACCTTATTGCCATGTAATCTGTCCTTCCAGTCAGTCTGCGGGGCCTGATGTTACCGCCTCTGGAGACATTGAAATGCAGACCTTTTCTGTAACCAAGAAGGTATAATTATTTTTTAAAAAATTTAAAAAATCCACTTTCATCATTTCATGTCTTTTGCATTAACTGTAATGTTGCAACTGTAATTTTTCTTTGCAGAGAGACACCTCTGACAACATGGAGGCCTCAATTGTCCTCTCAGGTATGTTCACATAATTTATATTCAGTTATTTGGTTCAATGTTTTCAAGGTTTGTTCAATTGTTCCCATTTGATGCAGATAATCAAGTCTGTGTTTTCAATAGGTGTCCTGGACATCCTGCAGAAACCAGTGGTGGCCTTTGTGAGACTCAGAGACTCTGTGGTGATGGACTCATCCCTGGAGTCACCTGTACCTGTTCGCTTTGTCTTTGTGTTGGTGGGTCCAAGCCAGAGCAACATAGACTACAGTGAAAGTGGCCGCTCTATGGGTGCTCTGATGGCCGACTGGGTAAGAGAGAAGAGCAATTCAGCTTTAGATATGAGACCACAAGATTCACATAGTGGCCATTTTGAAGGATGTTGTAAATATTTAACTTAATTTAAAGATTATAATTTTTCAAGCGAAAAATATAATGTTATCAAAAACCACAGATTTTATGGGCCAATAGCAAATTCACAAGAGCTAATATTTGCTTCAACATCTAATAAACATTATTGTCGGTTAGCTAGCATTAACATCATCAAAAAAGACCTTTCTTATTGTATGCTGTAACACAAAAACAAAGTTACATCATTCAGGCAGTGGAGTGATAATGTTTTTTGTCCATGGTAGTATTCAGTGGATTTCTAGCTTTTAATAGATGTATACAATACAAAAAGACACATGTTTCAGCTACCATAAAAGAAACAAGCAAACATAACATTCTAGGCTAGGAATGGAATATTTTACTCAACTTTCAGCAAAGAATTGTTTAAATGCTCACATCACCTGTTTCCTAATGGTAGGTTATATCATCAGGTTTTTTTTTTATCTACAGGTGTTCTGTCTGGAGGCCTTCTTGGCACAGACTGACAAAGATCTAACCAATGCAATCGCTGACTTCATGGACTGCAGCATTGTGATCCCCCCCACTGAGATCCAGGATAAAGGAATGCTTGAACCGATCATCGATTTCCAGCAAAAGATGTTGCGTGACAGACTCCGCCCCACAGACACTCGTCTCGCCTTCGGAGACAGAATCAAAGGTCAGCACACTGTACACACTTTACAGTGTTTAAGTCTTTAAAGCTACAGCCAATAGCTGGTTAGCTTAGCATAACACACAAGGGTGTAAGTCATATGTTGATTGTTTAATATGTATGGCTACAGAAAATGTTCTTCTCCAATCCAGCTAGGCTATAATGCAACCTGTACTTCAAAGCAGTGGCAAAAAGACAGAGTCATCCATATTAATGTCAATAATGTTTGATTTTTGTGAATGTCCAGCTGAGAAGGCTCCAGAGGAGCCACGTGAGGACCCTCTGGCCCGCACAGGCTATCCTTTTGGAGGGATGATAAAGGATATAAGGCGCCGTTACCGCCATTACATCAGTGACTACACAGATGCTCTGAACCCACAGGTCCTCGCTGCAGTCATCTTCATCTACTTTGCAGCCCTGTCCCCTGCTATCACCTTCGGAGGGCTTCTGGGTAAAAAGAAAAAACGTTTCAGATAGACAGACGTACGTTCATTTAATTGCAGGAGTTTATTGGTCTTCGATTAGATAAATAATTCTCTTTCTGTCCACAGCTGACAAGACTGAGAAAATGATGGGTGTGTCAGAGCTAATGGTCTCTACCAGCATCCAGGGTGTCATCTTCTGTCTCATTGCCGCCCAGCCGGTCCTTGTCATTGGCTTCTCTGGACCGTTGCTGGTGTTTGAGGAAGCCTTTTACGCTGTATGTTGAGTTGTCAGATGTTTAGACTCCTCTTTAGAAAGCATTTTTTTCTTCACTAACCAACTTTCCTTCATTCATTCCATACTGTAGTTCTGCAAGTCCCATGGCTATGAGTACATTGTGGGTCGTATCTGGGTAGGGATGTGGCTGATAGTGATTGTGGTCATCATCGTTGCTGTGGAGGGCAGCTTCCTGGTCAGATTCATCTCTCGCTTCACTCAAGAAATCTTCTCCATCCTCATTTCACTCATCTTCATCTATGAGACCTTCAATAAGCTCATGAAGGTTTCCTCACTTTATCTCATCATTCATTTCACAGAAAGACAGCATTTTAATGTACCATAGTGTCCACATTTGTTCTTTCTTAAAGTTGACTTCTCTTCTCTTCTTGCTAAGATCTTCAAAACCCACCCTCTGGTCCTGAATTACGACCATCTAAATGACACAATGGACAACCCCTTTCACCCCGTCGTCAAGGAGCACATTGAGATTCATCCAGATGGCAATGTAACCATTAAGGAGATGGAGATTGAGAGGGCCTACCCCAACACTGCCCTGCTGTCCATGTGCTTGATGTTTGGCTGTTTCTCCATTGCGTTCTTCCTCCGCCATTTCAAGACTGGTCATTACTTCCCCGGACCGGTAAATTTGTCTTTCAGTGTCTGCAGCATTGATTAGTTAAAAGTAGTTGGATACTAGTCTGTGGTCCACTGTTTTGAAGGCTTAAGCAAGACATTTCAGCTAGTGCCATGTTTGGATTTCAGAAAGTGTACCACATTGTTACAAGAAGGGGTAGCTTAGAAGTAGCTAGAGGTTAGCAAACATTATACTATAATGTAACAGATTTCTGGCTTGACTAGAAAAGTGTATTCAATATTCCTTGTTACTCTGATTTTTATTGGGATGCTAAACTTGGCTCCAAAACGCAGGCTTAAAACAATATGTTCTTGCTGAAAATGTGAAAGCTCAGTTTTACAGTGGCTTTCAACTGAACTCTGAACAAGGCTTTTTTATTTTCGTTCTTTGTCACAGCTTTTTAATCACAGGGGAGTACCACCCTTAAAACTTTACTGTGTATTGTACTGATGAACCAAACTATACAACATTGAAGTCACAATTTATCAAAGAAAACAGAAATGAAAGGTTAAAAGTGTAAAGTCTTAATGGATAATGGTTTGTTTTTTTTAAAGTATTTTTTTCGGGCTTTTTCCGGCCTTTATTGAGAGAGAGAGAGACAGTGGATAGTGTGGGAAATGACATGCAGGAAAGGGCCTCAGGCTGGAGTCGAACCCGGGCCGCCCGCGTGAGGACTATAGCCTCCATACATGGTGACGCGAGCGCTGCCAATGGATAATGTTTTTTGAGGTAATAGATTAAGTGAGACCAGTGAAGTTTCCCCCTTCTGGCCATTAAAAAGAAGGCAGGTTCAATGCGTCTGCTTCACTTTCAAGACCCAGAGCCTGGGTCCACTTCATTTATACAGTATATCACAAAAATGGTTATTTGGTGCACCACATTCAGATACTGAAAAAAAACATATTTTTTTTCTGTTTTTGGTTTGTTCTTCACTAGCTGCGACGTTTGATTGGAGATTTCGGTGTCCCCATTGCTATTTTCTTCATGATTGCTGTTGACATCTGCATTGAGGACGCTTACACTCAGGTTAGTGCACTGACTAGACTAAATGTTGAACCTGCACATAAAAAAGAAATGGAGTTTATGTTCTTGGTTACATTCCACTTTCATTGAACTATAAAGTAGATCGCAGTTTCT
Source organism: Symphodus melops (assembly GCF_947650265.1). Classification (NCBI taxonomy): domain Eukaryota; kingdom Metazoa; phylum Chordata; class Actinopteri; order Labriformes; family Labridae; genus Symphodus; species Symphodus melops. Next base: position 7,044,707 of record NC_136707.1, read on the forward strand.
CAATTATTCTGCAAGAAAAAAATGCCTACTTTTTTTGTTTTTCTGTAATTATTGAACAACAAACAGACTGATTAAATATTATCCTGTCCCCTTGTAGAAACTGGTTGTGCCAAAAGGTGTTGAGGTGACAAACCCCAAAGTCAGAGGTTGGTTCATTAACCCCATGGGAGAAAAGAAGCCTTTCCCTATTTGGATGATGGGTGCCTGCTGTGTCCCGGCGCTGCTCGTCTTCATTCTCATCTTCCTTGAGTCCCAGATTACCACGTGAGTGACTCAATAAATGATGTCACCTTAATGTGCATTATTATTGCTTGCGAAGTTAAGTTTTCTTTCTATGTTGTCTGTGAATTTCCAGGCTGATTGTGAGCAAACCTGAGAGGAAGATGGTAAAAGGATCTGGTTTCCATTTTGATCTGCTTCTCTTGGTCACCATGGGAGGCATCTCCTCTATTTTCGGGGTGCCCTGGCTGAGTGCTGCCACTGTGCGATCCGTCACTCACGCCAATGCTCTCACAGTCATGTCCAAGGGCCCAAAACCAGAGATTGAAAAGGTGTTAGAGCAGAGGATCAGTGGGATTCTTGTGGCCATCATGGTTGGTAAGTGCTGCCATCTTTAGTGCTGATGCAGACACTACAGGAGTCCGGAAAAAAAATCCTTATTTTCCATAATCAATTTTTTTTTTTCTGTGACTTCCAGGTGTTTCTATCTACATGGAGCCCATTCTCAAGATGATTCCCATGACAGCCTTGTTTGGTATTTTCCTCTACATGGGTATCACCTCTCTGAGTGGAATCCAGATGTGGGACAGGATGCTTCTGTTGATCACGCCAAAGAAGTACCATCCAAGCGACGCCTATGCCACCAGGGTATGCAACCTTCTTCCAAAATATTCATTTAAAAGGTCCTTAGCTCTGGAGATAAGTCCTTAAGAAATGCAACGTCATAGCTACTTGCATTTATCACACTTTATTGATCCTTTGCTTTATAGAATTACCTGAAAAGGGGACATTATAAGGAATTGTGATGAGAATATGGAATTAAGTTTACAAAATGGCTTTTCAAAAATCATCTGTTTTATAAGCTTTTTGTGTCCATTTTAGCAATAAGTTTATCAGAGACATCTTGAGCAAAAGAGGGGGTCAATGTATCTCCCTATGGTCCTGTTTTCCTCTTTTGGTCCCCATGTTTTATGCATCTGTCTGTCTTTTTGTGTCTTTTTAGCGGTTATTGTCTCTTTGTTCTCTTTTTTGGTTGTTTTGCTTATTGTGTGACTCCTTTATACTGTCTTGGTTCATCTTGTTTCTTTAGACCAGTTTTCCATCTTCGGGAAGTTGTCATTTTGCATCTCACTGTAGTATTTTTTGTCTCTGAGACGTTTTTCCACATCTCTCTGTTGTCTTGTTGTTGCACTCTTCGGTAATTTTAATTCTCTTTGTGGTTAGTTTGTAAAGAAATGTGTCAAGAGTGACCTCAGATAAATGCTCTGGCCTCTTGATCAATGCTACATAAGACTGCTCTGTATTTCATACTCAAGACAATCAAATTAGGCTGTTAGTATTCTTGTTTTCCATTTTTTCTTTACACTTCAGTGTATTTTTGTCTGTTACAATCCTTCTGTCTGTTATCCCAGTGTTATTTAGCTATCTGTTCATCTTAATGTGCTATTAGCTTTCTATTAGTTTGCTAACTCTCAGTACTGATCTCATGTTTACAGGTGAGCACAATGAGGATGCACCTCTTCACATTTATCCAGCTCTTGTGCCTCGCCGTCCTCTGGATGGTGAAGATGAGTGCCTTCTCTTTGGCTCTGCCTTTCGTTCTCATTCTCACCATCCCTTTGCGCATGGTCTTGACCGGCACTGTCTTCTCTACCCTGGAGATGAAATGTGTAAGTATCTCTTTGTGTCATGTCAAGCTTAGAGCGGCAAGGCATAATTTGATGGTGAGGTGTTTGTTGTAACTGGATGGGTTTGTTTTACAGCTGGATGCAGATGATGCCAAAGTTGTGTTTGAGGAGGAGACTGGAGAGGATGTGTAGACTACAATGAGTCGCCATTCTCAAAACTAACACCATTCATTTTTCATTTACCAACTTTCAACTGAATTCAAAAAACTTGTTGGCTAAATATGTTATAAAACATAAACATTTCAAAGCTGTTTTTTTATATCATACATTCCCTTTAAAGAAAAAATACCTCTCATATCAAGTTTTCATTTTATTTTTCTGCAGGTGAATCAGGTTTTTTGTTTGTTTTATGTCTCTTAGCTACTATTATGGCTGTTTTCTTTTCCACATATCATACTCATATTCTAACTTGTTTTTTGTGGAATTAGTCTCCCCTTCCCCCATATCTAATTGCTGTTTTATTTACTTTTTTTTTTCTATCATGCACGAAAAGTCTCATGCAGGGCAAACACTTGATGCCTTTTAATGGGAATTATTCACCTTCAGTATGTGGTAAGAATGCATTTATACTAGCAGTGCAGTGATGATGTCGCTCTGGTGATGTTATGATAATAGTTTTCCGTGTAATCTAATATTTACTTCTTTAAATAAGAACATTTTATCCATTGAGCCCGTTATGCACACAGATCTTCACACAAGCCATTGCCATATACAAAAGCCTTTGTTTATTCTCAAAACATGTTTAGAAATACGTTGCTCTAGTTTGCTTCATTTGGCATATTGTGTATGGTATACTGAACAACTTGATCTTTTCTGTTCAGCTGACCTGTTTAGAATGTGTATAGAATTGTGTTTATTTATGTGTGTAATTGCTTTCATGGTTACATAAAAGAATGCGCAAAAGTTGTTAAGTGAAGTGGATTATAGAATATAAGTGTTCAAGCTGATTGTCGTGCCAATAATTTTATCTGGAAAGACTCATTTGTAAATTCATCTTTTGTCCTCTCCAGCATATCTTTGTGTGCCTCAAACACTGTACGTGCTTTAGATATTTAAAATAAAAACTACCTTTTATGTTTGTGTCTGTTATTGCATTAGCAAATAAAAAAACCCCAGATAATTTTACTCATGTTGCAAATTAATAGGAGTCTCCAATGCAAACTGAACGGCTGTCACTCAGCTAAATGCTGCATTCATGCAAATCAAGTAAATTATAGCATCTGAAAAGACAGTCACTGCATGACTTCATTTTTCTGCTTGAGTGTGGTGAAACTTTTCGGAACTGGAAGACATAATTGTATGAATTAATAAATAAATAGAGGGACATTAAAAAGAAAAAAATACAAAAGTGAGCAAGTATTAATTATGTTTATTAAGCAGATACAAAGAAAGGTTATTTGGAATTCAAAAATGTCCTGTAAAGGCTACACCACCATGTTATAAAATAATGAATGAACTTGTATTTTAAGATAATTTAAGACTTGTTACGGATTGTTTCCAGTTTTAATATCGTGTAATTTAAAGCATGTAACTAATGCAAAATTATTTAATCACATGTAGTGTATTTATTCAGTTGAAATACTTTTGATCTTTACTTTTACAAACAGTGACAACACGTTGTCCGCTCTCATCCAACGATGCCAACAATTCCGACATCACAGGAACGCAGCACCGTTTTACAAGGCTGAGTGCCTGAAAGTCATTTGTTTTCCCTGAGTCGGACTGACTGGATTGGATGGTCGGGGGTTCCGCCCACAAACACACAAGGTGGAGTTGAAAAGAAAAAACATGCTGGGCCAAATTGAAGCTGTCAAAGAGCCTCTTACAATTTGCTAAAAGAGGAATCGAGCAATGTAAAAAAGGGCATGAAGGCTGCTTTGAAGACATTATAGGCGATTTGACAATGAAAAGAGAAAGCTTAACCTAATGTAGGCCTAAATTAGAGATTATATATTTTAAAGTTAATAAATTAAAAGTTATTTGAGATGTGCGAAATGCACTTAAATTAGAAAACAACTGGCGAAACTTTAGTTTAGTTAGTCTTTCAGGAATAAATAAATATATATATATATATATATATATATATATATATATATATATATATATATAGTGTAAACTTAGGCTGTTGATCAAACAAGTTCGGCCGAGTGGAGTTCAAAAAATCGCACTTGGTTGGGTTGAGATACATCGGTGCCACTTCGGAAAATGTGGATGTCTCAGCGTAGCGAAATGGTTGGATGGAGAGAGAGGGGCTGCTGCGCGATGAGTGGAGGGAGACGACGAGAGAGATGGAGGCGGGGGGGAAGGACCATCTCTGCGGGGACGAAAGCCCAGGACCGACGGCGCAGTGCTGGCTAACGTTCAACCCTCCCCTTCTTCCTCCACAACCAGACCGAGGCTCACGTCGAGAGACAGGTAAGCCAACAAAACAAGCTGCTCGGTTTCATAATACAGTGAGAGAGCGGCAAATACACTAAAGAAGAGCGAAAAAAACATAACCCGCTGAATCTGGGTGTTTTTTTGCTTATTTGTTATCATTCGCCTCGGTCGGCAGCCTCTTTGTAAAAGCGAAGTAAACCGACAGCTGTGTCAGGGTACAAACGAGGTCGGCCATAGCCGAATTTTTTGCCCTCTAAAGCGGGGAAGAAAACTGGATGCAAGACCTGGAGGTAAACGTGTTAATGCCTTAAATAACACAAAACGAGCGATTCATGTAAATGTCGCTTAGTCGAAACTCGGTTATTTGTCCTGTAACGGGGTTAGGCGACTCGTGTTGGGGTATTAACGGTAGTTTCCGCGCCGAGACCTCCATGCGGCTGTTGACGGAACAGCCAGCCGCCTCTCTCGGTTAGCCATCAGGGATCTCGGTTTAATATCTCACCGTGCAGAGACTCGCCCTCTCTCTCCCCCTCTCTCTCTCACAAACTAGCCCAGAACCACCGAGGACGGAGCCCGGTGAACCCGCCTTCTTGATCTAGCTTATGCGCTTTTTGGATCGAGGGAAGGGGAGTCTGCACCGCCCTGGCTTTTAGTTTTAAGCTCCGCTTTCTGTGTTTGCAGTGCGCCATTGGACCTTGTCACGGTAGGTTTCCTTGTAGAGCTGAGCTAAAGCATGGCGGACCCGGAGCTGTTTGTCGCGCCTGTAAGGCTGCTTTGCCTCGGATGTAACCATGTTTCCTTTTTAAGATTTAGCTTGCATTTTATAGTTTAGCAGTGCGAAATAGTACCTGAAAACGTCAACTTACGGTTCCAATTTAACGTTCGTGAAGTCTGGTCGAAGCTGAAACGTTTAAATGTTAAACATGTTTTTTTTGTTTTCTTATATCTTCCTGTGCCTCCACAAGTCTTTGCTACCCACCACAATGTGTCTTCGAAATAATTAAAATCCGTTATTTTTAAAAAAAATCTTAATTAATGTTAATGAAGTATCATTAGTGTAACAATGTTTAACAGCACGCTACCTTCATTTTATACTAATTTAAGTAATTTGTTGTAAACTGTATTAAAGGGTTGCCCTTCCACTAAACCGGATATTCGTAATAAATTCTAGCAAACGTAAAGTTTATTTTTTAAACGCGTAGATTTTTCAAATAGCGGTTTGAAGAAAATACACATTTCAAGCTTAATTTGGCTTGAAAAGCTGCCCTTGGTCCCCATGTTCCATATTTGTATCATAAATTGCCATTTAGGAATAAATTTAGGTAGTATTTTGTGTTTTAACAGTCATGTTTGTACGCTTCAAAAGGCATTTTAGTTGCACAAACACAGCTAAAGATAGTTTTTTTTAATGTAGCTTAGGTCGCACCGCGAGCACCATGGTGAGCTGGGCCACCAAGGACAAGATGAACAACGAGAAGCCGCCATCATTGGAGCACAGCTCGGCTACGCCTCGCTGAAGAATGTACTCCGAGTGGTCCTAATTCGAACCTTAAACAGCAGAAAACTTGACTAAACCTACTTAGAAAAAAAGTTCAAACACGTGTATTCATTGTAAGCGAAACAAAAATCAAATATCTCGTCGAAGGCTTTGTTAAACATTCAAGGAGAAGATTATAGGGTCGCATGGCGGAGCTAGATCGGCGTCCATCGGTGATGAGGCGCCTCTACCGAGTGGCGCATTTGGCTGCAGTACTTCCATGCCACCATTCCCCTTCATCGGAGACCGAAAGCAGATCCCCCCGTCCGTGGTCAGCTGGTTGCCTACAGCTGCCTGTCCGTCCACGTCCATTCGCTTCCTCCTTCCGTGAATCCTCCCCAACCTCTGTTGCGACAGAAAATCCACCATTACTGAGCGGACCGAACGAGAAAATGGTCGCTCCTGAGTATCCACGATACTTTTTGTTAGAGGAATACGGACTGTATTAATACGCCGAATTCCGTCTGGCGAAATTTGCTCGATGGATACTCCCGTTGTCGTAGCAAGTTGTGCTAGTTGAAACCCTCCGCAGTGTTATTTGAGATTTGAAGCCGTCACAAGCAATAGCCTATGTCTCACCATGTAGCGTAAACGTTTAAGGGGCGGTGTAATGTATATTAACCTTAATGCCGAGGCTCATTTAAATCCCTCCACGTAAAAACATCACCTTTTACTTCAATTTCACAGAAATGTAACTTTTTTAAAAATAAATTAAGGTCGACAATAAAACACGATAGACAAATCATCATAAAAAGCTTTATTGAAATATAGCTATTTTTGATTGAAACGTTGTGAGTTGATTGCAGGTTATTTTAGTCTTTTTAATATTTTTTGTTTATAATGAGAAAAATACGGACTTTTTAATATTGCTGTGAGAGATGTTTTAAAACATTTTTTTCCTTTTTTTTTTAAATAGATAGAAGACAGTACAACCACAAATGAATGGAGTAATGGATGCATCCACCCAAGGCCAAGGTGGGATTTTTAAGACGTGTATTCCACATTTTAACGCTCTCTTAATGACAGTTTGATATCTTAAAGGTAGTACTTTTTTATTTGTGATATTTGGGTCTTTTTTTGTTGCAGCGTGGGCACAGGATGACCTCTTAAAACTGCTGGAGGGCATGAAAGTGGCCCTGCCCCAGAAAGACCTGAGTAAGTACAAAACCTCAGAGTCCCACCTTGACTGGCAGAAGGTGGCTTTCAATTCTTACACAGCGGAGATGTGTAAGCAGAAGTGGCAGGAGGTCTCTAAAGAGGTGAGCCATTTCTTTTCATTATTGTCTGATTTTGATGTGGCACATTACCATACTTGTTTTACATTGCCTTTGTTTTTTTGTCTACAGATTCGTAAGTTCCGAACTCTAACAGAGCTTATAGTCGATGCCCAAGACTACATCAAAAACCCTTACAAGGGCAAGAAAATAAAGGTGAGTTCAATTCTACTTATATGTAGGACAACAAATAAACAATGTTACCATCTGCCTTTTCCAACCTCCTTTTCCCATCATTCACAGAAACACCCAGATTTCCCCAAGAAGCCCTTGACTCCATACTTCCGCTTCTTCATGGAAAAGAGGGCGAAGTATGCAAAGTTGCACCCTGAGATGAGCAACCTCGACCTAACTAAAATCCTCTCAAAGAAGTACAGAGAGCTGCCTGACAAAAAGAAGGTAAATCTAAAACATAACATAGAATTTAAAAACTGTACGTAATAATATCTAACTAAAATGACTAAAATGTTCCTTTTGTGTCCACAGAAAAAATATGTTGATGACTTCTTGAGAGACAAAGAAACGTTTCTGCATAGCATGGGGAAGTTCAGGTGAGACGACTAACTACTAGTATTTCCTGTTAAATATGGCTAATAAAGGGGATTATAAAACCTTTACCCGTAGAATAATTAAGGAAACTGAAACTAAACGTATAACGTTGGATATGGAGCTGACAAATGGGGTTCTAGGATTTTTTTTCCTTCTGCAGAATGTTGAATTTGGCGGGGATATTAGAAATGTTGTCAACGCTTGAAATAAAATTCTTCCCAGCAAGCCAGTCACAGGGGCGGCAGACTTCAATTCCATTTTTTTTTTTTGAAGAGGTGCAATAAAGCAGTGCTAACATGTTGTTCTCTAAAATGTGAATGCAGGGAAGATCACCCAGACCTTGTGGAGAGCATGGCCAAGAAAGGTTCAAATGTTCCAGAGAAGCCCAAGACGCCCCAGCAGCTGTGGTACAACCATGAAAAGAAGGCCTTCCTCAAGACACACCCAGATGTGAGTGTTGCTACTGCAAGAAATACCAAAAAGCATCTTTACCTATAGTCGTTGATGCAGTTTTTTTTTTAATTTATTTTTTTAACTCTTTAAACTCCAGGCGACCACCAAAGACATCAAGGACAGTCTTGGCAAACAGTGGACGCAGCTCTCTGACAAGAAAAGACTGAAGTGGATCTCCAAGTCTCTTGAGCAGAGGAAGCTGTATGAGGTGCGAGGGCTGCTGGGATGACAACCTGAACAGAAAGTATTACACCTTTCTTGTCTTTTCTTCCCTTTTAACTCTGAACTGTTTGCTGTGTTTGCAGGAGGTAATGCGCGAGTACATCGAGAAGCACCCAGAGTTAAACATGACCCAAAACGATATCGTAAAGTCCACCCTGACAAAGGCTGAGCGCCACCTGAAAGACAAATCTGACGGCAGACCTGACAAACCGCCTCCGTAAGTCACAGCTGCAAGCCGAATGCTGGTTGTCCTCGCTCGCTCGCGAGTTCTTTAAACGTCATGTTCTGTGTTCTCAGAAACGGTTATTCGATGTTCTGCGCCGAGCTGATGTCGAACATGAAGGATGTACCCAGCACAGAGCGTATGGTGATGTGCAGTCAGCGCTGGAAGCTCCTGAAACAGGGTGAGAAGGACGCCTACCAGAAACGCTGTGAACAGGTGAGATCAGCAATAAGCTCCTATGCAATCCAAGTTTATAATATTGACCTTTTGTGTGATGTCGCTATAGATATATATCTATATGTACCTGAAGCTCTATCTTTGAGTACCTGAAGCTGTTTATAAATCAAATATGTCTTTTGTCTTTTCAGAGGAAGAAGGAGTATGAAATTGAGATGAATAGATTCCTCAGTGTAAGTAGATGTTTCCATTGTCGTCAACTTGGTTTGTTTACTGGCTGTACTTTACAATACAAGATGTCTTCTGTGTTTTGACCTCTGCTGTGTGGCTCTGCAGAGTTTGTCTGAGGAGGAGCAGCAGCGGGTCATGTCCGAGGATAAGACAGGTTTTAAAAGGGGCGCTGGAGCCAACAGTCCCGCCGCCAAGAAGAAAAACTCAAAAGCAAAGGTAAGACCAAGATTTGAACAGCACGGGTACCCAATAGTCACATTAGCTCAGGTCCCATCAGAGAAGAAATGAAAGTAAGAATTTCAGGACTTAGCGCTCAAGTCCTGTTATCTCCATATTTGATTCTTTGTGCTAATCCTTTGATGAAGTTCTCTATTTTCTAGTTTCTTTTTTCCTGATATTCCTTTGATCTGTACCTTGTAGGCCAGTCCAGAGAAACCCAAAAGGCCGATTTCAGCCATGTTCATCTTCTCTGAGGAAAAGCGTCCCAAACTGCAGCAGGAGCGGCCCGACCTTTCCGACAGCGAGCTCACACGACTTCTGGCCCGCATGTGGAATGAGCTGCCAGATAAGAAGAAGGTAACCTGCGAATTCTCTGTAATATCATTGAAACTGGATTATAAATCCCAGGCTGCTATTAGCGGTTCGAACATGTTTTTTGATTTTCATTAATTTTTTTCTCGTATTGGTTATGTAGGAGAAGTACAAACGTCTAGAAACGGTCCTGAAAGCAGAGTCCGAAAAGAAGGAGAGAGAGGACCGTAGTCGTTTACCAGATCCACCCAAGACTGCCCAGGACATCTGGCAGCAGAGTGTCATAGGGGACTACCTGGCCAGATTTAAGGTATACACACAAATAAACTGATTCTGTTGTTTGAAGTTTAATGAATGATTTTAACGGTTCAGGCAGTAAAGACCAGAAATAAATGAACCTCAACCTCTTTGTTTGCTTCGACAAGTTTTAACATTTTGACATTGAAGTATGTGTAGTTCTATAACTAAAAAGTGCACTTGTAATACCAGTGAAATGTTTCTTAATGCAGAACGACCGGCCAAAGGCGCAGAAAGCGATGGAAGGGACCTGGAGCACCATGGAGAAAAAGGAGAAAATAATGTGGATCAAAAAGGCAGCAGAGGACCAGAAAAGATACGAGGTAAGCGGCCTTTCAAGTGAAATGCAAAATACTTTAAGCACGAGAAAGATCTGACTGTTAAGTGAACTCTCCTTAACAGAGAGACCTGTGTGAGATGCGCTCACCTGCTGCCACCATCGCCTCAGGGAAGAAGATGAAGTTTGAGGGTGAACCCAAGAAGCCTCCATCGTGAGTTTTGTGCTGCTTTTCCGTGTTTGTGTGTGTGTGTGTTTGTGTGTCCTGCTGAAACCTTGACCGCCGACCTCTATTTTGACCCCCCCAGAAACGGATACCAGAAGTTCTCTCAGGAGATGCTGTCCAACGGCGAGCTGAATCATCTCCCCATGAAGGAACGGATGACCGAGATCGGCGGCCGCTGGCAGAGTTTACCTCTGAAGGAGAAGGAGCGCTACAAGAAGATCGCACTGGAGAAGCAGAGGCAGTACAAAATCACACTGGAGCAGTGGCTCGCGGTATGCTAAGATGTTTATAATGAGAAAAATACAGACGAAATCCTGAACACTGATCTAACATTGTAATATCTGATCCTCCACAGAGCCTGTCTTCACAGGAAAGAAACACTTATGTAGAATATAATTCACAAGTAAGTCACCTTTTCCACCTTCCAGTGTAGTGTAACAATAGATTAGAAATCCAACTGCAACTCTTATATTTAATCCTGAAAAATTGACAATTTATATTTATCACACAAAAATCTCTGACGTTTCAGAAAAGGAGAGCTCCGGCAAAGCCAGGCGGCCCCAAGGCCAAAGCCAAGAAATCTGTAAGTCAACACTCTCCTGCTGTTTTTTTTGTCGAGTAATTCGCTGTAGCGATTTCATGTTGTCTTCTCCCTCCTACAGGAAACGGAGGAGGAGGACGATGACGACGATGAAGACGAGCAGGAGAAGGCTTCTTCCGAAGCGGACTCGTCCAGCGACGACGACGATGACGATGATGTCAGTAGCATCTTTCTTTGTCCTGACGAACGAGATCATGAAAATTGGTTGAAAGCACTAAATTTAAGTATGTAATTATTTTTTTTGTCGGTTTAAAGAAGGAGGAGGACGACGATGATGACGACGACGATGACGACGACGATGACGACGAGGCGGAGGACAAGGAGAACAAGTCGGAGGACAGCAGCAGCGAGTCAAACTCACAGGGGTCGTCGGACTCTGATTCAGACTGATAACAGCGTCTCCGCCGAGATAAACTGAGCAGCGCTGAGCTGAGCCAAGAGTCAAGGGAGCTCTGCCACTGTGCCAACCCTGCTCTCCTCCCACCACCAGAGGGAGCCCTGCATTGCCTCATCACCTTTTCGCACTCATCCACTCTTATGTTGCTGCGTTTGGGGATCTCCTCGTGGAGGAACCCTGCCCTAGAGTCCAAAATCAGTTTCATTCCCTCCTCCCCCGAGCGTGATTGTTGTCCGACAGCACAGGCCGCCGATGTTATGCCAAATACAGCATCCCACTGGTTTGGCGATGTGAACTTTTCTGCCACTTGTTTAACCCTGGACTCCCAGGTTCAATGGTTTAAAGGTTAGAGTTTTAATGTCGAGGATGATAAACAATCCTTCAGTGTTTATTTTATTGTTCTGGTATTCGTTGACAGGTAACATTAGTGTGAAAAGGCTTTATAGAGCCAAAGAACATAGTAATGTGGATCGCTTTAGACATGAGGGGTGTGTGGGGTACTGAAAAATTGCACTCTTCAGAATGTTTCCATTATTTTCCAGATCATTGCTGCATTGTTCCCTTATTCCTCTCAATTGGTGATGTAGATTTTATCATTTGGTTCTAAAAAAAAAAAAAAAGGTGGTATTTTTTTCAGGAAAAAAAATCAAGCCATTTTGAATGTTAACTTTATTTGTCGCTGGAAACTTTCAGAACTTGTTACGTACCATTACTCTCATTCAAAATACAACAGTGCCTACATAAAGTATTCACCCACTCTTTTGGACTTTCTCATTTTAATGATTACGTTATAGAACATTGAATCAAAGTGGATTGTATGATGAACAGGAATTGACTCCTTAAAAGGAATAAGCTACATTCAGGCAAAACAAGACAAAAGGTCCTCTCAGGACAGAAAGAAACGAGCACTAACATGTCTCAACATTTGTATTTAAAGTGCAACTTCAGACACTTGGTTGATTACTTTCTCCCCCTCTTACAGTTTTAATAGAAGCTCCTTTCGTAGCAGTAGCAACGTTTTGTTTTTGTTGATCTGAATCAGTTTACATTATGTAGACGCATCGCCCCTCTATTTCTTCCGTTTCCAAATCACGGTGCAAAGTCACCCGCTCTAAAGTCGTTCATGTCTGTGCTATCATCTTCACTCATTCAATTGGATCTATTCGTTCTTGTGTTACATTTACCTGACTGAAGGCTTTTCTGAGCCTCTACGAAACGATAGTCAATTTTGTATCGCTGCCCTGAGTTCAGTAATGACAAGTTTGGTTTTATTTAGAAAGGAGTGTTTTCACTTTGACGTGAAGGAGTCTGTGTTACATCCACTCTGCCTCAGTGTTGTAAACTCAAATAAAGGTGCAAAGGGAAGTGAATACTTTTAATAGGAACTCGATTGTCTCATGTACATCATTAAAGGTGTCTTCAAACTTCAAAAACATTTCAAGTAGTTCACAGAAACCCATCAGTCTGCCACAGTTGGTGGGGACTTGACGCCGGTCTGGCTGTGAAATCAAAATAATTCTTGGCAGACCAGATCCCTTTGACATCAAAGGGTTAATATTTGATCTTCAGATTTCAAGCTCATTCTGACTTTTTTTTAATTAAATGTCATGCATCTTGTCTCTGTGTCTTCTCTCAACCGTTTTATTTAGTTTTTAATTGTCATGCTCTCGTCTTTCTGGAGTCCTTTAAAGGATGTCTTGAAGGAACTAAATGGTTCTCATCAAATTTTCTTTTGCAATTTTAATGGTATTGACTGTGATCTCTGTGGGTTACAGTCTGTTTTTCCCAAAAAAAACAAGCGTGCACTTAATGTAAATCTGTCCCTCTGTGTGAGTTTGAGGTCATGCATGCACAGACTGTGTATGTGTGTGGGTGTGTGTGTGTTTCTTTGCTTTAATGTGTGCTGTTTTTACTGTCCTGTTGTTGCATACCATGATGTGATTGCAGCGTGCATGTTCGTGCCTGTGTGGGCGCATCTTACCAACACCATGAATGTAGATATTTTTTTTTCTTTTCTTCCAAAGGTCTTAAGAATTAATTTTCTGCCATTGGTCACCTGAAAATGATCTGATGATGAGACATCATGACTGTCATTTTGGGTCCACATGCAGATGACAACCATTAGAAATCTGTTATTGATGACCTGAGTCTGACCTTTAGGAATCTTGTCACTGTCTGAAACAAAAACCAGCGTGGACTATTTAAATCTGGGGAGGGTTCAAGGAGAGTGAATGCTGTAATTAATTGATGGGAGTTTGTAAAAGGGACTTGGGGAGTTGAATTGCAAGAAGAACTGGGGTTAAAAAAAAAAAAAAAAAAAGATAAAAATTGTAATTTTTCTGTAAATACTGTTTTGTATTGAGTGCTTATTGTTTGTTGTTAGTGCTTTCAATTGGCGAAACCCTCATCTGTGACTTCTGAGGCCAGAAGTGAGTTTTTTCACTCACGTGGGGAGAGTTTTTGGTTCAGTTCAGCTGTTTTCGTTGTTTCTTCTCTCTGTTCTGTTGGTTTATAGAGATATCTAAGACAGCAAAGCTTTACAGAGTTTGTACTGCTGATCATTTGACAAGATTTGATGTTTTCTATAGCTGAGGGTGTTCTTATGTCCTTGTAGTTCAAGTCTTTGGGCAAATAAAAATCAAAATCTTTCACGTGTGTTTTGTTTTTATCCCATACAAGCAGATAAAATGTAACTCAGTTCAGCCACGTGTGGTGTGTGGCCACAAGCACAAATTATGTGGACCTCTATCTTTGTTGAATAAAAACAAAGATGTCAGATAATGTGCAAAAAAAATTAAAAAGCCAATGACGAAGTTAACTCATCAAATTAAAACCAATATGATCAATGCTCCAATTTATACAAAAGAAAAGATTGCACTGTTGGCTTATCATGACTTGGAGGGTAATTGGTCTTACATAAGGCATGTTGTCAACAGGCAGGTACTGCAATGAGGACACAACTGAGCAAAGAGGCTTATTTATCGCACACTCCTTAATTGTGTTTTGTATGCAATCAGATTGATGTTGTAAAACTACATGATTGTGAGCCCATATTAAAACCTACTTGTCGCTATTTGGGGTAATGTCCAGACTATAAACATGGTTTTGTCCCACAAAATAAGAAGATTCTACCAGTGACGTCTGAACAAGTCACAAGTCTAATTGACAAGTATAAGGAATCATATGAACCATTAAATAAAGACAAAAGTGAACCTGAGATATCCTAATTTATCTGTGATCAATTGGTTATGTCTGAGTGGTTGAATGAGGTCATCGGTACCAATGATGCGCATTAAATGGTCAAAATATGTGGACACCTCAACATTTAATCCACTTCCGATATTTTAACTGCTTATTTCCAGATATAAGATAGGGCAATGACTAGTTCCTAAATCAACGTTCACAGTCCTGTTACCGTTCTTCTGGAGGTTTGATCATGGTTTCTGAAACAGGAACAGCAGAAATGCCGCCAATGTTGGGCGATAGTAATTTTACAGCCCCCAGTGTGAAGCTTGTTAGCAGTACCGGAAACAAACTAATTGTACTTTCAAAATAAAACCAAATTGGCGCTACACAACAGCAATTTCACAGCAACCACAGCTTTCATCCTGATCTATGAACAGATTGGATGGGTGATTTCGCTCTGACACCACCGTACAACTCCCTGGTCTTCGTGATGTTGATCAGTATGGGGCCCCAAGGGCTGCTTAACTTGAAACCCACCCCTAAGTGGTCCCATCTGACAGCACTCCATCATATAATACTAAATTACTGAATAATTGTTGAGCCTTAATATGGTGGAGAGACACATTTATAACATACAGTAGCTTCCACAAAAAAAGTGATGTCAGATTATTTTGAACATAATTGAAACGAACGATGTTTGGAGGGGCCCCCTGTAAATTTCTGCCTTTAAATAGGCCGAAGCTACTAGTGATTTGAGAAATATTGCAACTGTGAGGAACTTGCGAGGGTATTAATGATTTATAAAATAACCTGATTAAAGGCACAAGTCTTAGCACACAGGGGAAAATGCTCTCAGTGTGTTTCCTTTTAAAAAAAGAGAGGGGAAAAAGTAAAACAGACACGGTATTTCGGGGCTTTTATTTTGATGGTAAACTAGAGTGTCGTCTGTTTTACTCCTCTGCTTCTTTACTTCTGGCCTCCTCTGTGTCAGGCGGGTTTGTGTTGCTAATTTAACCGACACCTGCCCAAATAAACAGCTTAACGAGGTTCTTTTTTAGCAGGCCATTAAAATGAAAGGTGTAGCAGCAGCCCGGACATCTTGTCAACGTTATCTGCAATAGACTGACATGATGGTGTTTGCTCTCCCAGAGAATCTGCAAGGTTCAGGCTGAGTTTACGGTATGACCGGGTAAGAGAACGCACATTTTTTGGGTTATATATATATATATATATATATATATATATATATATATATATATAAAACTACATTTGATACGATTACTTTGTCTAAATGTGCCTGAGACGACTTATAGGCCTGATAATAGAGTAGCTAACAGGAGAAGCTAGCGAATGCTAACTCTGTAAAGTGATGTTAGCTAGAGGTAAACAGTGTTGGGTCTGATCATTACTGTCATTACCTGTTAGTATTGTCGCTGTATTAACCATTGTTTCCTATTAGCGAGGAGTTGGTGACGTTGTTTTGATAGTTTGTTTTTAAGATGTTGCTCTTAATATCAGGAAATAATAATGTAAAAAACAGCTTGACGACCAACATCAGACACATGCCATCACCTTCATGTGTTTTGTGTCATTTTAACAGACACATGAGTTACCGGCTATTTTTAAACCAATTGTATTCATAAACTAGTCCCTTCATGACATGGAGTCGTTGTGCTATCATTAACTATCTCTCATTGTGAGTGTGTTTTTCTATTTAAAATCCTCAGGTCAGAATCACATTACTCTGCTACCAAGATTTCTCACACAGACTTTCAAATGAAAATGGAGGATATGCCCCTGTCAGGCCCAGACAACACCAAGCTGGAGGTGCAAACTGTCTACAGTACACAGATGACATGCTTTTAATCTGTTCTTGTTTGTCATGAAATGTGCATTTGTTTTTGTTACTGATCTTTTTTTTTTTTCTCTTCTTCCTGTCGTAGGCCTTGGTCCATGACATCTACTCTGAGCTGGTGGAAGATGCCTGTTTGGGCCTGTGTTTCGAGGTGCATCGTGCCGTGAAACAGGGCTATTTTTTCTTGGATGAAACTGACCAAGAGAGCTTAAAGGAGTTTGGTAAGAACCTTAACTTCCAGTTTGTTCATGTCCATTTGTCTTACTGGTTGTTGTTTTTCATTGAGGTATTGCTTTTTAGTGGGTTAATTAGATTTCTCTTCCAGAAATAGTGGATCAACCAGGAGTGGACATATTTGGTCAAGTGTACAATCAGTGGAAAAACAAAGAGTGCGAGTGTCCGAACTGCAAAAGATTGATAGCAGCTTCTCGCTTCGCCCCACATTTGGAGAAATGTCTCGGCATGGGCCGCAACAGCAGCCGCATTGCCAACCGCAGGTCGGCCATTAGAGACTAATGCTAATCAAAACTGAGTATGAACATCGAATCAGATGACCAAAATAATTTGTCTTACCTTCTTTACAGGCTAGCCAGCAACAATAACATGAGCAAATCAGAGAGTGATCAGGAGGACAACGATGACCTCAACGACAATGACTGGTCGTATGGGGCAGAGAAAAAAGGTAAGCATTTAGAATTTGTTAAAGTAACTGAATAAATAAAGAAAACTATTGGGGAACTTCCATATGATAAACTTTTTTTTTTCTTTGTCACAGCCAAGAAGAGGAAGTCAGAAAAGGTATTTTGCAATGGTGTTCATTTTTGACTTAATATGTTTGAATACATATAATGAGGCTCATCTGATTTGAAATTATTTTACCCGTGCAGAATCAAAATTCTCCAAGACGATCCAAATCTTTAAAACATAAAAACGGTGAGTAGAATATTCCGACACCAGCTGTCGAAATCAGACCGCAGGGTAATGTAGTTCAAGCATCAGCTAACACTGTAGGGCATGTCACAATGCAATCTTCTTTGATTACACAAAGACGAAACATTGAATGGGGTTTAGCTCATTAAAAAGGAAAGGTTTGGGGACGTCATGCAAGTTGATGTGCAGAGCTGCATAACTTGTGACTAGCTTGGTAATGACTTGTCATAATTATATACGAGATAGTTTATTTAAGTATTGATAGGCATCTGTGTCGGACAATTCCAGGGACTGTAATCCAGCAAAACAGTGCGTAAAGACAACTGTTAGTGGTTTAATCGGGTCATGATGAAGAGTAGTAATTCATCAGGAGAAGCAAACTGATTTGCATTTGTTCATTAGCGTCGGCTCGTCAGTCTTTTTCGGTGGTGATGAGGCTGGATGTTTTTTGTTTTGTTTCTCCCAGGTGAGCTCGGGAGCAGTGTCGCTTCTGAGCCTTACAAGGTAAAAAAAAAAAGAAAAGAAATCATGGCGCGTGCTCGAACACAACATTAGTCCAGATTTGTTTCGTACAATGCAAAGTGATAACTGTTCTCGTCTCTTGTTTCCTTTCAGTACAACTATAACACTGGCATCAATTATGAAACACTGGGTCCGGATGAAGTCCGATCCTTTTTAATGACAGTAAGTTTTAGTTCATGAGGAGAATCGGTCATTTTTTACATACAGTATCTGTTGACCCTCATTTTTTTTTTTTTTTTTTTTACTACAGCAATGTGGGGTGATATCTGAGCACACCAAGAAGATGTGTACCAGGTAATTACTTTAAAATCCAGCAGCTCACAGATTAACAACTGATGAAACTTCCTGTCCCTGTTGGAGAAAACCTAGCGTCATTCATGGGCCTTATGTCAGTCATGATGCAGGATGGTGTCAGGTATTGTAACACTTGACACTCTTATGTTGTCTCCTTAATTCTTACCACCTCATGTGCTTCGGTTTCTGTGAATCCAAATCTCACAGGGACGTCGTCTGAACTTAAAACCGTTGTTGCATGTGTAATCTGGACACATGATCAGTTTCATGAATGTATTTCTTTGAAAATGATCATGTATAGTATGTTGGGACTAACTCAGGGGTACACAAGTGGCAAATCATGCAAATGTAATAAAAAAACAATCCCAAAACAGAATCCTAATTGATCAGAGACCCTCTCGGTGACCAACCTGTGACATTTCATAACTTGTTAACGCCTTTTTCCTGCTCTGCTCCTTCTGATTGGTCACTGATTGTGTCCGTCCCACCTCTCTCCCTGGATGTATCAGTGTTTCACATTTGGGGGGGGGGGGGGGGGGGGGCGTCAGTCTGGGATGTAAAATGCCACCTTGTGTCCCACCAGGTCTCAGCGGTGTCCCCAGCACACGGACGAACAGAGGAGGGCCGTCAGGGTGTTCCTCCTGGGGCCGTCCGCGTGAGTCTGCCCCCCCCCCCCGTCCCCCGTCCCCCTTAACTTTCCACCCCCCCCTCACCTGCAGGTTTAACAAAAGTCATGTTTGAATGAGCGTTGTGTGCATATATTTGCTCATCCACTGTGTCAGAGATAGAACAGAACATTGTGTTTCAGGCCTGGGGCCCAGCGCTCGCTTGTTAACAGAAGAAGAGCTCACTGCAGATGAAGGGGGAACTAAGTGTTCTGTGACCATTCACTGACACCAGTGGTTTTCCCCTTTTTATAGAGCCTTTTCTCAAGCGGGTTATTAATGGAACACATCCAGATCATCTTGTGAGACCTGACACTAAACTCAAAGAGAAGAACGTTTGTTTGGTTGTTTTGTTTTTGGCATTTTACCAAAGCGAGACAGGAAATGCGGCGGGGTAGACATGCATATGGCCGTGGCTTGAAGTCCAACCTGCGACCGATGCTTCGACTCCAGCGTCCGCTTTACCCCACTGAGCTAAACCAGCAACCCCTACTGAACTCTATTCTCGTCTCAGCTCTATTGTTAAAAATTTAGTTGATAGTACCGAAGGGCCAACCAAACAGTCTGTCTGTGTGTGTTACATGTTGTAGGACTTCACTGCCTGATGCGGAGGCTGCGGTGGAGAGCGACAGCTTCGATATTCCAGATGGACAGACCCTGATGAGCCGCCTGCAGTGGGAAGACTCCCCAGATATTTCACCTGCTGACTCGGCCTCATCCAAAGCCAGTAAGGAAGTTAAAAGTGCATCGCAATGGATCTGTATTTTTTTTTTGTAAGTGAAAGAGAGGTAATGTATCGCTCGCTATTCCTCTTACAGGTACTAACCATTCAGATTCGAGGAGGCCTAAGAAAAAGAAGAGGACACCTCTTAGTTTGAATGCTGTAGGAGGCGTTGGAGGAGGAGGAGGAGGAGGAAATGTGACAGGAGGAAGCAGCAGCAGCAGCAGCTCTCAGATAAATATCGGTTTACCCACCAAAAAAAAGAGGCCCAAACTCCCAGTACCTTCCATTTCCAGTATCTATGATGACTTAAACTAAGCCCTGTCTGAACCTCCTTTTTTTTTCACGTCCTCCTGTCATGACCACATGTACGAGCTCCAACAGGATTGAATGAAACATAAGTTAGTCGTTCTTGTTTATTTATTCCTTGACCAAGGTAAGCAGGTGAATAAACAGTCTTCCCTCTGTCCTAAAACAATCCACTCAGAGTATCTGTAGGAACAGGAACATCTGTTGGCAGACTTGGAGGTTGTCATTCAAAGATATGACACCATAAATGCACTTATGTTAGGCAGTAAGTGGTTCTTAAATTATATTGTTTTTATTATTATTATTGTTAAACCATTGGCGCAAATAAGCAGAGCAATTGATGAGCATTTTTTAATTCAAGCCAAGCTGACGGAAAAATTCCCCAAAAGTTCGAAATGTTCATTTATAGTGCCACGTTCGAGTCACTAAGTGGCTTTTATGTGTCTGGGTGAGGGGGTCACATTTTTAACCCACTCGCAAATGCTGCTCAGTTTTGGTCTTACCGCATGTTGCTGCCCTAAAACCTGCAATCTTGATTTTTGTATCGTTTGCATTTGTTGCACATAAAACTAAAACGGCTTTTTCTCGACACAAGTTTACCTGATTTCTCATGACTCGGTGGCGTTTTAATGAGCGTTGTATTGCACAGTTGTGTTTGAGTGCCTCTTTTTGCTGACTTGTGTTCAATGTGTAGTTTGTATATGCACACGTGTACAGTATGTGTGGATCGTGTGTGTAATTCATTGATCTATATTTTCATGAAACTATGCATCCAACAATGTGACATTCATGGAGTGAGAGTGCCGTTTAAAATATCTTTTC
This sequence comes from Symphodus melops, assembly GCF_947650265.1. Lineage (NCBI taxonomy): Eukaryota > Metazoa > Chordata > Actinopteri > Labriformes > Labridae > Symphodus > Symphodus melops. Next base: position 7,065,292 of record NC_136707.1, read on the forward strand.
ATGTCTTAGGAACATCACCTAGATAATCTATCTTTTATTAGTCAATGCATTTAGCGTGAGACTGTATGTACATGATTATTTGATTGACCAACAGGCTTTGGACACACCTGTACAGTTAATGTATATATGACGTGTCATGGGGTGTATCTTGTTTTTGTCTGAACAATCATTGTGGTGTGTAGTTTTGTTCACTTTATAGGTCATGTGATCTGTGCTGCACTTCAGCGTGTCATTCATACTGAGGAGTCTGTTACTGTGGTGAGATGTGTCACAGGCTTTAGAGTCTGAAAGGATGATGCTCTATTTCACATGTACATATTACTAAATTTAGTTGATGTCAAAAGAACCATTTTATATATCTGGATTGGCTAAACCAGCACACACTGTTAACTGTGGTCGAGTAGGATACGTTTTGTTTGTATACAACTAAAGATTGACAACTTAGGGACTGTATGAAATGAGGAATTGAAGAAAACCATCAAAATGTCTCGTATGCACTTATGAAATGTTCAGGACAGCCTGCTCTTACCCCTGTTTTAATCTGACTGGCAGAGAAAGTCTTCCTGCAGCCAGATTGATGGAAATAAAAATAAAAATAAAAAAAATCAGCGCCTTAGAATGGCTGATTTCACTCCCAGAATGCCCAGTTTAACAGTCAAATTAATATCCACCTTGTGACATCAAGTATGTATTTTAACATCTTTTAAGCACTCCGCTTAACTATTTTCAGGAACTATTTGATCTGTAGCACGTTTGTTTTTCCGTGGTTAAATGAATGTCCTAGTTTTGAGTTAATTCTGACAAAATAATTCTAATTTTGATCCAAACTTAAAGTAAAGCACACTTAGCTTAAGACAGTACAACATGTCAGTGTATTTTTTGAAATGCAAAATAATGGAATCTCAAGCACTCAATTAGAAATGCACCTTATTGTGATCAACTATTGACTTTTTTTTTTGAACAGGTGATTTGAAAGCCCCTATTTTTATCAATTTTAATCCAAGATGTTTCATTCTTTGGGGATGTGTAGTAAAGAAATATAAACGACCTTGTTTTCTTCCCATCTGTTAGTTTTCACTGTTCAAGTATTTTTCAGCTGCATATTGGAAAATTGTTTTCATACACTCCCTTAAGTATATTCAATTGAGTTGTATTATTTGAGGCCTTTTTTCTCCCTTTGGCTTTTTCCATTAAGGTCTTGTGATGTGCACTGAAGATGAATGAACTGTTTTTGTGATACTTCAATAAATGTGATTCATTTTTCCTTGGGAGATGCAATCAGCTGATGTGTTCTCTTCATGCTGTTGTTGTGTTGTGAATTGTCTACACTTTGCTTGTAGAACATTTCTGTGCTCGTGACAGTTAGCATTGTATATTGTGAACATGCACTGGACACCTCTACACATCGACTCACTTCTCCAAACAGACACTAGAACCACTTTGGTTTAAAATGCTTTAATGAGACATCACTGAAGCCAGAGCAGTCCAGCAGAATCAGGAGGGGGTTTCCATATCCCACTCCAAATCTTTAAGTGCCAGATGCAGGTTCATCTGATTCATTCATCATTTTATTTACAGAAAATACACAACATATTTACAATATCTTCTCCAAAGGTCTCTATTTTATTGACTAGTGATTACTGTAATTAGCCTATCTCTACAAAGCAATATTTTTTGAGCCACAAAAATTTTTTTTTTTTTTTTCCTAGCACTGACGCAGCTGTACAGTCCACACTAGCTTACACAGAGCTAGAATCCTTGAAATAACAGAAAGTAACGATGACGAGGAAAACTGGAACACGGAGCAGCGAGTGGTTCCAAACAGTACTAGATTCTTGCAATTACCTGTTATTTATATCGATTCTTTAAACACAGAAACAGAGGCCTTTAAAAACCAACGAGGGACAGGAAAGTGTCATGATCTTTAGCAAAATAAAACGCAGACAATGAGACATTTTCAAAGCATGGGGCTGACAACAATGTCGTTTGTAGAGTTGCTAAATTATGTTTCAGTTACAGCTGGTTATTATTTACCCTACATTTTGTACAATCATCTGTTTGTTTTTTATGTCGGTGCATGCACGAACAGGCTCGCCTAGCCGCCCACACACAGTGCAGGATCCAATCAGCTGTGCACTAAGCAACTCTTTTAATATGTCCAACCTGTCCTTCCCTCCGAACACTACCCACTTCTGTAGTTGTTTTTACATAACCTCTCAACATTCAGCTAAAAGCGGCGGCCCTCTTCTCACCATTTTTTTTTTTTAAATTTCTCAGCGGCTGTGCATCCCAAATATCAGAAAGCTGAAGAACACAGTGACTCCCACGAGGGAGATGGTCGCCGGGGCAGTGAAGAACTGCCTGTAGTTGATGCGGAAGTACCACACCACGGCCAGTACCACCACGAACACAGGCACCACCAGGCTGCCAGTGCTGATGGCCACTCCGGCAGCCCTGAACCCTCCAGACACCCCTGAGCCCGGCCCGGGCTGAGCCCCTTCCTCTGGAGAGGGCTCGTGCAGGGTCTGGGAGATGTGGCAGTGGATTACGCTGTTGTGCGTGATGTTAAGGGATAACAGAGTCCTCTTGGGATCCTGCAGTAATTGGCCTTGGTAGATGAGTTTGATTTGATGCTCCCGACCTGAGAAGTATTTACTGAGGAGAAGGAGAGAAAGGGAAAGGATGTATCAGAATAGGCATTTTAGGAAAATGTGCTTTGGTGGTGAGTGAGATGGGAAGATAAACATCAATCTCTTGTCTTAACATTAGGTAGAAAGCTACTGATGTTTCGCTTAGCTTAGCATAAAGAAAGAAAGCGAGGGGAAAGAGCTCGCAAGGCTAGGTTACAAACTGTTCAGTCCCCTCTCAAGTCTTAATGCTAAGCTTAACTATCTAAACGCCTTCCATGCATTCATGAGGATCATACCCACCTTTTCATCCGACTCTGCAAAAAAAGCAAGCATTTTTCCTTTAATGAACATGCTTTTTTTATGACCCACCTTTTCAGTACTCCCACAGTATCCTGTGGTTCCAGAACAGCTACCTCCTCCGTATCATTTAAAAACTTAAGGCGAACAGAGATGAGTGGTGTAGTAGTAGTAGTGGAGGTGGTAGTGGTGGCGGTGGTGGTGGGGGTGATGGTGCTGGTCAACACTGGGAAATGCATCAATATCTTTTTATCTTCCTCCTCCAGCTCCTCATCATCCTCCTCCTCCTCAACTTCATAATCCTCCTCATCTGACGCCTGCAGCCTTCCAGCCTGTGCTTGTTTGCTCTGTATGTCCAGCAGCAGATCCGTCCTGACCCCGTCGTCGCCCTCCCCTGTACCCTCGCCCTCTCCTCTCTCGGTCCCCTGTTCGCCATCGTCAGGCTTGTTTTCCGGCGAGGGTGACGGAGCCTGCTGTTCGGAGGTGTCGGCGCTGGAGGACCCTCCGCTGTAGCTGTCGGGGCCTCCCAGTCTGATCAGGGAGGCGTGAGCGCCCACAGTGAGGATGGTGCCCAGTATGTGATCTCCCCGCTCGGCCACGTGGGTCGAGAGCCAGGCGAACACGAGGGCCAGGACCAGGAGCAACACTCCCCCTGCTGCTGTCACCTCACCCTCCATCCCATCCAACATGGTCAGTGCACACACTGCCATCTCTGTTCACCAAACCTGCAGACACAAGCAACAAATAGGATGCCTTAATATGAATGATGAAAACATCAAGAAGCTGGACTAGGAATTATTTTACTAAATTAAATCAAAATAATAATAAAAGAAACCACACAAGCTCTGTCCATGCACCATGATATAGGATCTATTCTGGTAGATCTGACTGAGCCTTGGCAAGTTTCAGCCAAAGGTTACCTTACACAAGACACTGACTTTACTTTGAAAGGATCCTTTACTACTCCTCACTCATTAACGAATTAAGCAAGTAACTGTCTTGAGACAGATTTTATAGTTTAACCACAGACAGAAAAATAAAAGGCATTAGCATGATTTAACATAAACAGACATGAAGCTGAGCTTTAAGGGCTGGTCATCAGCTGTTTCTGAGCAAACAGCCAGCTGATCAAAACCGTGTCAACAGGGTTTCCTCCTGCTGCGTTAGTTCTTATACATGACGTAAGACCCCTCTATACAAAACGCTATCTTTTTCTGCTAACTTGTTGAGGTGCAGTTTATGCTGCTGTCGCTAGTTAATGAGCTGAAGTTAGCTTTCACTGCTAGCCTACTTTTTGCTAGCCGTATCACGACCTTCGGTGTTTTACAAATCCGCCTGCTCCTCCAGTTATGTTTAGTTTTTTAAGTGCAAACACAGACGTCGTGGGACATGTATGCGTGCATTCAATGTGAAGATATCAAATGAGCTTACCTGCCAGCTGTGATTTCAGAGCATGTTTGAAGACGAGGCTCAGTGCTGGCGAGCTAGCAGCTGCTTCTTTAACATGATAAACACAGAGGCGTTGAGACGGTGTGACGTCATTACGTTTTTACGGGCGCAGTCGTTTGTTTTGGAAATGGGTCACGCCTGTTGCACTTCACAGGATAAAAACGGTGTGGTACATGTGAGAGTGCATTTTCAAGTCTTGTTATTTAAGACAAAGGGAAAAAAAATAAAGAGTACAGATTGTATTAATTTAGCCAATTTTACCGGATGCTACATCTACACTTATGCAGAGTAGGTTTACTTACAGAGCTAAAATAAAAATTTCAGCAAAGTTAATGGGGACATATTAGGAAAAATCCACTTTTACATTGTTTTTGAACATTTATTTGGGTAACCTGATTGTGTATCAACCCGCAGAATTTGAAATAAATCCTTCCTGTCCTTTGCTTGTGTTCTGCTTTTTGGGTCATCACAAATTGGATTCTGGTAAGAAACTACCCTTTCCTCCCCTGGTATTTCCATCCATGGAGTAAAAAAATGTGCGCAGGTCTGCCATTTTTTATCTCATTGCATTTAAAGAGACACACACCAAAACAGAGCATTCTTAGAGAGCCGGTTAATACAGGTCACAAACCTCCTGGTGCTTGATTGATGGTATATTCGGACCAAAGTACTGCACAGATGTTTCATTTAGAGCACAGGGGAGTGTTTAAAAAGACGAAAAAAAGAGTATAATATGCCCTCTTTAATGTAAGGACTCCTAGTTGGCCCTTTTGGTGTTTTATCATAAATGTCAAAATACTACTAATATTGTAACTTAGTACCGGTGTCTATCATTTTTGATCATATTATGTTTGAAATCTTGTATCTTACTCAACTAAATCAATGTTTTTCTCTTTTAAAAAATTAATGCATCTAACATTGGATCAAATCAGAGTGAATCTGAAGTAAGAAGTATCATGTATCAGCATAGCATACACACTTTTCATTTATACACTGTTTATTGTACAGTAGTGTTTTATGTTTTCAGGACATTAAGAGATGCATCCTTTTATTTCTACCACTGTTAGGAGACGAAAACAGCTAAATGTTTCTCAAATGCTAGTTCATCACATAGTTATGTCAAAAGGTTTTTATGCAAGTAGTCAATAGTTCAGAATATAAGAACCAACTAATACAACATGCAATTAAAACCAAATAAATTGTAATGCAAAAGATGTGAAGTTGTGCAAACGTATATTTTCTTACAGAGACTTCATTTGAAAGAAATTTTAGGCTGACATTGACAAGTGCTATTTTAACAAAACATTTTATTGCAATCAAAAGGAGATCTGAATTTTAAAGAGGAACCGCATTAATAAAAATTAAGTCAATGGAGTGTCCCATCATTACGCAGCAGCAGGTAATCCCTTAAAGAGCTGGGGATGTCCAGTTTACTGACAGCTGAATAACACCGGGATCCAAGGCACAGACGCAAAGCACATCTACAGAGATGCTGCAGAGAGCGTGGCAGACCGCTCCTCTGACGCACCAAGTCGAACAAAGAGCGATGCTTCTGAGACAGAGGAAGGACAAACAGACACTATTGACTGGCATGTACACAAAGAGTTATAGGGAGGAAAGTTAACAAAGCAGACAGCTCACCTCGTATATATCAGCACTCAGGCTGTCCATCCAATCACAGGGAGGGATGGATGTGTACGAGTTCAACATCACCTCCAGAGTGGCAGGAGAGAGGACACACTGCTTCAACATCTGGTGAGAAGAAATTCTTCTTAAAATAAAAGACAAATACAGAACAGTAAAACCATGTTCAATGAAAGAAAATAGGAGATTTTATTGGTGTATGTGTCAGACTGTAATAAAAAGTACATGTTTTCAGATATTAATTTCTAATCAATTAATATAGTAAAAATTGTTTGGTTATCAAAATGACATGTTCATCAAACCTTAGTTGCACTATTTAAATGGTTTTTTTTTAATTAATTAAAACACTGACTACAGAGGATGTATAACATGTTGGATATTTTTTTATTTGTTTTACTAATCCGTTGTTTTTATTCTTAGAATGTTAATAAACCTAATGTTTTATTGAACTCGCATATTACTTTGTAATTTGGTCTTTACTTTGATGAAATTGAGGTTGATGATTTATTTTTTGTTATTTGTGTACTTAGTTCAAATATTCAATTTTAATGGTTTTATGCATCATCGGTTGCTTTAGCTTTGAAACTTTACTGCAATGATGTTATTCTTCACATTTTCAACTCATGACCAAAACCGTTGATATCTCTAAAAAAAACCCTCATTGTTGACCACCAACAGCTTTTACAAAAGTGACCTGAACATTTTGATGGTTTTTTTTTAAAGCTCTTCTCCGTATCGTCAGGAATATGTTGAATGTTTGCGAGAGACTGCTAACTGCTGCATGTGAAATGAACTTGGGTTCAGATTAAGGTAAGAGGAAAACAGGGATACTGATGATTTTTCTTTTTTTTTTTCACTTTGGTTTATTGGTCATACCTTTGGTAGAACTGGCTTCACTCCATGGTTCAGAAGTGACCGTGCTATTGCTTCTGGTTGCTGATCAAGGAAATCTTCAACCACCTTAAACCATAAACAGGTAGGTAATTACTCCATTGCCTTGGTTAAAACATCTTTAATTCAATCACGACATTTTAGATGTTAAACTTTGCTGATTAAAGTAGCTTTAAGTAACTACTTGCCAAGCCTTTATGAGCTACCTGTAACAGACAGTCCATTGGTGTGTATCCTGCACAGTTGGTTACATCTGCCTTGGCTCCATGCTGCAGGAGGATGTCTACGATCCGAGGGCAGCAGTTAGCACAGGCATTGTGCAGGGGCGTGTGCTGCTTCCTGCCTGCAGTTCTGGAGTCAGCCCCGGCACCTAACAGACTCTGAATCACACGCAAATAACGGCCGGCCTCGGAGGGCCGCTCAGCACCTGAACAAGCAGCATTCAAAGGGGTCTCCCCCTCCTGGTTCGTGGCCAATACGTCTGCTCCGTTGCTGAGGAAGAGCTCCACGAGCTCCTCCATGCCTCGCCGAGCAGCTATGTGCAGTGGTGTGAGCCTCGACTCCTTCTTCCTCGCATTGACGTCTGCGCCGCCTTTCAACAGCAACTCAGCACACCTGAACAGAAGGTACAGATTGTGTTCACACAGTGCACCAGCATCAATATTATGAAGAATTAAGTCCAGTTCATTTTAAGGCTACAGAATAAATTTCACTTGGTCATTTAGGTAAAAATCATAGAATTTGATTTAAAAGATTACACTTTTAAGGCTACACTTATGACACCCTACTACATGTCTGTATCCCAGGACAATGTTAACCTCACTTTTTAATGATGTACAATCTTTATCTTGCTTTTATAATTATCTGTTGGAATAATTATCTGTCTTTCCTAAAGCTTTTGTTTGAATGTATTTATGTTTTTATGTCTGTCAAGCCCTGTGAATTGCCTTGTTTCTGAACAGCGCTATACAAATAAACTTGCCTCGCCTCACTGATAGGATAGTGTCAAATTTACATGACATTAATATCTGGATGCAGCATAAGTTCTTACATTTAAGTTCACATCTTAATATTTTGGGCCAAGTTATTAAGATACTCGTTTTTATTAATGTCAAAATGCAGGTCAAAAACCTTGGGAAGAATTTGACCCCTTTTTAAAAAAATAAAGTTCTATGAGTTTTAATATAAATGGCATGACATCCTTTCTCTTAGAGCTGCTTTTGTTCAACGTACAAATGGTTGTGCCACTCACTGGAATGACTGGGCAGTGGTGCAGAGGTGAAGAGGAGAACTGCCGTCTACAGACAGCTGTTCAGGATCTGCACCGTGAGCAAGCAGCAGCTGGACACAGACAGTATGGCCACCTGCGCAGGCATCATGGAGAGCTGTGCTTCCTCCAGGATCTGCATTCACCTCAGCCTCTCTAAACAGCAGCTCTTCTACACATCCTGTGTGTCCTCTGCTGGAAGCCAGGCGTAGTGCTGACGTTTGTTTTACCTTGGAGCTTAGCGTCCACATGCCTGGCAGGGGAATAGAAAAACTGTGAAGTTTTCATTCATGTTAAGGTCATCAGACAGATGTCTAGAAATCATACCCATCTCTGGAGCCCAAATCATCTCCTCATGTACTGTTTCCATCAGGGCGTTGACCATCCCTGGGTCCTTCAGCACTGCATACACTCCTTTCATATCCCCACACATGAAAGTATTGTGGATCGCAGTGTCCCTGCACCGGACCTGGGGTGGAGGGGCTCGGACCTCCTGAAGACGCTGCCCTCGTTGTCTGGTGGGAGGCCTCGGGGCTCGGGGCAGCGGGGCCCTGGTCATGGTTCTCCTGTGGGCCAATGATCTCCGAGCATCCTCCCACTCCTGGAACTCTTGTTCCAATCTCAGAGAGCGCAGTGAGGTGGAAGAGAACGGAAATGTGTCCTTTGACATGATGCCTTGAATATGACAGGAAGGACCTATAAATCATCTTAGAAAGTATGTTAGACCATTTTCCTGTTTGATGTAAGCTGTGAGTTAAATCAGTTTGTCATGCAGTAGAACAGCAGTGACTTTCCTCTGTAGCACTAGTACTGTTCGGTTGAGAGAAAGATCAGCCTTCAGCCTCTATACTCACCCTCATAGAGTCACAGAGGTCCTGGCAGAGGTCAAGTAAAAACTCTTGTTATTTTTAATCAGCTGTGTTTTCTTTTCATGTTAAATATCACAAGCAGAACTCCAAATTAAATGCCCTTCATTTCTGGAAACAGTCACACGATTGTTGCTCAACCACAACTTCAGCACAACTCGAGGTATTAATAGATCAGAATGCAAGCTGATACTTGCAGTACCCCAAGTGGCCACCAAAGGGCAGTATTGATCCAATGTTCTCGCCCACAAAGCAGCTCTTAACACAAAGTAGATAGACATGCCAAGATAGGCTACATCCGAATCTATTTTAATTAAATTGTACTCTTATTGACTTGTTTTGGAAGCCAGTTTATTACTATCTGTGTTCTTTTTAATCTAAAGTAAAGATTTTGCTCTGACAGTAGACAACGGACTCCCCCAGCCGTATCATAATTATTTGTCCTCTCTTTTCGATGATTCAAACTGTATTCAGCAAGTCAGTTATATTCAACTGTAAGTCAAAGTTAAATACCTCTCAGTGCAGTAACACATTTTAAAATATGGTTAATATGGCGTTGGACTGGTGCGGATGTTTGAAAAAAAGGGAATGCTCTTGTTCTTGTTGAATACTCTTTGTAAAAACCTTTCCTACGTCATTACGTCGTGTTTGTTTGAACGGGGGGGCGGCGCGATACCAAGCAGGAGTGTACGCAACCCCAAGTTTTCATTGAGTTAGCCAAAGCGGCATTTATTTGTGAAATAAACGTGAAAATATGTAACAAGGCTGTCATTTAATGGCATTGGACGTCTTATCAAATTAAGTATACCTGATCGAACTGATCAAAGACGACTGTCAGCCAAATCTTTTGACTTCAATGGTAAGTAAGCCAAAACAATCTTAGCTTGCCAAGCTAGCGTCCTCTCTTCACACGTGAAACACATTGAAGTATGACTTGTTTTCTTTTTAAAAGTTTATTCGTTCGACTGTATGTGTTTAAACTTTAAAGAAATTTAATTTCATGCTCCTCTTATTGCAGGCTTGCAAGTTAAGCAGCCTGTTCAGCATCGGAGACGATTTTGACGATGAGGTGATGCCCAGCTCCCACACACCTGCATTCAATTAATAATTTGCTTCCTGCATGCTAACATTGTGTGTATGTGTTTCTCAGGACCTGCTGGGGACAGACTGGGCTGTCCGCTCCGAGTCTGGACCAGCTGATGTGGCAGCTGCTGATTCATCATGCACTCTGCGGTCTGCCTCTGTTTCTCTCCGTGAGCCTGGAGAGAGAAAAGGTCCTCAGCAGACGGGAGAGGGATCATCATCAGCTGCTCTGCGTAACAGCACAGCATCCTGGAGCATCACGCACGCAGCTGCTGGACAAACTGTTGCTCAGGGTTTGAGGCAGCTCTCCTCATCCTCTTCCGCTAATCATCCCCAATCCCTCCGTCCCTCATCTATCAATAACTCTGCGTCTGATCTGACCACACGAAACAGTCCTGCTGATGTTGATTGGCCACTAAAGCCCAAAGGGGCTCAGGATGACTTTGATGACTGGGATGTCGACCTGGCCGACCTGGATGGGTTTGACGGTCTGACAGAGCAGCCGCCACAACCTTCTGCTCAAGCAGTACGTGCACCCTCGGTTGATCCTGCATCTTCAGCCAAAACACTGCGTTCCCCAACTTGTGGGAGGATCCACACACAATCTAATGTGAGTCTAAGGGAGCTCAACACTTCACACCAGAGTCCACTCTCATCTAATCATAACCCAGGTCCTCGGAGTCCCTCGACTCCTTGTTTTCGACCACCAAAACCCTGCACTCCTTCTTTGTCAGTCCCTCAACGGACTCCTGGTGTTATCCCTGGCCTTGCTCGGACTACTCCGGTCCCCAGCCCCGTTTCCAGGACTCTCATAAGGCCCCACCAGCCACAGAGACAATGGGCAACTCCAGGAAGCTCTCCTCAGGCACGTGGCCTCTTTGAAACGGTCACCGCAGCTCACTCTCCCTCCAACTCCTCCTCAGCTCTGCCCCTTCACCCCCATCACACGCCCGTCCTCACCAATCGTCTGGTCCAGCTGGTATCTGCATCCAGTAAGCTTCCCAAGAAGAGGCCTCGATCTGATCCTCACAGACCCAGGACCCGGCGCTTCCCTGGCCCTGCAGGACTCCTGCCACAGCAGGTTAGTTTCATCCAGCACTAACCCCCCGCCCCCCCCTCTCTGTGATGCATGTGAAACCCCCCCTGACTTCTGTTTGTTGTTGCTGCTCTAAAGCTCTAACGAAATGACTGCCAATGACATCAATCGTTTAGGAGCTTGTTGTTCCACAATATCCCACAGTATGAATTGAATTCTTCTCTTTCAGCCACAGGGCCCGAGCATGGATGAAATAGTCGTTTCTGTTCCTGTGATTCCCGCTCACGGTGCTGCTGCCAGGTTACCAAGCCAGGTAATTCAATCACAGAGACAAAGGTCTGCAAACAAAAAAAAAAAAAAATGTTATATATGAAATCATTAAATGCAAAAAAAAAAAAAAGATGTCATCTCAAGATGCACTGATGATTCATCGCATAATTTAATTCCACATCAGCCGTTTTTGTGATTTATGCACAAACTGGTTGGTGCACCAGATGTCCGAAACGGTCTAAAATCCAAACGTCATGTTCTGTCATCAAAGATGGAACAAAACAAAGTGAATATCCTCACTAGAGAAGCTGCAACCTTCAATTCTTTTGATTTATTTTTCATCAAAACACACTTAAACAATAAACGGGAAGAGAAATAGAATAACTCCTGCCAGTTTGCTGATCAGTTTATAGAACAGTATAGTATGAAAACAATTTCATCGCACTTCCTGTTTTTAACTCGGCATCTCTGTAGAGCCCAGTGGGGGGGACACCCAAGTCAAAGCTGCTGCTGTCAGCTCTTCACCAAACACACCCAGTGGTGTTTCCATCCACTTCTGTCGTGGGAAATCTCTTTTCAAGTATGAAAAGAAATGTTCTTTTTCATCGACTAGGAGAAGAGAAATATAAGGTAGCGATGAACGGGGAGTAACAGCAGCATGATCTCATCCTCGGCTCCTCTTCTCTGCACACTTAGGAGGGTTTGAAAAAGAAGCAGCTCAGAACCCGGATCGATGTGCGTCCACAGAATGGATGTTTTTCTCTACTTATTATGACAAGAGAATCAATAAATGACCAAACATACAATTTGGGCGAATTTCTTGTTTTCTGTATGTGATACTGAGGAGAAATAAGTAATAAACGTTCTGTCTGCAGATGACAGGACTTCACTTTTGCTACAACAGCTCATCATAATACTCTCACATGTATAGAACTGTACCATGCTAGAATGGCTGAACATAACTGATTACATGGCTGTTTCTGCCTTTTGGAACCAAACAGTGAAGTGATCCAGCCCGCAGTGCTCCACACAGATGTGAAACATCTGGCTCTACAAACTGACTTTAAAAACATAAAGCTGTTGTTTCAGAAGTCAGGTGTGCACACTGTGCGACGTCACGATACTTGATGCGTCTGGATGAATATTTCTAAAACCTTTACACCTTAGTTAGAATATAAGCCCACTCACAATAACCCCAACGTCTTTAACCAGAGGGAAAGTTTATTCAAGGTCATTGTGCTTCGAAGGAAACTACGGCAAATAATTTTAAGCAGGCCACCTTTACTACACCCTGTTAAATAATGTGATTTAAAAACGCCCGCTTGTTGTGACGCGTAGAAACGTTTCAGAAGTCTCTTCTTGTACTCACTTTCACCATTTAGTGCTGCGAGATTCGTAGCTCAAAATCCTCTTTACTTAACTCATGCTGGTGTCAGTAGAATCCCTCAAACAGTTCGTTTCAACTGCTGTCTCTTTAAGCCCCTCCCCCCCTTCCAGGTGGGCGTGTCCTCCAACTTTGCTCCATTCTCTGCTTCTACGTCGGCAGATCCTGATCACGTCACGTTCTGGCAAAGTTCTCGTCATGTTAAACCAACAACTGTTTTTTTTTTGTCAAACCTGCTTGGCTTTTTGGTTGCACAGAAATGACAATCTTTATATTTAAAGACCATTTGAAGTTTAACTGCCCGTATATGAACGTCTGAATTTGGGTTTAAAGGGCTCCAGCTCGCAGACTGAGGAAGACGACTTCAGCGGCGGCGCCTGGGCAGCTATGAAGGCCGAGACGGGATTGGATGAGAGGAACCCTTCGTGCTTCCTGCACTCGTACAGCGTCGTCATGGTGCTGCGAAAGGTCATTCTTCTTCTTCTTCTTCTGATTTCTCCTCCATCAGAAAAAAAACCAGCCTGTGTGCGTCACTGCAGGAGGTCTGTGGATATAATCAGGACAAATGGAGGCGCTGTGTTCGAGGTGTTTTGTAATTCTTAACGCTACAATCACCCATCAATCAAACTTATAGACTCTGCTGTGGCTGTTCTCTCTCCACACATCTACCGCTGACAGCCATTGCAAACGCTTTAAAATGTCATTTAAAAAAAAAAAAAATCTTTTGGCCGTCAATGAAACAGACTCCAACTAAATGATGCACAACCTGCTCGTGATCCATCACGTGGACCGTAGCTTAACCAGACAATCTCTGTTTACATTACCGATATGGTGAGGCGAGAAATATGGCCACGTCGTAATCTCACGAGATCTGGTTGGCACGAGCTCTCGCCCCGAGACAGACTTTCACGCTTCAACAATACTTGTTCCGATCGTCCCTTCCAAAACGCTCGTGATTCCAAAACGGACATGTGTGAGGGAACACGTGCGTGCATGCGTGATGCTCGTTTTTTTTTTCTCTCCCTGACGCAGGCTGTGCTGAAACAGCTGGCAAGAAACAAAGTGCCCAACATGGCCGTGCTCCTGAAGAGCATCATCCACACGCATGCTGATGCCAAGGCTGTGTTTAAAGACCCCACAGGTAGCTTACACACGCACACACATGCACACACACGCACACACATGCACAGAAGAGAAAAGACCCACGTGAGGGATTGATTAAGGGAGAGAGAGTTGGTCCAGGGAGCTGTAAACTGTTTGCTTCACATTTGACATTTGCTCAGTGAACTCACCTTATTGAGCGCTGCGTGGTGTGAGAGCTGCCGTGGCATGCTTGATTACACCCACAATAACACACACACACAAACACACACACGTCCATAGTACAAACGCTCGAATACACTCCATCTAACCCGACAGCCTGTTTTCTTTCTCCTTCTCCATCTTCAGCCCTCAACCTGTTTCCCCTCTGATCGTAGCTCTTAGCTTAGCCGGTTGCCATGGCCCCCAGAGAGCCGCCACATGAGGTCTACTGATTATTAAAACTCAGGAGTGGATGTTGTACTCAACACCGGACTTAAGTGCTTATTAGGGATTCAATTGCAGTAGATTGGCATCAGCAGTAGGTGGGTGGGTAATAAGTGCTGCTGACTCCACAAGGGAGCGATCTGTCAGTAATGTGCCTCCTACCTGCGGGGGGGGGGTCACGTCTACAGCTTTACCATCAGCAAGCAGTCAGCAGGCACCGATGGCTCCATATATCCCCGCTGATGAATCGAAAGGGAGGAGGACTCGCCACATTATTGCTGAGTCATTCATCAAACCGAATTAACAAACGTTTTTCTGCTTCCTGCTTTTGTGATGTCACAGTGTGACGCTTTCTTCCTCTCTTTAGGTTTTAGTGTTGCTACATGCTGCGTTTTTGAGGGCTTCTTCTGATATAATAGGCACGTTTTCAGACATCACTTTGGATTTTTTTGCGTGACATTGGCAATGTTTTTACTCATAAAGCAACATTGGCTATTCTGCATTGATTTGGATCCATTACATTGTCGTTCCTGTTTGTTTATTTATTTAAAAAGAGAAGTTTAGGGGCGTTAGTTGGCAGGCGACTCGGGTTTAAATCCGACCTGTGGCTTCTTTTCTGCATGACATTCGTCTCTCTCTCATTTCCGTTTCTTTCCTCTGTCCTATCTCCTATAAAGTCCAAAACGTACCCAAAATTAAAGTCATTGAAGAAAAGTCCAGAGTCTACGAAGATCAGGGTGTCATTAATAATTAATTTACACTTTATTAATCCCACGAGGGGAAATTCAGTTTTTACACTCTGTCTAACACACACATAGGCCGAGATACACACTCATGCACAAACAGGGTTCTAGTGACATGCATTAATGGAGAGGTCTCAGAGTGAGGGGGCTGCCCACAGCGAGCGCTCCAGAGCAGTTTTGGGGTTCGGTGCCTTGCTCAGGGGCACCTCGGCAGTGCTCAGGAAATGGACTGGCACCTCTCCAGTTACCAGACCAGTTTCCGGACTTGGTCCGTGCCGGGACCTGAACCGGCGACCCTCCGGTTCCCAACCCAAGTCCCTACAGACTGAGCTACTGCCGCCCCATTAGGTGTTTTTGTTTTAGAGGATTGACTCTATGTTATGTGCCGCTCTCATTTACCTACATAAGGACAATGAAAGCCACTTTAGGAAGAATCTGTTTTTGATCCTGAAGCCAAACGGTCACATGTTGTTTTTTTTTATCTTCCTCTAATGTGAAATCTTACATCTCTTTCCTGTCTTCGAAACAAAAGAATTCAATAATTGTCAGGTACAGAAGCAGGATACTGGATGATGGATTGGACTTTTAAGCATAACTTGTAAATTAACATTGTGCTAATCACCCTTTGTCTGTTATTTGATTTTCTTTCTTGTGGTGAAGGGGAGATTCAGGGAACGGTGCATCGGCGCCTCCTGGAGGACAGAATTGAGGAGCTGAAGGTTGGAGCCGTGCTGCTGCTCAAACAGGTAAGACTGGCACGTCTTTACTCCGCACTGTTTTATAACAGTTAAGAATGAAGGAGTTCTTTAGTTTTTAACCTCGTGTCTCTGTGGACAGGTGGGCGTGTTTTCCCCCTCCCATCGAAACCATTACCTGAATGTAACTCCAAACAACCTGCTGAGGATCTACGCCCCTGATGGCGTCTGTCCGCCATCCACCCACCTCCCCCCAATCGTCCTGGTCAGTGCATCATCTGTCAACTGCAAACAAGAATAGCCCAGTAGCCATCCTATAAATATTAAGGCTGTCATTCAACAAATACTCTGTCAAGCTGTCAGCTGTCCGCTCGAATCGTTTTTTGTTTATTTTTTCTCGTTTTTTCCCCCTTTCCTTCCAGGAGCTGATGTTTCCGTCGCCGGCTCGCTCTCGCAGTGTCAGCCGAGAGCCCGTGTCTCGGATGCACCTGATGTTCGACGAGGAGGATGACGAGGCAGAGGAGGGCAGCGCAGGCAATCGGGCCTCAGTGGACACAGCCGGCTCCACGAGAGGCCCCCAAGAGGCTACTGGGAAGTCAGCAGCACAGGACTCAGGCTGGGATGCAGGTACAGTGTAGTTTTAGTCACCGCTTTGATGCATCAAACACTTCTTTAAGACTGAAACATTTTATATGCTCAGTAAAATGTAAAAAAAAAAATCTAAGCCGTGCTCAATGATTCACAGTAAGTGCTTGAGTAGACCGTGTCAAGGTGAGCCTTCAGAACATCTCAGAGGAGACCTTCATATTCAAACAGCAATCTGTCCATCAAAGATTTCCACCACCATTACTTCAATAATTAATAACAATTAACATTAGAGGGAGAATTCAATGGAGCATTTTATCCAGGGCCATCAAATCTCCTTTCAGCTGTACGAGAGAAATAGAGAAAAGACTTTATGGATCAGGTAACTGTTAGTAGGATTGTACACATTCTTCTGCACTATGCCGGCACATGATTATTGAAATAAAAGTTAATCTCTTATCTCTATTCTGGTTTTATTCTGAAGAAGAGTTAATTGACTTTACTGCAAAAATAAATAAATAAAACAACAAATCAAAACAAATCATTCTGCTTTTTTTTCTTTTTGATTAACCAATCAGTCACTGGAAGTCTTTATTGCAGAGAAAAAGGTGGCTCGCTCGTATGCCCACAAGACTTTTGTCTTTTTGAAGGACAGCTTTCTAAAAGTTATCACGTCTTGTCTGAAACGTTGTGATTCAGTCAAACGTTTGCTGACATCAGAGCACGTGTGCGGAAATCTGTAGTATTTATAAACACAACCACTTTATTGTATAGAACATAAACCTGCCTGATGAGCTTTCCTACTCTTCACATTTCTCATCACTAACGACCCATACTTTCAAGTAGAAAGCATGTCCATAAACCTCTCCGATCTAAAACGGCTTTGATCACTTTCCCTCCAAACATTTAATTAAGTCTCCAGATTAGAGCAAATTAGTTTTTTAAACTAGTGACTGATGTTCCTGCGTCTGGATCTCCTTTTCTAATTATATTTCTGCTGCGGTTGAGGGTGATTGAAGAAGTCCATCAGCTGAGGATATTATTTTATACAAAACAAAAGGAGGAAGTTTTCTATTTACCTCCTAAAGAGTCTTTTAAACAAGTCTGACGACTCAATATTTAATGAAAACAAACGAGATATTTTGTCAGAAACTGAAATGTCCTATCTATGGTTGAAATGATTTCTGAGCTCAATATGAGATCTCGTATTCATTCTCTCATTACATTTAAGGGGTGAAAGGAAAGTCTTCCCCATGTGCCCGAGGACTAATAAATACATTTTAGAAACTAAACGGAGCATTATCCATCACCTCACATCAATTTATTCATAATGTGGAATTTGAAAGCAGTGTGCACAGTCAATAATTAATCCTGGCCTTTTCCTAAAATGTAGGTGTAGATTCCCCGGAGTGTCTCTGTACAAAAATAAAAGACCTAATGACGAAACACATCGTGGCACTTTTTTCCCTTTCATCAAAAAAAGTAAAGTATTGAGACAATAAAAAACAGCCCAAATCCCAGGCAGGCCGAGCTTTGCAGCCTAGCACAATGCTGTTTGCCTTTCTCTGACTGTGATGTGATTGCACTTGGTCTCATGTTATTGTCTTTGTCTGTGTGCAGATGATGACCTGGACGATCTGCTGGGAGAATTACCCGAGGACACCTACAGCCTTTAATGTTCTTTTAGAACTCCTGCACAGACTCTCTCTCTCCTCTTCCTTTACAACACATAAATGATTCTCCTCCTGTATATATTGTATGGATTTTCTTTTCTATTTAGACTAAACATTGATGTCTGGTTTAAATGTACCATATAATGTGTGTCATTGCTCACCATCCCACATAACAGATACATGACAAAAAACAGTCATTCTAAACTACCGCTTGCTTATTTATTGATTACAGAACTCCAACTGATCAGCCTCTTATATAACTATAATTAGCTTCAGAGTGTTTGTGTTTTTTAATGGTTCTATTGTCTTTCTTTTTTTTAAAGTTGTATCCATCGCAGCACTTTCTGCACTGCCCTTGAAATGCAGCACTCATCTAAACAGCATTGATTATCTAATTGTGCAAAAAAGACAAGCGATTTGAGGCGTCTGCGTTTTGTTAGTTTTGTGTCCTCGCTTCCACTCTCAGTCCAGACCTGTCTCTCCGATCGTCCCAGCGCAGCGGATAAACCGTGACCCCGGCCTGTTTGCCATGCATTAAGAGGTATATCAGAGGTTTTCAGGCAGGGATTGCAGGGCACACGTCCCATGCGGTTTATGTTTACCCAGCCCTGTCTGCAGAGAGCCAGTTAGTTCTGCTGTGACTAACAGGCTCTTTACTGTATGGAGGCTTTCCCAACAGGATCTGAGAGCCACATCCACACTCTTTCACGTCCCCTGACTTACAGATTCAGGATAATCCTCTTCGTCTTTTATGTAATTGCTTTTAATTCAGCTGCTTAAATTGCCTGCTTTGTGTTTAAAATATACTATGTGGAGATAATGTTACATTTTCACTCCATGCTAATGTGTTTTGTTTGGCTGAAATAAGAACAGTTAAGAGTGCAGTCGGTGAATATTTGAACAGTGACACATTTCTGTAGTTTTGGCTCTGTAGCCCTGCAAATTGGGTCTTAAATTATATCGGCTGTGACTCTGTGGGTAAGTGCCGACTCTGACATTACATTTCAGGTTGGTGTTTTTTTTTGGGTGGGCGATTGAACAGTGCTTCCAAAACTGGAAATACGACTACAACCCGAAAAGTAACAGTTCATCTCCTTTTCTCTCTCGCCCCTTATTTATCTTTCCTCACAGATAGTTTTGGGTTGACTAATCCAGGTTTAAGTCTCGAGAATTTATTTAGTTTTTCTCAAAACAACTGTTTAACCGCTCGGCATCAAATACATGTTCTGGCTGCTGTAAATAATCCATCCGTCTGCGAAACAGTTTTTCCAGTGAAGATACTTTGTTCAGAACGTTCAGTAAGTGAAAACTGCTGTCAGCGTGTCCGCTGGATTAGTAACTGGGACACTGTTTCTAGAAAGACGATGTTACTGATGAATTTTTTAAGCTGTCATTTTTTTAAAAATATTTAAGCCGCTCAATCCTCTGTTGTTTCTTGGTGGCGGCAGGAATCGCGTATAGAAACCCTCACATCCTCGATCTTAAAAGCAAAACTATGTGTAGGCTGTTGTGTTGTTTGTGTCGTTTAGGCATTTGAGTTGTGCGTCAAACGGGACTAAGTGTCAACACAGTATTGATCTTGACTCCCAAGTCTGATATCATTGATGAGACACTTCGGTACATTCAGCCAAAACAACACAAAATGTGTCTCTACTGCTCAGGATAGTTTAGATTTATACAAAGAATTGAAATGTAATAATCAACTGAAGATGAGGATGACGTTTTCCCTGTTGCACCACCAAGTTTCTACAGTAGCCCAGAATGGACAAAACCCTCACT